>NC_056739.1:1560772286-1561117286 GCF_019279795.1 Protopterus annectens
GTTTATGCCATTTCTCATAGCATTTAGGTGTTTGAAATACATAATTGATTAATGTAACTCTCAAAGAAAACATATGTACAGTAATCTGCAAAAATTAATAAACTTTGCTATCTAGGCTAAAGCCTTGAAGTAGTACAACAGTAAAAACACACTTGTCTTGAAGATAAGAACCAATCAACACTTAATTACAGATGTAGATCAACAGCCTCCAATTAAACTCTGTAGTCAAACCCTACGGGGAAAAGTATCAATTGTCACAATGTAAATGTATCCATTACATAACAATGTTTAACTTAAAATGTCACTATCACACTGACAAACAGAACTGTGTATAAGACAGTAAGCTCTAGCCCACTACTGTTCCCATGGTGAAACGTATGAAAATGTGCAGCCATATACCTTAATGTTTCTTACTACTGATATTCCTCACATGTTGCAACAGCCTAGGTTAAAATCATTTAATACCCCACCCCAATAAAATGTCTTACAAGGGCATATAACAGTGTTCTCCGTACACTGACTCCCCGGACTGTACAAGGTCACACATGTTTTTTCCAGCTGTAGCTCTCATATATATGGACCCTACCCCGTAATTTGTGTGGGAGTCCACAACATCACTGGAATGATAGCAGGAATGTCAGCACTAAATAATGAAAGACCATACATATCAACCTCTTACTGCATGAATCTGGACAAAGCCTGGTATATAAGTGGAGGACAGAGGCTGAAACACAGGGCCATATTTAAAGTATTGCTGTTATACACTGTGAAAGTTGCTGGCGTTACAGGATTGGTTGCAACATACCCTTATTAAGGAATATGAAGTCAGAAACACAAATGAATGTTGCCATGTACCAGCCCAAAACACTTGTGGAGGAAATGAGGCAACAAAGTCTTCTTTACCAAGTATTTAATAATCCTCAGCAACACTGCAACACCAGGAACAAGCCAAAAAACAAAACTCATAAACGCTGAATCTCGCCACTGCGTTTTCGTTTAAATCACTTCCTCGGATGTGACTGAATGAATTCAAGACATTCTTTTCACTTTAAATACATTCACTAGTCACCATAATTGAGCAATCAAACAATCATCTCTATAATTAATCAATTGAGAAAGCTTAAATAGAAAACCATGCTAAAACCATATTCTATTAAAAACTTGAAAATCACTTGTTCGCTAAAAACTATTAAAAACATATATTACATTCCGAAACACTTCTACAGAATTAATACATGTTCATTAATACTTAAAAACTTCATTTTATTACTTAGTAATATTTATTATTACTACTAATATAATTAATAGTAATATTAATAGTAATATCTATTATTACTTATTACTTATATTTAGTAATAAAATGAAGTTTTCATAATAGTTTTTAGCATCAAATATAAATTATAAAATTTTAATAATGGTTATATTTAAATTTTCTTCATAAGATTAAATTTTTTAATGATTGGAGAGATGATTGTTTAATTGATGAATATAGAGACTAGTGTGATGTTAACAGTTGAAAAAAGAATTTGATTTAAAGTGAGTCACATCCAAGGAAGTGATTTAAAAAAAAAAAACGTGGCTGTCAGGTTCAGCGAGAGACGTTTTTGTTTTGTTTCCTGGTGTTGCAGTGTTGCTGTGTTGCTGTGTTGCTGTGGATTATTAAATACTTTGTAAAGAAGACTTTGTTGCCTCATTTCCTCCACAAGTGTTTTTTGCTGGTGAGGTTTTGTTTTTCGCACTTGCCTCCATTTATTTGTTTCATGTACTGATAGCAATCAATGGAGAGAATGCCACTGATATGTCAGGGACAAGACCTGTGTGGGGAACAGATAACCAATCCTCTGGCCATCATGTGGATAGTCCCACAGTTGAGAGCTATGCAGACAGACTGCATTCCATGCAAAACTAGCATGTACACACAAACCCTGTAAAATTAGCAGTATTCAATGCATATAACAGCAATACACGCTCACTATCCCTAGGCCTGTGTCCACAAGTCTTGTTGTAAGAGGTATTCCTACCTGCTGTCTGTAACACTGCTGCCCCCACACATGAAGGATGTCTTCCATACAGGCAAGGTAAAGGGACAACGCCCACATGATGTAGTTATTTATAGTAGTGGGTTGCTATGACATTCGCTATTGGAAGAACTAAACAGCTGCCTGCATGCAATTAGCAAGTGGGGAACAGCAATTGGTGCAGAGGCCATCACCTGAACATGAGCATCACCTACAAAAGCCATGCTTCAACCTATTCAAACCAGCTCAATCCCAGTAGTGGAGAGAGAGAGAGAGAGAGAGAGAGAGAGAGACAAAAAAAAAAAAATAGAAACTACATAAACAAAACCTAAAAAAAATAAATAAAAAACAAGAAGACAGCTTGTACACAGAAGGAACCTGAAGATAAACCAGGTATGTGAAACATGTAAGCATGTAATTGAATGTAGTACTTGGTCTGTAATTATGGTATAGATTATTATGAAAGATGTATATGTGCCATCAATACTTGCTGTAATGATGTCCTGCTGAACAAATGCTATGGACGTAGCATCTGGCTCTGCCTGCAGTGGGCCATACCTGTCAAATGTGCAGATCTTCACAGAATGTCAAGATTTAGCCATCATAGTGTTTGTTCTGTTCCTTCAAACATCTATATTAGTCTGGCAAATAGCTGGAGATGGAAGTAATGAAGTAATGACAGACACATGCGTTTCAGACCCCACCACCTTCAGAATAGTCATGGTAATGTGAAATATATCATGCTACAAACTTCTTCGGTTTCTAGTACTCATATCTACTATCTGTCCCTATATATCCCCCCTAATGTTAGGCTTTGTCCACATGTGATGCTCTAAGAGGTGAATAGGTTGGGTTACAGCTGAGGAGCCTGACACATCTTGGGAAAGGACAGCTCACATATGGAAACCACTAGAGTGTCTGTCAAACAGTCTTGTCTGTGCCACTGCTAGGCCAGTTAATAAGATGTTGCCCATATCCATATGTTACCTGTGAATATGGGTATTATACATGTTTGTATTGTAAATCTAGGATACCTATATAGGGCATGAGCATAGTAAAGCACTGTTGCAGATGTGTGTGTTAAACTGCATGTAATATATTGAATTAATAACATTCAGATGTACAGTGTTCTGCTGGACAATGTTCACAGTTGTGACAGATATCTGTAGTCACTTACATATATACTTGTGTTATGGCAGCTGTATTAATACTTTATCAAAATTCCCTATTTTGTCACCTAGTGATGTGGACCAATGACCAGAAGTCCTGGTATAACAGGTTGAGATGTATGATTGAGGTGCAAGACTGTAAATACAGTGTGCCATAATGACATAGAACACAAATGTATACCAGGTATCCCGTGAGCATGTGCATGTATGCATATGTTCAGCTGAAAGGCACAGAAGTAATAATATGGATTACAAGCAGTCCAGAAAATAGGACGTGCATGTTGCATATGTGTGTAATATCATTGTTACTGAATACAACAAAATAAAATGTGTACTGCTACTGATTGTTGCATTGCCATGACACTGATATGGGTACTACAGTAGGCATGCTTATCACATATTAATCAGAGAAGTGCACAACTGTGTTATGACTCACTGTCCATGCCTACCATTAATAGCTATATCAAGACCCATATACACTGGATATCAAAATGTACATACCCTTGTTGGAATGCCAGGTCTGTGTGCTGTATGCCAATGAGACCATAGAAAGTCATGTCAAAACATTTCTCATCTCAAATGTAACCCATAGCCTGTACAATTCTATTGAAAAAGAAACAAAGCTGTTTCATGGAAGGTGAGCAACCATTGTCAAGTGAAGATGTGATATGACGTTAGAGCACTAACCAAGACAAATGGATGATGTAAGCATCTCAGCAGGTGTAAGGCTGTGTACAGGCATTCAAATGTCTTACCGTACTGAGTATTAATTCCCATATGTTTCCACAGGACAGGTTGTTATGCTCCCTATTGAACTGAGCAGGCTATAGGACACATCACAGGTGGGGATTGTGTTGACATCTGCTTTTGTGGGGTCAAGTTCCAATTGCACAAGTACCATGCGTTGTAACAGGGGTGTGTACACTTTATATCCAGTGTAGCTATCCAGTGTAGCTATATGGAATCAGCAGTACCTGACCTGTACAACCATCCTCCACCCACAATAGAGTAATCCCCCTTGGTCAACAGCAGCAAGACACACACCACACAATAGGTTGCTATAGTGGTTGTACAGGGACACATAGGTGCAGACCAGAACTTGGAAGCAAGTGCACCTCTAGCTGAGCAAGCATGTAGGTTCACAGATGACTTCCTGTAAGGCTGACTATGACTAGAAATCAGACATATCCAAACCACCAAGACCAAATGCAACCATGTCTCCACATATTTACACAGTCTCAAAGCCAGTAACACAAGTCAACCTGTACTGGGGGTAAAGCACACCTCATACACATGCCATGGATACAGGCAACCTGCATCAGACAGGACAGGCGGGAGCAGTGGTACCCTGTCCACAACATTAGTACAGGGGGATATGCACATCAACCACTCTCCTGCCTGCATCAGTGGTGAGCATGGACATAATTCCGACTGATGGCAATAACATCAAGTCTCCACTGGGCATGAGAACATCACAGTTTGCCTCCTACATGCACACAGGCATGTGATCACAGTTCCATCAAACACTACAGTCAAACACAGACATGCCACCATCCACACACCATCCACATGGAAGATGGCCACTGTCATCCATCTACACAGAAATGAATGGCAAATAGTGGATTATGCCATTAAGTGTCCAACATTGAGGGAACTGGACAGGTCAGGGCCAGGAGTGTAAAGCAAGATGTCAAAGCCATGATAGCTTACAGTGTTTAGTATAGTCTGGATTATTTGCATGTAATATCCACTGTTGCTGTGCACATGGACAACCATATGAAGTCCTGTGACCATTTTTTCCTGTTTATGTCTTCCAGGTAAAAAAAACAGGATCATTTGCCAGCATGCATCCAATTCCTCATCATTCATCATGCCATACTATTCAACTGCTGGGCCCGGGATCTGCAGGAGAGGACCGCTCTGTTGAACAAGCTCATCCACAGACTAAATAATGTTGGCCTGCACAACCGAAATTATGAGCAGGTAAGGCATCAGTGCACAGATCTGATCTGCCACACCCATCAGCATGCTGCTGCAATAAGGAGGGACCAGCTAGCCACAGTTTGGGACCATGCCATCCAGCCCCCACTGACACATGCTGAGGAGCTCCTCACCAGCCTTGGGGAACCCGCCCGCCAGACAAGCCAGCAGGCTGAAGACAGCATTGTGGAGGTGGGTGCCACCCACACAATGGATGAGGAGAATGCAGGTAAGGTCCCAGGGCACATTACTAGACCACTGTTGCTTATCCATTTTCATCTGTAAAGTATCTACATGCATATGTCAGATAAGATAGTCTGTTGCTGCAGTGTAGTAATGAACAGATGTGCATAATCTCTAGTATTGTGGGTTTGTACTGTTGATGTGCTGAAATGCTGCATCCACCCTGTACTAATGCCACAAGTGTGGCTACTGACATTACTTCTCTCACACAACTATTTAGGTCCCTCTGGTATACAACTGGGGCAGCAGCCTGCAGCTGGTGAGTATGGAGTTGTTTTGTTCAGGTTTGCCAATACACCGGCCATATTATGGCCATGCCATTTGCCATGCACACATTTAACATGCCTACTCATAATGCATGTTGTACATGCTCACTTATTGTTGGTGTTAACTGCACTGCATCACAGTGGTCACCATGGTGGCATATCTGAAGGGTATGTAAGAGTCCTGCAGTATACCTAACAACCTGTCAGTGCAAGACGTGTGGATAGAGATGAACATAATGGTGGGACAAATGGCCTACAGTAGGTACATGTCTGAAACATTACACTTATACCGTGGCTACAACAGTGTATACACCACTATTATAATGGCAACTATTCCTGATATAAACAACGGCAAACCACAATATCACATTCCAAACCTTTTACATCCTGTAATGTGATCCTAACATGAGCAATGAATGTGTAATATGGAATCCTATGTTAGGAAAACAAATATGGGGAATACATAACAAACACTGGAAGCATATGTGTGCACACACTCCAAATAACATATTGTGGAAGCAGCTTGTGATGTACTGGCAGCATTCACTCTTCTTGAGTACACACCTTCCATTAAGTACAGGGCCTCAGTGTCACACCAAGTAATGGTCTACTGTACAAGAAGTATGTCCATGACATTTGCCCACTCACCTGCAACAGAGGCAGCCACACATCTTACAAACCATGAAACGGTTTCCATATCCGAAAGGTGGCACTCAGGAGTGGGAAAAGTAGCCTTACCTCGCCATTACATATACCATGGCAAACAGTGCAGACAGTCATGTATGTGTGTAAGAAGTATGGGACAACAGTGATGTAGAAAATAAATAGATGCCCATCCAAAACGCATGACAAAACATGTTGCAAACTGGTCATGGAGGCTGCCCAAAAACATGCAGCAATACTGAGGGACTTGCAGACAAGTCTACAAGTACTGCCTGTGCAGTACCTGTGTTGACAATTGCCTGGATTCTGCATTAGTGTGGCCTATGGGTTAGGGTAATCAGACAGAAGAGTTGTCCCACATGATACATCATCCAGGGCTTTGTACAGGTAGCATAAGCATAACATTAAGTCTCCCAAAGGCATATGTTGCAATGTGTAATGGTGTCATGAGACCAAGTCTCAAACCTACAGACAGTATTCAGAAAAACACATGTGCTGCACTAGCAACACCTCACTCCATCTCAGGGCCACCATCCCCAATATTTAGCTTGCTGGTGCCAGTGTACACCTTTAGGTTTGCTGTTCATTAGCTGGAACTAGGCTGGTAGACATGGTGTTTGGAATTTGGAACACTGCAAAATAACACTCATGTGTGGCCCATAGTTATCAAGCACCTGCAATAAGGCTGAGGATGGGTAGGGGGTGTCAGTTTGAAACACAACAGTGAACTGAAGAATACACCCACAGCTTGCTAAGAATGGCTATATCTGAACACAGTCAAGGTTATGAATTGTGCCAGATATAACCCTGACTCTACAGCAATAGTGAAGCCACTGTGTGACCTCCAAAAGCTGTGCACGTGACCTAACCTTGCAATCTGCCAGAGTTGGGGGACAACAGACATGTACAAATGCAAAGTTTAAATAAAAAGTCATCAATCATGTGACACTTAACACACACATCCATTTAAAGACACCCTTCCCTATAACATCCACATATTATTAACTATAACATTTATTTCAATATTTTACAAGTAATGCCTTAAATATACTCTTACTAAAATATTTAGCCTAAAATTCATAATCAACATTATTTCATGTATATTTTTGTTTTTAATGTCTTCATTCTGATAAAATTAAAATATTAAAATATTAAAATAATTCATACTGACCCATTCTGTCCACATGACAGCACCTTACAACCAGAGGGTATTGACTCACTTACACTTTTCATGAGTCTACCTCTCTAGATTTTTCATTTTAAGAATACACAGGACAGAATACATTTCATTCAATCCTGGAAAATGGCAGGCATCTGCACGAAGCTGCCACCTCAATTCAAGTTTCTCTAACATTAATGAATTGGGACCACCTCTTCCATTTGAATTCACACAGTCAGTAGCCCTAAATTTGAATATATGATCTAGAAATGCTTCAACATGTCTATCTAGGGCAGTTTCTTTTTTCGTTTTGGAAATATAATATAAATGGTCATATACTCTTTCCCTTAATTTGTGGTCCGTTTTTCCAATATAGAAAGCCGGAAAGTGTTGGAATGCAATAACCTGAGGAACATGTTTAGGGTAAGATGTTATCCAGAGCAACTAATCAATGAATTGATTAGAGAAGTCCAGAATAAGAGGGCTGGTGGTTTTTACAAACCAATTTTGAGCATTAAGGGTACGATAGGAGGTAACCATGTGGGAGACATGGGTATGGTACCAAGGACGAGAGAATACAGTACTACAGCCCTGATTACTAGATATAGTGTCAATGCTCCAGCTTTATACTCCCTTATTAACAAAAATTGTTCATTAATTTTGAATGACAATGTCCTCAGGCATAAATTCTGTGAAGCACCAAGAATAGTGGTCCAACGAGGTCAAAACCTGAAAAATATATTACAATACAAGGCAAAAGGTGTAAGTACATGAACTGGCATGGGTAAATGTAATATGTGTACCTTTTGCAAACACATGCAGGTTGGCCAATGCTTCACATTGAGGGAACAGAAATATGTGACCAAACATAAGTTCAATTGTCAGAGTAGAGCAGTAGTTTACATGGCTCAGTGCCAACACTGTCTGGCTCTCTATATTGGAAAAACGGACCGCAAATTAAGGGAAAGAGTATATGACCATTTATATTATATTTCCAAAACAAAATAAGAAAGTGCCCTAGCTAGACATGTTGAAGCATTTCCAGATCATACATTCAAATTTAGTGCTATTGACTGTGTGAATTCAAATAGAAGAGGTGGTCCCGATTCATTAATGTTGAAGAAACTTGAATTGAGGTGGCAGCTTCGTGCAGATGCCTGCCACTTTCCAGTATTGAATAAAGTGTATTCTATCCTGTGTATTCTTAAACTGAAAAATCTAGAGAGGTAGACTCATGAAAGGTGTAAGTGAATCCATACCCTCTGGTTGTAAGGTGCTATCATGTGGACAGAATGGGTCAGGATAAATTATTTTAATATTTTAATATTTTAATTTTCATCAGAATGAAGGCATTAAATATAAAAATATACATGAAATAAATAATGTTGATTATGAATTTTAGGCTAAATATTTTAGTAAGAGTATATTTAAGGCATTACTTGTAAAATATTTAAATAAATGTTATAGTTAATAATATGTGGATGTTATAGGGAAGGGTGTCTTTAAATGGATGTGTGTTAAGTGTCACATGATTGATGACTTTTTATTTAAACTTTGCATTTGTACATGCCTGTTATCTGAAGAAGTCTCCCTCTAAGGGGAGACAAAAAGCGCTTAATAAAACTGACTTTATTTTTTACTTGTGGGTGACCAGTGGAGAGATTTCATAGCTTTTTTATCCAGTTTGTGTTTTTTTTTTTTTGGCTTTTCTGGTGTTTACAGAGTTGGGGGACATTTGTAGGGCAGAGTGACCAAGTAATGGCAAGTGAAGATGGGCCATGCTAGAATACCCTTTCCAGGAATAGTGACTGCTGTGGTTCACTTAACAGGTGCTTCAACAAACCATTGTGTTAAGGGTATGCACACTTATGCAAACCACATATTGTATGCATCTCATTCAGCATCTGCACGACTAACACATTTGTTTGATACTGCATTGGATTGCACAGGTCATATGTCACATATCAGGTGTGTGTAATGTTAACAAATGCCGTATTGTGGATCCATTGCATATCATAGAAAAGGCTGGCATGTCAACAAGGGTGTGTACACTCCTCTTATCCACATTAAGCTTTGAAGGTTGTCAGTGTAACTGGATTTTATTGCACATACATGCACTTCTGATGAGGAAATCTGAAAATCAAAGGACAGGCATTAATTACGGACATCAGTCCTCATACTATCCCAGGTATGTGTCAAACACATAGGGGCTGTGAGCAACAGAGCAAACATAACTGCCACACATATACACATTCAGCAATGGTGTGTACACTTGTGAGGTATGGTGCACAATACATGCCAGTGTGCTGTACAGGTGCACAGCAATACTGTGTAAATGGGTGCAGTGTGTTCCAGGGGAAGGGGCATCATCTCCTAACACAACTCCTGCATCACACAGATGTATAATGCTGGTAACAAGGATTGAGTGTGGCTGCAGTGCATTCTGTTGCATGCCATATGTCATGCATGTCGACTGTTAGGTAATGAGAGGTCTATGTAATATCTTTGTGGAACCTCACCTCTAGGTAAGTGTGTGTGTGTGTGTGTGTGTGTGTGTGTGTGTGTGTGTGTGTGTGTATGTGTGAGTGTGTGTAGAAGTAAACCATGATGTACAGGTCTTAATTTACATTTCTTTTCTGCCCCTCACAGGGGCTCAGGGTCCCTCCTGCAAGCAAACTGCAGTTAGTGCCCATACAGACTCTGAGAATGATAGCAGGCATAGTGAGGCACAGGCAGGGTTGTCAGGGGCTGAATCTGTGCCATTGGTTGACATCCCACTTTTATCCACCCCCATCCCTGCACACAGTCACAATGCTAATACATACCCCATCACCAGTGGCCATAGATGAGGGACAGTTGTCGGGTGGTGGCATGGGACAGGAAAGTGTGGTGACTATGGCAAGTGTGTCTGTACACAGCAGCCATAGCCAGATGACCGGTGGGGTACCACACAGTCAGATGTAGATGGGTGCTCATAGGAAGTCTGCTGGCCATCATTACCATGGCAAAAGTGCCACAGCAGGTGTCACCAGACACATTTCAGGCCATCATGGAGGCACAGGCATGTATGGAACGTTACACCAGAGATAGTCTGCGACTCCAGAGGGCTACTCTTACTGCTGTATGTGACTACATCCGTGATATTGCAGGTGCACACTGTTATTTTGCAGAGGTCATGGATAGATGGTTGGGTGAGATAGTGGCAATCCTTGACTCTGTGGTGTCTATGGTAGAGCATGTGGTGGGAGTAGGGCTTCGGCCATGTGGACATAGGTCAGCAACACCAACAGGTGGAGGTCTACGTGGACGTGCAACAACTCATGGCCAGTCCCATAGTGGCAGTAGCAGCACCAGCACTGCAATGGGGGTGTTGTCCACACCACAACACAGCAGGCCACATGCACATGGTCCTGGCCAGTCCCAACAGGCACCTGGATCCAGCGGAAAATTGTCATTATCAGGGGAGAGTACCATATCTTGGCTTCTGCGTGATAGTGCCTGTGCAACCCCGGCAGGCACAGTTCCTGTGTCCATGGCCAGACACAGTGAACTGTACACCCTGCCATGTACTCTCTGCAGCTGTCCAACATACTCCTTTATAGGGCAGCCAAATGGCAGACATGTGTGCATACATACACACACACACATCACCAACACAGCTAGCACACCTCCATACCTACACACACCACGTCCGCACATGATGTCAACCAAGCAGCTCAGCCTAGGCCTCTAGCAAGCCCACAACATATCCTGTGCATATGATGATACTTGTGCCACATCCCTGTCATCCATACCATCAATGCAGGGACATGCTAATATGGTTCTGATGCACAGGGGAATGTACTAAAGTTTAGCAATGTAATGCTGTTTAACATGTTGTCACCTGGAATGATTAATGCTTACACATCAGGGTGTGTAGCTGTCCAGCCATGATGTATTATAGTTGTTATTAACACTGACTGAGTGTGGTCTCCATAATGTATTCTTTGGTGTTCTAAGTATCTATGTGTCAGCAGGATGTTGGTCTGCTGTCCTTTCCCACAAGGGGGGGTGCACTGTGGTGACACATTGACTGTGTCATATCCCAGGTACAGCTGAACACAAGTAACAGGTCTGTATAAAAGTTACTGCATGTGCCACATGGCTGATAGGTCTGGGGGGTGTATTCAGGTGAGTGCATGGTGGCTGATGTAAGCAGCTCTTCTACAGTAGACAATGGTAAGTCTACTGGGTGGCAAACACCAAATGTTTGTGAATAACATGCACACAAAGAGACTTTGGTGTTGATGCAATACACAGAGAATACTGTTCACATGGATGTACTTAATTTTGCAGTGAACTCATTTTGACCTATGTAATTCTACCAAGACCAAATTGCCAAAATATCACATCAGTAAATAATCAGTCCACCAGTTTAATGTCATTGACAACGGTACTGGCAGGGTATATGTCCTCTTCCCCATTGTAGTGCAGTCCTGGAGTTGGTAAACATAGGTGTGCTGGTGTGGGAGGCACAGCCACCCCCCCCCCCAGTTTGGAGGGTGTGAGGTGGCATAGAACCACACATAGTGTGATTAACAACTACTTCACCTGTTAACATAAACTATACAGTATAACAGCACACTAAGCGGGCGGATACGTACAACAATAATCCCAATATGGGTGGCTGTGCCTTCATCAACCACACCCACTATAAATATACCAACTCCAGTATTGCTGTACAGCTGTACAGTGGGGAAGAGGGCATTTACACATCCACTACTAGTTTTGATAGAATGAATTTCCACAAGATGATTGCTTTGAAATGTTACCTTTTGCCAGTTAGTTCTTGGACAAATGATCTCTTGAGAAATATATTTTCTTCAAACTGAAGTAGATCCCTTCACATACACACACACTTACTTGGCAACACTGAGAGTAGAACCCCTACCTAGGTACTTATTGCTACTAATGTGTTTGGCCTTAATTGCACACACCATAGAGCTTGTAGGGTGAGGTGTGTCCCAAGCTTCCTGTTAAGTGAAGAACATCACCAGGCCTTGTACAGTATGGTAATGAGGGATGTACTGGGTGTTAATGAACAATACAGAATATGGCATACTATCATATACACATTGAAAAACACATACAGTCATAGACAAATTTGACAGACCTGGGTTTAGCAGTGTTAACTACCTTGTCAGTGATTCCATACTGTTACAGAGTTTTTGCACACAGCACATGCATCATTGGGCTGGATAGTGTCATCAGTTACCTGTATGGTTGATGGTGACAGTGGTCCTCATACAGTGGACCTTGGGACATGTACTGGGGGCACCATGGTGTAAAGATGGTATACCCAGCATCCACACCCCACACTGGATATTGTACTCACTGAAACCAATGATAATCCTCTGACATATCCGCAATCACACATTGACCAGGACTGCAATACAAACCCTTGTCTATCTAATCAATGCTACTACAAGGATATACATTTATTGCATATGCCACAGGGATAGTAGGGTGAGGGTTTGTCATGGCTCTCCTAAAGTCAGCAACATCACCATCCCTTATAATGTATGACAAGATTTAGTGTATTTGGAGAATGTGGCCTCAGAATGCTGTCTCCTACAAATATGCACACTCACACACGATTGCACACACATACTCACATTTGCCAAAACTCAGAGGGTAGCCCACGCCTATCTACCCATTTGTAGAACAGTGCTATGCTGGTATTCCAAGCTCCAGGTACCCCATACGGTGAAGAGTGTAGCAAGGTACATTTAATGTGAATTACAGCAGCAGCCATTTCTAAGTATAGCAATGGGGGGTGTAATTGGTGAGAAGGCCCTCAGAGTATTTTCAACTACAAGTTTATAAACACACAAACACTGTTATTCTCAGTAATGCACACTGACACATTTGTCAGTACTGAGGTCCATAGGTGCAGGTGTTCCTAGGTGTGTACCAGGCTAATGTCCATGGAGAGATGAGATGAATAGGGCAAGTGGGCACACTGTTATCATGCCACCTGACATCTGTCAGCAGGCCATCTATCAACTGATGCCACTTCAGTGATCTCCAGGATGACAGTTAAATTAAACATCTAATCATCTGTTTTTCTCTTGCAGAGGTGCAGTGAGGTGTTCCAATTTACATGTATGCAACATATATTGCATAAAATGGCCAGTGCCTGGGTTAGGGACCTGTACCCAACCGTGTTCTGTTAACTGTGGTAGTCTGGTTGAGGTATCCATGGAATGTGGTGCATACAGAGTGGGGTTTCCTAGCTGTGGCATTCATAACACAGCTGGGCAGACATGTGAGTGTCAGTCAATGAGAAATTGCCTATAAGCAGCCAAGTTGGATACCTGACATCTGCACATCTGTACAGAGGACAGACAGAAATTAGCTAGCCAACAGTTTATGCATTAAGATGAATGTTTTGACAGACATCTGAAACTGATAGGTATGCCATTACTACATGACAGCAGTCTTCAATGACATGTCCTAAAAACATAGTAGTCTACATTTAATATCAACATATCAAATCAATATCGAACAGGAGATACTTAAAAACATACAGCTCAAACACCAGGAACATGATAGTCAGTACTCAGAGTACAGCTTTGGATCAGGGGTGTAAGGTTTCAGTACTACAATCTGCAATCTACTCTTACTTGGTAAAGCACTGTTAAAAGTAGCAACATAATGATACAATACATGCAAATGTGACTGCATATAACCTGGGATACTACCTAAGTATGAAACACATACAAAGAGAAAACATTGTGGTACTACCCATGTATACTCAGGTGTCCCATACAGTATACTCACACCCTTGCTACTGTAATGACAGCATATAGAAGCATGTTATGTACATGGAATTAAATACAGTTATTAAAGATGTCATTACCCTGCCATTTTATCAGATTGGAATATGATCACTAGTTACAAGGGCTGAGCTATGCTCAGCAGGTGTAAGCATTGCTTAAATGTAAATGCAAAGCAGATTTGCGCACTGGTAAGCAAAGCCTACATGGTGTAAGCGTGTATTCATTTAACTGTACGTTAGCAGCACGTACTGTTGGGCAAGCCCATGCAAACACGCTCAAAGCTTCTCAGAATTGCCTTAACTACTCTGTATCCAACAGTCCTTGTTCTGCCTAGCAACAAAATAAACAGCCCTTGTAGAGCTTGAACTCAGTACCCTCTAGACTATAGTCACTGTATTTAACCACTACACCATCTGAGCTGTAAAAAATGGCTGTTGCTTTTTCAAATATATCAGTCAGTACACATACTGAATAGTAGTGAACAACTACTTTGACTACTACAATTGTTTACTACTTGTTAGTGAAAACAGTGCTGAATCAGTCATGTTTTTATATCTAAATATAGACATATCAGATAAATATGATGGGATACATCTGAGAAGGTATATACAACACTCATGTTTACATGTATATGTGTATATATATATATATATATATATATATATATATATGTACATACACACATATATATTTTTGTATACATACATATATATATATATATATATATATATATATATATATATATATATATATATATATATATATATATATATATATATAAAACATATGTCCATAACATATAGTGGAGTCATACCTCAGCACCATAAGTCACAACCTCTTAGTGCAAGGGAATGTAATGTAAGTATTGCAGTTCTAAATGTAGATTGTTGCTACAGTAAGAGGGGTTGTGTCAACAGACATGTGAAGGAATGCTCTTCTGAATCTGACATGTATGCCATCAGTTACTGACAGACATCATAAAATCATCATAGGGAAGTACCACACAAATCACAGTAATGATCCTGTGGAATACAGCAGAAATATGACCAATAAATATGGACAGTCTGAAACAATTTTTGTCAGTCGATTGGTATACACAGAACTTCTTAGTGCAAGATGTGTGAACCAAGCCTGACAAAGGGGATGTTTACAGCCATGAAAATGGGGATATATCACAAATATTGGAGTAGATAAGCTCACACAGTTGATGCATTCATACCCTCCTGTCTGTCCTAACACATATTAACTGGAGGAGCAGAGGTCCCAAGCCCATATACTTCCCACTAGTTAGTGACATGTATCTTCACAGCATCCCACTGCTTTGTCAGAAATACGTATGGTGGCCAGGCAACAGTAAATTTAACAAATATCTGGATATAACATCACACTAGGTAAATACACTGAGCTGCTAGGCATGCCACCATGCACTATCTATACTACAGGCAGACTGCCACAACACTAACCCAATTTTCTTATGGGAATACACATGTAATTGCAAATATAGCAGGCACTACAGGCATGTAACAGCATGGAGTAACAGACACCAGTGTGAAAGTGCATACCCACAACCAGTCTCAACACATTCACAGTCACATTATGGTAAGCCTAATTAATAGTACAGTATATGGACTGTGTGAACAAAACCATCATCATTTTTGCCACTCACATACTAACTCTACATATACTGGCCCGATTCACAGTGTAGTTTGATGCCTGACTGTTGTATGGGACATTTCTCAGTCTGACCCTACAAACATATAAGCAGACAGGGTACCAGAAACTGGAGCAGCATGCAACGTCAGCTAGAACAGGACCAAGAACACTGACATCTACCCCAGTCTGTACACAGGCCAAATAACATATTCACAATACACTGCTACACAATACTGACACTCCGTCAACAATCACTGTAAGTACACAGACCTCACTACTGTATAGACTAGAATAGAATGTCCAGGTTTTGCCCTCAAATTTAAGGCCTCCTATACATAACATAGGAAAACAACAACAAACCAGTGACAACCAAATTATTTTATTACTCCTGATGTCTCGGCTGCAAACCTTCAAGGAAGATAAAAACATGAGAAATGTCCCATGTATATATATTATAACTCATTATTCAATAAAACAATTAGTGCTACAATTAAAGCATATTAAGACCCTTAAAGCAGCAAGATTACATTTTACAGCAAAATTTTCCAATTAAATTCTGAATTCATGTCTTTAGGGCTTAAAGTGTCAAACTTAAGAATGTAAAGTGCTTCTTTATAAAGTAACTTATTTTTCATACAAGAATCCAAGGGAACTTTGTCAATTCTTTCTAAAACTGTACCCTGTAAACCTGTTGCAGAACTTTGATGTGAATTTTGAAATGCACCACTACTGAACTAGATTCTTTAACATTAATTATGTCTCTGATATATTTCAAAAATCTCACTTTGAAAGCTCTCTTTGTCCAATATAAAACTTATCACAAGGGCACTTCAAGGCATAAATAATGCCTTCTGTACTACATTTAAAATTATTTTATTTTATTATGCTTTAATTGTTGCACTAATTGTTTTATTGAATAATGAGTTATAGTATATATACATGGGACATTTCTCATGTTTTTATATTCCTTGAAGGCTTGCAGTCGAGACGTCAGGAGTAATAATAGAATTTGGTGGTCACTGGTTTGTTGTTCTTTTCCTATTTCTTTTGTTTTTTAATTTAGTGTGGTTTTTGGTTCATGGTTTGAATGGCCAGTGACCCCAATGTGGATTTACCGAGATTATTTTGTGATGGTCTGCCTGATTTGCAGCAAAGAATGGGGAATAGTTTCCTTTCACATCCAACCTCTGGAGAGGCTGGTTCTTTACGTATAGAGGCTGTTATGGGATCGGACAGCAATTTAACAGAAACTTCCACTATTTGGCAAAGATGGGAGGTGAAACGCAATGATCGTTTACTTGACCCTTTTTCTACAGTTGGGAGAAGGTGTGCAGTTACCATGACTTCGGAAATCAAGGTTCTGTGTGATTCTTTGGAAAAACTATTGTTTAAAGAAACATCTGTTTTTTGACTATCCAGAGTCTTTTGAAATATCTGGGACTGGATATCACACCACGGGGTTTGAAAGCGTTTAAAGATCCTTCTACCCCTTTCAATTTTCAGAATGAACTAGATCATAATTTTCACAAAAGGTGGGTGCTTGCAGCTCACAAATGTACTTTAGAATGGATCTCAATATTAGTAGAACATGATAGGGTCAAACAGGGTGAGCTATGTAAAGAAATAAATTCTGCTTGCAACAAATTAATTACCCAAACTGATCCAGAATTCCTGGATAAAGTATTGGGTGATATCAACAGTAAGTTAATTAGTCATGAAGAAGAAACCATGGCTAGAAAAAAGAAAAAACAGGTACGGTACACCCGAGATTATGACAATGGTAAGCCCTTCCTATTGAGAACCAATTATAGGAGAGCATCTCGTCATGTGTCTTTTGAACGAGGAAGTGTACAGATTGAACAACATTCTTTTTCATCGGTGGTGTCAACTAATGATTCTGCACTATCTGAGGAAGAAAAAAATGCTCCAATAAACAATAAAACAGATTTTTCGTAATTAGCAAGACCCCAGAACTCCAAGGGTATGCAACAGACTTTTCGGAACTTTAACAATGGCCCAGGAGGGTTCACTTCAAAAAAGCGTCAACGTGAAGGACAGTCTAATACCTCTGGGCAGCAATTTAATTACAACAACCAACGTCCCTAGCAGTACCAGTATTCGAAGAAAGGAAAGTGGTAATTTCTCTTCTTAAATAGTTAATTTGTCTGGATATTCTTTGAGTAATGTTGAAACAGTGGTTTTAGAGTATGGACTAAAGTTTATACCTACTGTTATTCCACGTTTACATGATATCAAATGTGACTTTTATAAATTTGTAAGAAAGTTGCAACTAAAATGTTTTTTTCATAACAAAAATTAATTTTTAATAGTTGAAGAAGTGAATGAAGAAATTGATTCTGTGTCAGGAAATGAAAGTTGTTATTCATGTGTTTCGGATGAATTAGTTAATGCATATTATATGTTTGATACTAGTAAGATAAATTCTAATTATAAATTTACACCAGTTATAAATAAAGAAATTATTATATCATTTTATCAAATGTTAAGTTTTTCTGTTGCATTAGCAATTAATACATTTTTTAAAGAAGTGAACAATATTGAATATAATCTTACTAAGGCTGAATGGGCTGCATTAAAGAATCTAAGGGGAAATTATAACTTGATCTTTAAACCTGCTGACAAAGGCAACAAGTTGGTCATTATGGATGTACCGAGTTATTTAGAGATGTGTTACACACATTTAAATGATGTTGCTGTATATAAAAAAAGTGCACATTTGCATGTATTTTTTGGCTCAAGAACAGTATTTGAAACTAGTTGACAAGGGTGTCAGGTTAGGGTATATTTCCAGAGAGGATGCTAAAAAGAAATTTAATCTCCAGATCAGGCATGCATGGCCTGCTTCTACTATCTACCCAAAATACATAAAAATTTAGAACACCCCCCTGGACGCCCTATTATCTCAGGGAAACAGTATTTTTTATATAACATGGGTTGTTTACTACATTATTTATTATTGCCAACAGTCTTGCCTTTACCTGCTTATGTAAAGGATGTGTTTGTTTTTTGGACATGATTAAGAATGTGTCTTTGAATGAAAATATGTATTGGATTACATTTGATGTCAGCAGCCTCTATACCAATATTTCACATGTATTTGGTATGGAGGCTGTTAGATTTTTTCTAGGAGAATGCCCCGCTACTGAATTCATTTTGGAATTGTTATATTTTTGTTTGTCCAATAATTGTTTCGAATTTAATGGTGAGATATTTCAACAACAACGAGGTACAGCTATGGGAGCAGCTTTTGCCCCCTCCTATGCAAATTTAAGCATGGGTTTATTTGAGCATGAATATATATATATATATATATATATATATATATATATATATATATATATATATATAGCTAGGTTTTACAATAAGATTGTGAAACATTATGCTTGATTTATTGATGACCTTATTTTTTATGTGAGGGGGAGAGGATGAAGTAGATAATTCTACTGACAGCCTACAGATAAATAGATTTGAGCTGAAATTTGATGGTACACAGAGGGGCAAAAATGTTTCTTTTTAGATGTGGTGTGGATTTGGATATTTCCAGCCCTTTAGGACTGCATACTTGAGTACATAGAAAATTTGAGGGGAATATTTACTATTTAAAAGCTACAAGTTGTCACCCACCACACAAAATAGATGCTTTACCTTATGGTGAGTTAATACGGATACATAGATTATGTAATATTGATTCCAAATTAAAGGAGGAAATTATGAAAACTAGTAATATGTTTTATTATAGAGGATATAGTAATAGGGCGGCCATGGTGATGCAGCGGTTAGTGTTGTCGCCTCACCGCAAGAGGTTCTCCGGTTTGATCCTCAGCTGGGGTGCCTTCTGTGTGGAGTCTGCATGTCCTCCTTGTGGTCGTGTGGGTTTCATCCGGGTGCTCCGGTTTCCTCCCACATCCCAAAGACATGCTGTAGGTGGATTGGACACTCTAAATTGGTCCTAGGTGTGAGTGCATGTGTGTGCCTTCTGTGGAAGGTTGGGTGCCGGGCTGGCAACTCGACACCATAAAACTCCACTGCCAATCATGAGCAGACAGGTGATCCACTGTGGTGACCCCTAACCGGGAAAAGCCAGAAGAAGATAGAGGATATAGTTTTGTTTATTTGTGTCTTTCGGCTTTTTCCGGTTAGGGGTTGCCACAGCGGAACTCCAGTCTGCTAATGATTGGCAGCTGATTTTTACATACCAGCTTGCCAGGCCTGGCGCACAACTTTCAACGAAGGTACGCCCATTCACGCATGTCTCCACGCAGGAGACGCTCTAGCTGAGAATAGAACCGGACAGCGTCTTAATCAAGTTATTTCTAAGGCTTTTTCTAAAGTCAATGACACGTATAGTGGGAATTTAGTTAAGCCATATAAATATGATTGTAATTCAGGAAATTCTGAAATGGATATATATTTTACAACTGTATACAGTAGTTTTAGTGGTATTTTGATCAATTTAGTAAAATATTATTGGAATTATCTGCAATCTAAAAAAGAAATGTATCCATGGCTCCCTAAGCAACTTAAAGTGTCTTATAGGGTGGGGAGAAGTTTGAAAAATATGTTAGTTAAAGGTAAATTCATCATGCCCCCAGCCAATTTAGATCCTATTATTTCTTATATAGGTACTCACATTTGTGGTAAGTGAAAATCTTGTAAATATGTCACTAATAGTTTTGACTATATTAATGGAAGGAAATTCAATGTTAAAGGTAGTTTTAAATGTAGTATAGAAGGCATTGTTTATGCCTTGAAGTGCCCTTGTGATAAGTTTTATATTGGACAAAGAGAGCTTTCAAAGTGAGACTGTTGGAACATATCGGAGACATAATTAATGTTAAAGAATCTAGTTCAGTAGCGGTCCATTTTCAAAATTCACATCAAAGTTCTGCAACAGGTTTACAGGGTACAGTTTTAGAAAGAATTGACAATGTTCCCTTGGATTCTTGTATGAAAAATAAGTTACTTTATAAAGAAGCACTTTACATTCTTAAGTTTGACACTTTAAGCCCTAAGGGCATGAATTCAGAATTTAATTGGAAAGTTTTGCTGTAAAATGTAATTTTGCTGCTTTAAGGGTCTTAATATGCATTAATCATTGCACTAATTGTTTTATTGAATAATTAGTTATAGTATATATACATGGGACATTTCTCATGTTATTATCTTCAGGAGTAATAAAAGAATTTGGTGGTCACTGGTTTGTTGTTGTTTTCCTATTTCTTTTTGTTTTTTTAATTTATTGTGGTTTTTGCTCTTATACATAACATGCCTGGCAGTCTGATATATCACTGACTTGATATCAGGAATGATGTCAGTAAATAATTATATACTGTACATATGCACCTCTTACTGCATGACATATGGACAAAGGGTGACAAACGTGGGGGACAGAGACACAAACACAGGGCCAATATTGACATATTGCTGTGATAAACTGAGAAAATTGCTGGTGTAACAGGGTTTGTTGTGAAATATCTCTTCTGAGGGATTTGAAGACAGTAACACACATGGATGTCACCATTTACTGACTGCAATCATCAGAATATGCCACTGCATTTATAAAGACAGAAAATGTGTGAATAACACACAACATCTAAGACTCCAGCCTCTGGCCAGTCTGCAGATAGCCCTACAGGTGAGAGTTTCTGCAACCACATAACACTGTCATGCCAGACTTTAAATCATGCAGAACAGCCATATCCACACAAACCCTGTTAAACCAACATTACTTCAAATGTAGAACAGCAATACTTACATTCTGTCCCCATGTCTGGAACATCCCCCTCGAGTTTGTTGGCCTGTCTCCACAGTGTTTGTTGTAAGAGGTATTTCCAACTACCCTCCGTGATGCTATTTGTTAGACACCCACACGAAGTCCTGCTCACAGTGAAGGAAAAGGGCCAATACCCACATGAAGTGCTTAGTTATAGGAGTGTGTTTCCATGCAATTGGCTATAGGAATGATACCACATCTGTTCCATATGCAATTAGCAAGTGAGGGACTCCAATTCGTGCACAGGCCATCAACTGATCATGAGCATTACCTACAAAAGTCAAGCTGCTGCCTGTGCAAAACAGATGTATTTTTACACATCTACCAGAGAGGGAGAGAGAGAGAGAGAGAGAGAGACAGAGAGACAGAGAGAAAGGAAGAAAGGAAGAGAAAAAGAGCCAAGCATGTTTGTGTATGATTCGTGAGTGGAGAGTGGGCTCTGGGTATTATAATGGTTGCTTAAATTGTTCACTAATCCATACTGTCACATAGTAAATGCACACAGCAGTAGACATTTATGGCTGTGGATTGTCTACAACAACCTCTACAGTGTTTCACAATGGTTGGCATTGTAATGTGGACATTGGGACATATAGGTCCTCATTATAATAATGTAGCAAAACCCACACTGCAATGGATCCTGTTATTACACAATCACTCCAACAGGACACTGATGACACACACACTTACTAGTACTGAGTTTCAAACCCCTACCTGGCTATGTATTGTTATTACAGTGTTACGCAATTATCGCACATGCCACGGAGCTTATATACTGAGAACTGTCCAAAGGTGTCGTTGAAGGTGAGTGACATCAACAACAGTGCTAAAGAAGGGGTAAGGGAAGTGTAGTAAGTGTGAATGTCCACAAAATCAGGTAACAGCGAAGACACACACACACACACACACACATACACACACACACACACACACACACACACACACACACACACACACACACACACACACACACATTATCACAGTTACCAGGACCAGGATTAGACCTCCTACTTAACTATTTTTTTACACTACAGTATTATGCAGTTATCCTCAAAATCATTCATCTCCACACACACACACACACACACACACACACACACACACACACACACACACACACACACACACACACACACACACACACACACACAAACACTTGCCAGTACTGAGATCTATAGGTTCATTGCTTCACAGGTGAGTAGTAGGTGAATGGGCCTAAAGGCTCTACAAGGCCAGGCCAAGGGAATAACTTGGCATCAGGCCACATGACAATAGTCCCCAGTGTGGCTCAGGGGTGTAGTCCCTGGAGTGGTCCCCATGGGTGGATATTGTATTCACCATCCACTCATCTGGTTTTCTATTGTGGGTGGCCAGTGATATGCACTGCTTCCCATGTATGTGGTCTATATTCCATAACATGGACAATGTCTGGGTTGCACACATGTCCCACATGCATTTTCTTCGATGTGTGGAAGTGTACTTGAGGTCTCTGGAGCATGTTGTGTGGACAGATTGGTGTCTTCTGATATAGCATTCCTGACCTCATTTGGTGAGACTTGGCTATGTAACTGAGGTTGTGATTGCACCTACATTGACAGTATGATACGGGTATTCAGTGGAGTTAGTGGCGCCTGTCCACACCATGTGTATAAGGCATGGTATTCCCTTTGTGGGGTACATTTGCAGACTCTACGGTTGTTGCAGGCATCCAGTGGGGAACATGGCAAAAGGGCCACTGTACACATTTATTTGGCTACTGAGGGGATGGAACAGGGTGCCATGTCCTTTTACTTGCTGGATAATACACAGTCAGGATATATAACACATCAAAGTACTTTCTGATGTCAGTGGCACTGTTGTGGTCAAAAGGCATGTAGTCCACTGCTATCACACCATGGTTACTATCCGGGAGGCAATATGCAGGGGAAAGACCAATATAGTGGTTGTTACCTAGCCAAGTGTCTTTGTGTATGATACATGGGTGAAGAGTGTTCTCTGAGTAATAGAAGGGTTGCCTATATTGTTCACTAATCCATACTGTCACATTTAGGGCTGTGGATTGTCTATACCAACCTCTCCGGTGTTTGACATCTGTAGGCCTTGTAATGTGGACATTGTGACATATACTAGGTCCTCAACATAATAATTTAGCAAAATCTACCCCACAGTGGATCCTGTTATTACACATTCACAGCAACCCCCACACAGGATACTGATCACACACACACACACACATACACACACACACACACACACACACACACACACACACACACACACACACACACACACACACACACACACACACACACACACACACACACTTGCCAGTACTGAGATTCAAACCCCTACTGAGCTACGTATTGCTACTACAGTGTACCACATTTATCACATGTGCCACAGATCTTATAAAATGGATGTTGTCCCAAGGTACTTATAAGGTGAGGAACATCATCAGCCCTTGTAAATACTGGCACTGGGTGAAGTAGTGGGTGAGAGATCCCAAAAAACATTTTAATTACACACACATTTATATTTGTCAGGGGTGAGGTTCGAACCTCAAACAATCTTGTCAGACCATTATGTTGCACATTTATTACATGCACCACTGACCATACATGGTTTAGGGCTGGCAACAGGTACTTTTAAGGTGGATGATATCTGCAGGACTGCTAAAGGCAGGCACTGAGGTGTTTACTGGTTGTAAATGGGACCAAAATGTTTGAAGTAGGGACAGACATATGTACACACAGAAACACTTGCCACAGATGAGATTCAAACCCATACCTATGTAGTTATTGCTACTACATTGTTCTGCATTTATGGCACGCACCACCCATGGAGCTTACATGTTGGAGAGCTGTGTCAAGGTATCTTTGAAGCTGAGTGACATCAGCAGCAGTGGTAAAAGAGGGGTAAGGGAAGTGTTGTAAGTGTGAATGACCACAAAATCAGGTCTCTACAAGGATACACACACTCTCTCATACAAACTTCGCACAATCTTTCATACAATCACTCACATTTACACACTTGCCAAGATCAAGATTAGAACTCCTACCTAACTAGGATACTACACTATAGCAGTACACAGTTATTACAAGTGCTACAGAGGTTATATGTTGGAAAACTGTCCGAAGGTATTTTTGAAGGTGAGTAACACCAGCAGCAGTGCTAAAGGAGTGGTAAGGGGAGAGTAGTAGGTGTGAATGTCCATAAAATCAGGTATCATCAAAGACACACACACTCTCTCACACAAACACACACAGTTTCACAGTTGCCATGTCGGGGATTAGAACTTCTACCTAACTAGTATTGCTACACTACAGTATTACACAGTTATCGCAAATGCCATGGATCTTATATGTTGGAGAGCTGTCCAAAGGTATCTTGGAAGGTGAGTAACTTCAGCAGCAGTTCTAAAGGAGGGGTAAGGGAAGAGTAGTAGGTGTGATTGTCCATAAAATCAGCTATCATCAAAGTCACACATACTCTCTCATACAAACACACACAGTTTCACAGTTGCCAGGGCCAAGATTAGAATTCCTACCTAACTAGTTTGTTACACTATAGTATTACACAGTAGCCAAAGGGTTATTTCTAGGTGACTGACATCAGCAAGCATGCTAAAGAAGGGCAATGAGAGGTGTAGTGAGTGTGAATGGCCTCAAAATCATTCATGTACACACACACACACACACACACACACACACACACACACACACACACACACACACACGCACACACACGCACACACACGCACACACATGCACACACACACACACACACACACACACACACACACACACACACACACACACACACACACACACACACACACACACACACACACACACACACACACACACACACACACACACACACACACACACAGAGTTGCACAGGTGCCATGTCTGGGATTATAACTCCTACCTAAGTAGTTTTCTACACTATAGTACTACACATGCATTGCAAGTGTAGCGTAGCTTATAGGACTGAGACTTGCCAGAGGATTATTTCAGGTGACTGGCATCAGCAGGAGTGCTAACATGGGCAATGGGAAGTGCAGTGTGTGTGAATGCACCATAAATCATTCCTCTGGAAATACACACACACACTGAGTCACACCCAACTTTACATTTGACAGGACTGAGTATACAAATGCTAGATGAATACTGATTTGTGCTATCATGTTACACAGTTATCACAAACACCACGGACACTGTAAGCTAGTGATTGACATCAGCACATCATGTGATATTGGCCAACTGGATGTGTGGTGGGTGGGACAGGCCTCATAATTAAATTCTCTCTGTCACTGTCTCTCTCTTCCCCACATCTCTGTGTATGTATGTGTGACATATTATGGTGTGTTGACCTTGGATATGTGTGAGTATCCCTATCCAATGTGGGTGCAAAATATGAATGGTGTACAATTTGTTGTGTGCACAGACATCCGTGAATGATAGATATGTATAGTTCACTGTGTTGTCAGACGTGGGCTACATTTCTCTAAGTGTAGCAGCATGCTCAGTATCACCTTCTGTACTGAGTGTGTGAATCCATTCCAGGTAAGGTTGTACTCCAGTCCAGGGTTTGGTATTCTACACCTACAGCTAGCAACCTGTTTCTGCAGGATATCTGTAGATAGGTTGACAATCTGGACTCACAATGGATGACAGATAGTGGGATACTGTAACTACTGCTGTCTGTGCTGCTTGTGTTACATGGTTGGTGTTAGCAGGGATATTGAGACATATGTACTGTTTTACACTGTGGTATATTATGTCATCAACTCCTGACTGATATAATTATATGCTCACAGCTCTTTCCTGGGAAATACAAGATGAATGAAGCTGTGTCCAGTATTGTGGTCAGCGGCTTACAAATTCTTGCACACACATGCTATTCTGGAGGGGTAGCTGCAGACACTTGCTGATGGGTCTGTGTAAATGGTCCAGCACCTTGGTACTATGGTGGCTGAGGATCCCCTTCTTGAACATATATTGACTTAACATAATGGCCATGTGAAGGCTGCCAGCCTAGCCAGATAGAATTTTATAGATAATTCTGTCATCTTTAAATATTAATATAAACCACAAGCTTGTGTCTTAAATGGTAAAAATAGTATTACATGTGGAACTGAAAAAAATGTAACAACAGTGCACTCTACTGACCAAGTAAAGCATGTTGTGACCCTTTGATGTTAAAACTCGGAGTCAGTCAGTCTGAAGTGAGGCACCCTGCCTATTGTTGTGAGGCCAGAGTTAATGGCCAGAATTTGCATGCATACATGTCCTTTATTGCTCTGGTATCTGCCCAGAGGTGAAGAATGTAAATGTAGTTTCTGTTAGCCTTGGAACCCAGGGAAGTGCGAAGAATGATGTAATGTGAACCAGGAATGTGATTTTAAAAACAGAATGAATCAGAGAGCATTAAGCATTTTTGTCTTTACCATCCAACTCACCAGCACTGTCTTGCTCTATATGTAAGTTTATCTTAGATGTGTGTTGTCTCTTAGAAATATCTAGAAACTAGAAAGATTAGATTAAGTGTTTTTCTGTGATGTCAGAACTGTACTACTGAATTGTTTTAAGTATTTCTCTGCTCTGAACTCTTGACTAGCACTGTGTGTGTAAAAAAAAGTATTGTCTTGTGTTTTGACTATTTGTTATTAAATATTTAAACCCTTTCAACTGTGGCTGTTTTTGCAGAGATAAATGAAGCTGTTTAGAGTACTTGCATGCCTTTGGTAAAATTGTACAAAGCCACTACAATAGCTTTATCCCTGGGCTAAACTACCAATTGGATAATAATATTGCACAGTAATAATTGGACACCCTTTAAAGGCCTTTGAGTAGCTGATAAATATTAGTGGGTGGTGGCAGCTGGCACTACTGTATAGTCTAGAAAGAAGGGGCACAGCTGGAGAACCTGTGCCAGCCTTCCCCAGGAGTGTCTGTGTGGTTGTATAAACTCTTCTCAAAGTGTGTGTGTGTGTGTGTGTGTGTGTGTGTGTGTGTGTGTGTGTGTGTGTGTGTGTGTGTGTGTGTGTGTGTGTGTGTGTGTGTGTGTGTGTGTGTCAGCTACCTGGGCAGGGATATGAAGCACTGTTTGGACAGAGATGGTGCTGGAGGTTTTAGCTTGCCCACTAGGCTGAGATCTGGACCCTATATCTGTGCCAGTGGGGAGTCTTATTGTGGACCTGGAGCAAAGGAGCAACCAGCCCTGGACTGACTGTGATCTATGTGTGCTCTTAAGGAAAATTGCACTTTACTGTGTGTATTTCTTATCCTTTTCTCCTATATGAGATCCCCCTCACTGGTGTTAGTAGAGACGATTGAGGCTCCTTGATTGCTGGGCCAGGGCATGGGCATCACATATTAATTGGTTGGCAGTGGTGGGATATCCACATCACATACTAATTGGTGGCATATACTAATTGGCTTGTAGTGGTGTGGGCAGAGTGAATTCCAGTCGCTTGTGTACAGTGAGCTTTGAAGTTGTTTTGTACTCTAAGTTAGCCATGCAGTGAATACTCAGAGTTCAGCTCACAACTGTTTTATTTCTTTTGTTAACTTAGTTAGTCAGGGTGAGCAGGCAGCATGTCAGCAGAGGAGTATGAAAAGCTGACAAGGAGCCAGCTGGCAGAGATGTGCCAGGCTAAGGGACTTGTGCATGGAAACCTGACTAAGGCAGACCAGATTGCAGCCTTAGTTACAGCTGAATCAGAAAACAGCAACCAGGATGACAATCAAACTGACAGTGGAGATATAATACCCTCGGAGAACGGACAGCTCAACCTTTCTGCAGAGGATTTAAAAATTCATCTGGAGCTAAAGAGACTTGAGTTGGAGGCCAGCCATGTGGAAATAGAAGCAACTGAGAGGCTGAGGCATCTAGAGAGTGAGGACAATGAGAGACTGCAATGTTTGCAGGCTGAGAAGAATGAGAAACTGCTATGCCTGGAAGCTGAGGAAAAGGAGAGGCAAAGGCAGCATGAGAAGGAGATGCTGACTCTTCACCTGAGTCATGGAGGTAATGGGGAAGGGAGTAACTGGACCCCAGAAGCACAACAGGTCAGTAAATTTCTTCTGCAGTTTAAAGAGGGGAATAAGTTTGATAGCTTCATTCATATGTTTGAGAGGGTATGCAAACAGTATGGTGTTGACCAAAGGCTCTGGGTATAGTTCCTGACCCCCTTACTCCGTGGTAAAACTGTAACTGTTTTGTCAAAAATGTCTGACATTGCATGTTTTGATTATACTGCTGTTAAAAATCACTTATTAGAATTGTTTAAGCTAACACCTGAAAAGTATAGGAAAAAGTTTTGTGAGCATAAATGCAAGGCATATGAAAGTGTGTGTGAATATGTTGCTGAACTGGGCACTTATTTCCATAGGTGGGTGAATGGATGTCAGGTCACCACTTTTGAAGGGCTAGCAGACCTTTTGGTGAGGGAACAAACCCTTAGCACTTTGCTTGAGGACATGAGGATCTGGTTAACTGATAGACAATGTTCTACTCCAGATGAGTTGGGGAAGAAGGGATACTATACCTAGCAAGCAGGCAGCCCTCCACAGGAAAGGGGTGCTCAGTACTGCTCATGGGTCTAAAGGAACCCATGGTGGGCAGCACAGACTGCCCCAACTGAATCTGCCAGTAGCAGGGGAAGCCACTAGTTCAGGTACACATCCAGGACCTAGGGTTAAATGTTTTGAATGCAAGCAGTGGGGTCATGTGGCATACAGATGTCCACGAAGGCAAGGTGGGGAACAAAAGGTGAGAGTGCCAGTACGTGGGGAAGACAAAATGCAAATAGTAGGTTCTTTGAGACAACAGGGGTACTAAACTACAATCCTGCAGATGTCCTGAGATGGAAGGATTTGGATGAGGCAGTACCATGTGCTTGTGCAGTTGGCTAGGAGACTAGCATGTGGGTCTGGTAGCCTGGGGAGACCCAGACAGACTGCATACTTGCAGTCAGGACTGGTGAGGTGGTTACTTCAGGGAGGGAGCTACTCTGTAGCAGTGAGACTGAATGTGAGCCACAGCTGCTTGGGGGTACTGATGGTTCCATGGATAGAGTGACTGCAAAGGTACAGGTGAGTAGTAATACCCAGGCTGAGAGTGAGGCACCACTGCCTGAGGATGCCAGACTTCCTGTGGAAGTGAAGCTGGGAAGGGTTACAAGGAGAGAGGTGAGACAGACTCAGCTCTCAGACCCTACATTGCAAGGCCTGAGGCAGGTAGCTAGGGAGGCACCTGATTCTCCAGGAAAGGTAGAATCTGTATACTGGGACAAAGGCTTACTATACAGAGAGTGGACCCCTGATGGAGGGCTAGAAGGTGCAAGAGTACAGCAGTTGGTAGTGCCTAGACCCTACCATCTGGTGCTTTTAGCCATAGCCCATGATATTCCCTTTGCAGGTCATATGGGCATAAAACATACAAAGAAACATATTATGCAGAACTCCTATTGGCCTGCAATTTCCGGAGATGTAACAGGGTACTGCAGGACCTGTGAGCAGTGCCAAAAGGTAGGCAAGGCAGAAGACAAGGTGAGAGCTCCTTTGATGTCTTTGCCTGTGATTGAGGAGCCATTTTACAGGGTAGCTATGGATATTGTGGGTCCTCTGAGTACCCCAAGTTCCACAGGGAAAAATGATATCCTAGTGGTAGTGTATTATGCTACACGATACCCTGAGGCAGTGGCTTTGTCCTCCATTGAGATAGAGAAGGTGCCAAATGCTTTGTTAGAGATTTTCAGCAGGGTAGGTTTCCCAAAAGAAATACTGACTGACAGAGGTGCCAATTTCATGTCAGACCTGCTGGCTTGTCTGTGGAAGTCCTGTGGGATGAAGCGCATGAAGACCACCCCCTACTATCTCCAGACTAATGGTCTTGTTGAGAGATTAAACTTGACAATCAAGTCCATGCTACAGGCATTTGCAGATCAGTTTAAGAGGGAGTGGGACAAATATTTGCCCCATCTGTTGTTTGATTACAGAGAGGTTCCCCAGGAATCCACAGGTTTTTCACCCTTTGAGTTGCTGTATGGGCATAGGGTGAGGGGACTTCTAGATTTAATTTGAGATGAGTGGGAAGGTGAGTGCAAGTCTCACAAGGAGTCCGTTGTGGCATATGTCCTAAACCTCAGGACAAGGCTCAGGGAACTCATGGGCTTGGCCCAGGAGAACCTGGCAGAAGCCCAACAATAGAAAAAAGGTGTGATATGACAGGAATGCTCACGCTAGAGATTATGCTGTGGGACAGCAGGTAATGGTTCTCATTCCTATCAAACACAATAAGCTACAAGCAGCTTGGAAAGGACCCTACAAGGTGATAAGAAAGGTAAGTGATGTTAAGTACATGGTGGGCCTGCTAGGCAGAAGGCAAGGGCACAAATTGTACCATGTTAACATGATGAAACCTTATCATGATAAGGAGGCCCTTGTGCTGAGCATTTGCAGTGGATTGCAGGAGGAGTCTGAGGGAGATCTGGGGACTGATCTCCTCAGTGAAGCTCAGGCTGACATTTCAGTGGAAGGGGTAGCAATGTCCCAGCAGCTATCTCCTATCCAGGTTTGAGAAATCTGAGCAGTGTTGCAGGAATTTGGGGGCATGTTCACTGGGAAACCAGGGTGCACCCACCTGGGGCAGCACCAGGTGGATACAGGACCCCAAAGGCCTATTAGGCAGGCCTCTTATAGAGTGGCTGAGAGAGTCAAACAGACTCTGAGGGAGGAGGTACAGGAGATGTTGGAACTAGGGGTGATTCAACAGTCCAATAGTCCCTGGGCCTCCCCAGTGGTGCTGGTGCCAAAGAAGGATGGCAGCACCAGGTTCTGTGTGGACTACAGGAAATTAAATAGTCATACAGAGTCAGATGCTTACCCCATGCCTAGGACAGATGAGGCCCTAGTGCAGCTGGGTGGGGCTAAGTATCTTACAACCATTGATCTTACCAAGGGTTACTGGCAGGTGTCCTTGACTCCCAGTGCCAAAGATAAGTCAGCCTTTGTGACTCCTTTTGGCTCTAGAAATACACACACACACTGAGTCACACCCAACTTTACATTTGACAGGACTGAGTATACAAATGCTAGATGAATACTGATTTGTGCTATCATGTTACACAGTTATTACAAACACCACGGACACTGTAAGCTAAGGGCTAGCAAAAGGAATGTCTACAGTGATTGACATCAGCACATCATGTGATATCGGCCAACTGGATGTGTGGTGGGTGGGACAGGCCTCATAATTAAATTCTCTCTGTCACTGTCTCTCTTTTCCCCACATCTCTGTGTATGTATGTGTGACATATTATGGTGTGTTGCCCTTGGATATGTGTGAGTATCCCTATCCAATGTGGGTGCAAAATATGAATGGTGTACAATTTGTTGTGTGCACAGACATCCGTGAATGATAGATATGTATAGTTCACTGTGTTGTCAGACGTGGGCTACATTTCTCTAAGTGTAGCAGCATGCTCAGTATCACCTTCTGTACTGAGTGTGTGAATCCATTCCAGGTAAGGTTGTACTCCAGTCCAGGGTTTGGTATTCTACACCTACAGCTAGCAACCTGTTTCTGCAGGATATCTGTAGATAGGTTGACAATCTGGAGTCACAATGGGTGACAGATAGTGGGATACTGTAACTACTGCTGTCTGTGCTGCTTGTGTTACATGGTTGGTGTTAGCAAGGATATTGAGACATATGTACTGTTTTACACTGTGATATATTATGTCATCAACTCCTGATTGATATAATTATATGCTCACAGCTCTTTCCTGGGAAATACAAGATGAATGAAGCTGTGTCCAGTATTGTGGTCAGCGGCTTACAAATTCTTGCACACACATGCTATTCTGGAGGGGTAGCTGCAGACAATTGCTGATGGGTCTGTGTAAATGGTCCAGCACCTTGGTACTATGGTGGCTGAGGATTCCCTTCTTGAACATATATTGACTTAACATAATGGCCATGTGAAGGCTGCCAGCCTAGCCAGATATAATTTTATAGATAATTCTGTCATCTGTAAATATTAATGTAAACCACAGGCTTGTGTCTTAAATGGTAAAAATGGTGTTACATGTGGTAGTGCATTCTACTGACCAAGTAAAGCATGTTGTGACCCTTTGATGTTAAAACTCAGAGTGAGTCAGTCAGTCTGAAGTGAGGCATCCTGCCTATTGTTCTAAGGCCAGAGTTAATGGCCAGAATCTGCATGCATAAATGTCCTTTATTGCTCTGGATTCTCCCCAGAGGTGAAGAATGTAAATGTAGTTTCTGTTAGCCTTAGAACCCAGGGAAGTGTGAAGAATGATGTAATGTGAACTGGGAATGTGATTTTAAAAACAGAGAGAATCAGAGAGCATTAAGCATTTTTGTCTTGACCATCCAACTCACCAGCACTGTCTTGCTCTATATGTAAGTTTATCTTAGATTTGTGTTTTCTCTTAGAAATAGCTAGAAACTAGAAATATTAGACTGTTTTTCTGTGATGTCAGAACTGTACTACTGAATTATTTTAAGTATTTCTCTGTGATCTCTGAACTCTTGACTAGCACTGTGTAGTAAAAAAGTATTGTCTTGTGTTTTGACTATTTGTTATTAAATATTTTTAAACCCTTTCAACTGTGGCTGTTTTTGTAGAGATAATTGAATCTCTTTAGAGTACTTGCATGCCTTTGGTAAAATTGTATAACGCCACTCCAATAGCTTTAGCCCTGGGATATACTACCAAGTGGATAATAATATTGCACAGTAATAATTGGATACCCTTTTAAGGGTCTTTGAGTAGCTGATAAATATTAGTGGGTGGTGGTAGCTGGTACTACCGTATAGTCTGGGAAGAAGGGGCACAGCTGGAGAACCTGTGCCAGCCTTCCCCTGGAGTGTCTGTGTGGTTGTATAAACTTTGCTCCAAGTGTGTGTGTGTGTGTGTGTGTGTATGTATGTATGTATGTATGTATGTGTGTGTGTGTGTGTGTGTGTGTGTGTGTGTGTGTGTGTGTGTGTGTGTGTGTGTGTGTGTGTATCAGCTACCTGGGCAGGGACACAAAGCGCTGGTTGGACAGAATGAGTGCTGGTGGTTTTAGCTTGCTCACTACGCTGAGATCTGGACCCTATAGCTGTGCCAGTGGGGAGCATTATTGGGGACCTGGAGAGCAAGGGAGTGACCAGCCCTGGACTGACTGTGATCCCTGTCTGCTCTTAAGGGAAATTGCACTTTACTGTGTATATTTGTTATCCTTTCCTCCTATATGAGACGCCTGTCACTGGTGTTAGTGATGAGGATTGTGGCTCCTTGATTGCTGGGCCAGGGCACGGGCATCGCAGGCCATATCCTGCTGTGGCCATACCTTTCAGCTGTACAGATTTACCCAGGTTACCCAGAATCAGGGCTCATATATCTGGTCAGTTCCCATTCACATTGTGTTTTATAAGCAGGTTTGTAGCCACCCATTACCGGGTTTGCAGGCAGGGGTAGTATGGGCACACATCAAAGTTTCAGACTTCACGCACTCCATGACATCCATGCTTCTACATCACCCCCAACTTTGTTATTCTATCCTCTTCCTAACATAATGTGAGCGATATCTGAGAAGTATCCCTATAGTTGGCCCTTCATCCCAGTGGTATTTAAGGGTTGGTCCCCAGTTCATGCAGTACGACATGGTGGGTATGCTACTGGGATTTGTCAACATGGCCTTGCATTTGTGTTCTGTTGACTGTGTTAGGTTGTTAGTTGGGACCCGGTGAAATACCATACATTGTCACTACAGGTGAGGCACAGGCCTTTGACAGAGGACTGTAGGCCATTTGGTAGTGATGCAGGTCATCTGTAGCAGGCCAGTGTATTCGGTCACTCCTACATTCCCAGGCTGTGAGCCAGTGAATTCCCCTGGGATGACAGGTTAAGTGTGCGAGGTGTTAATGGCAATAGTGTCCATATTAATTCATTGGTCTGGATGCTGGCAGGATGCTGCCTGCATCCAGACCAATGAATGCCGGCAGGGTGCTGCTTACAGCTAGGGATACACCTGCATGAGACACCTCTTCAGCATGCGGCATTCTGTGAGTATTTCCATACAGAAGTGGGGTCATACTGTGCTCATTCCCAACAGCAAGGATATGACCTGTGATAAATTCCCCTTATGCTGCCTTGTGCAGGGACATAGGCAGTCTCTCATTATTTCATAACTGTGCCTTTTATGGTCTGCCAGTGATTGGCCAGACTACATCAGTATTCCATACTACACAGACATCTAATGTGCTGCTAACCTGTATGTACAATTCCAAAGTTGTGTGCAGTTGACAATTACATTTTATGTACTCTGTCTAGGGTACTTTCACCTGTGTACTGTGTGTATGTATGGGCCCATGTTCATGGCATGTCCATCTTTCAGACAGTGCCAGATATTGACATCTGGATAGTGAGTATGGATGACTGCTGACATGGGTATTGCTGAGAAGCATTATGGTTGGCACTGCAGTTGATGGAACATGGCCCTGTCAACCACAGTAATGCCCATAGGCCTACTGAGACACAACCCTCCATGCCTAAATGCTGACCACTTCCAGACAATATTGAACTCACAACATCCTAACACACAGACCCCTACATATTGTACACATGCAACAATCTATCCTGTAGATTCAGCCAGTCGGGTAATCTGTGCTCCACTGTTATTACTCCTCACACTTACATGTTACTGCATTTTTACATAGGATTGTGGGGGGAGGCACACCTGATGACTTTAAACATTTGCTATGACTGCACTGGCATTTCAGGTACTCTGTTAGCTTACATTTCATTTTGTATTCTGACCTATCATGCAGACTGGAGGCATATCAGTAAAGTATAGATCTTAGGTTATATTGACCTACATTTCAGTTTCAGACTTCTTACCCTTCAGAACATACAACTGCCAGACCTGTTGCAGTCTGTCTGTGTAGGTCTGGAGGGGGGCTGTTCACCATTTCTATCAATTGGAGGCCTTAGCCCAGCCTTTCTTTATGGTCATCTACACCTGTCCTGCTGGCTGAGGCTGATGGTGGGTATGTGAGCCTCACTGACATGCATGTGTGTGTATATAGACACACATTTAGGCCACCACACATACTACAGTGGGATTTATCACCTTGTCTTGTACTGCTTAGTATGTTGATACTAGTATTTGTTATGGATTTCATGCTGCCCATATAGGTGTACACTATCTGCTGCCATCCCATTCAGCCACCCGATTCCCTTGCATGCTCGTGTCCATACCATAGATACAACTATCAGAACATACTACTCCATTCAGTAATTGATAGGAAGATTGACTTAGCTTGTGACTGTGCCAGTATTGAGGACGGTGCTGGAGGGCTGACTATGTCTGATGCACACAGTACACTCCCTATACATGGTAAAGCGCAGGTAGTGTCATGTTTGGCATCTCGGTGGGAGGGTGGCCTAAAGGTAAAGGTGTTTGCCTTACAAACACAAGGTGCAGGAAGTTTGTCTCAGGAGGGGATAATTGGCTAGGCTTAAAATGGCTCGCAAGGGCAGTTAGCCTAGTACTAACCTATGTTCAAACCTATGTTCATGTTCATCTCTTTTACTGTATGTGCGAGTCAGAGAGAGGTGTCATTCCCTGGGTCCCTACCATGTCAGTGTATGTGCTATGCATTACCTCTTTGCCAAGACCTGGGCATACTGGACACGCCTCCTTCTACCTACACGGGCAGGCTCAGGTAGTTCCTCCTCTGAGTTCTTCTGTGCCTGTGATGGCCTTGGCAATGGTGGGGGCTGTATGGCCTTGCCCCTTGTTGTTCCTGCTGCAGCTGTTTCCGCAGGATCATATTGTGTAGCATGGAACATACTATGAACATTTGCGTACATGTAGCTGGAGAGTACTGCAAGGCTCTACTGGATATGCGCAGGCACCAGAACCGTGACTTGAGCATCCCATACACACACTCTATTATGATTCTGGTTTGTGTGTATGCCTCATTATGGAGTTCTTGTTTAAGTGTGTGTGCATTTCTAAGTGGTATCATCTGCCACAGCTCCAGTGCATAGTCAGCATCCCCCACTAGGTGGCCATATGGGATGTCCCAACTGGCAAATGACTGGTACAGCTGTGTCATATGCCAGATGTGGGAGTCGTGATAGCTTCCAGGGCTGCCAGCACACACATTCAAGATAATGCCCTGGGCATCACACACAACCTGACAGTTGATGGAGGGGAAGCCCTTGTGGTTTATGCAGACCCTACCCCGCTCACTGGGTGGTGCTTTGATGTGTATTTGCGTGCAGTCTATAGCACCCATTAGCTCAGAGTATTCTGCTATTTGGTGGAAGAGATGCATATTGCTGGTCAACATCTCACGGGTGTTGAGGAAATATATGTGCTCACTGGCATGTGCTGACATGGCATCCAGGAACTGGTGGAATATCCTGAATGCTGACACCTGTGAGATCCCCATGATATCTCCAAATGCCCTTTGAAAGGTACCTGTGGCTAGTATTCTTAAGCCTACACATACCTTGGTATCCACTGGGATGGGTTCCCCTCTGTTGGTTCTGTGTGTGAGGCGTGGCTGGCACAGCTTAACAATTTGCTGTAGAATGTCCCTGTCCACCCTATAGCACTCCACTATCTCCAGCTCATGTAGCCCCTGGTAGGTTACCCTGGGTCTGTACACTCTTCTCTTCCTCCTCACTGTGTGTTGGTCATCAGCATTCACATCCTCACCACCTTCAGCCTCTTGCACATATTGATGTATGAGAGCAGCAGCAGTTTCCTAACATTTTGTTAGTTTTGTCAGGTAAAATTTCCCTATCTGTGTACACCGGTGGTGTAGAGTTTGTGGGAAAAACCAGACTGAAAGATGTTTGCATAGTTTATATTAGTGTGCTAGGCTGTTCCATGTGTAATTGGCTGATTCTGATACATTTCACCTGTCAGCTATGCTAGTTCTCCTTGATTGACTTCCTACTGCTGTTTTCCCTTCCCATTGCCTTCCTGTTTAAGTCCCAAGGTGCGGCGCACATACCCAGTGTTCAGATGTGAACAGAGCTGCTATTTCCTGTTTTTTTTTTTGTTTGTTTAAAACCCGGTGTGCGGCACGCACACCCATTTAGGCAGTGTAAACACTGCTAGGCAGCCTCAGACACACCTCTTTCCTTAGTTCTGCTAAGCTTAGGCCAAACACGGGCCACAGAGCTCCAATAAGCTTACAGCATGCATGACACTCCCCCTTATGAGGTCATCCACCTCTTAGACTTATACAGTGGTGTTGCTGCACCTACACAGTTGCGTGCAAGCTAACACTGAGAGGAAATCTGTGATTCAGTATCAATCCTCTTACTTGCATAAAACAGAATGCTAATTCATAGTTACCACACTCACACTGAGCCTTCCTCCTTAGCAACCAAAATTCCCTGGTATTGTTGTCTTATACATGCCATTGATTATTATGGAAAAATGCTGATTTGGGTTTAAAAGCTTATTTCCCCCTTTTTTTCTTATTTTCAGGGTGATCCCGTTTGCATACCATTGCCCTATGCTTAAACGGCAGAGATCAGCCAAAAAAAATAAAGTTGTTTTTTTATAAATTTGCAACGATTTCTCATGCCAATGGCCATATATTTGGCCATTGGCATGCCTACTACATTGAATACATGCTTTCTTTCGAGCTGTCATGCCTCCATTTTGTAATTTGCAGAAATGTATTCGGTTAGTAGTAGCCGAATACATTTCTGCAGGTTACACTATTCCTGCACAGATGCCTGCCTGCTTCCTGGATAGCTAATTCACCTTATTTTCATGGTTTTTACCAGCAAATGATGTAATTAGCAGATAGCAGTGGTGTCTGTGTGGCAATAGTGTAGGCGCACTCTTGCACGTCTCGGGGGTTCATTCCTGGATTGCTCGGCAGCCATACTGCTTGCAGCAGCTCTTGCACTATTCTGGCATTCTGTGCCGAGCTTGCTGAATCTGGGAGTTTATCTTTGTCAAAGCAGCTTTGACTTGAAGAGCAAGACTACTATCAATAGTTTGTTTAATATACAGTATGGGCAGTTATTTATTTAAAATTATAAGCACACTCAAAGTTAATCCTTGAGTAATATAATCCTGTCTCATTCCAATTAACCCCACCCGTTCAATTGTTTCCTGTAATCCACCCTTGCTTTGAAACCATCAGCCACAGTTGCTGCCTTTCTACGATTTATATCAGTTTTCGGGACAACTTAGGTAAAGTCAGCTCTTTCTGACTTGCAAAGAATATGGTTACTTTCCTGCTTCACTGATATTCTGTCTTTAGACTGCATGTTTTGGATACACTAAAGCTGACATAGTTTGAGTATAAGTAGCTGATTTGTCTGCTCTAAATCTTCCCAAGGTATGGTTAAACTCACTGTCATAACAAACTAGTCATATTTAATAGTCGGGCTCACAACAACCTTGGGCATTTTGTTATTTCTCCAATAACGCCAACCCTGTTAGACATTGTTACTTGCTAATATATACTGAATTATCTTGCCATTCTTTATACTAAGTGCCAACATTGTACTCCTCCATGTTCCTCTTCAAAATGTATCTTTCTGTTTGTGAGCACTACCTATGACTGGCAACACTGCTTTCCGTCTTGAGCTTTATTTTGAAGTGTAACGCTAAGCCCTTATTGCTGTTCCATTCGTCATGCTGCCTAAAGTGCGTTTGGAAATGTCCCTCATTACCTTCTCAACATGCTCATTACATTTGCCTGATTCCAAAAGAAGACAATATTTCTGTTTAGTATGTCTTCCTGCTACTCTCTCCTTCCTCCTCATCTATTTTCTAAATGCCTCATGTCTTCCAAAAGCATCTGTGGATTCCCTATCTACCATCTATTGCAACTGTCCATTCCATGGGCCTGTAGTGCTCTCTGTGAAGCAGTACTTTCTCTTGTTTATTTTTTTATTTTTATTTTTGTCTTTCCTGTCCTTACCATCATACCCTTTCCTCATTCTTCTAACCTGCTCCTCCTACTGGCTTGCAGTAACCCTATTAACAGAGTTGCAAAGTGGAGGTGTACTGGCACCATAACTCAGAAGTTGGTGGATCAAAACCATTTTCTGCTGTAGCTTAGAGCTGATTATAGTGCCCATCCTGAGGGGCCATGGATTATTTTTAATTATTTTCCATAGCGAATGATTATGGGCTTTATGAGTCTGGAGCTAAAACTAATAAGTTAGCATGGTTCTTGATAATATAGTATTTAATAGCAAGATGTGAAATTTAGCATGCATTGTACCTCCTCTCCTGCCTTCATCAGTGTGCATCTTAGACACTTGCATTATATCCATCCATCTGTGTCATTCCCACAGCCTTTCTTTAAATTGTTTTACTAGGCATTAGTGATTAAAAGTAATTTACAGATCTAAACTCCTTTAAAAAACTGCTCAAGACTACTGTTTAGTGTGCATTATACTAAGAAGTTAATGAACATGCTTTCAATTAAACACTTTATAAAGTTCCAAATGAGAAATAAAAAGTTTTTTTTAAATAAGCACTAATATTTTGTAATATTATCAATGATTTCACAGGTCTCACAACAGAGGTTAAGAACACAAAAATTTTAAGTATGGTTTCTCACATTTGCAACAAATCTTATAAGCACTAGTCATTTTAAACACTGAGCAAGACAAAATTAAACTTACACAGTGCACAGACCTTACAATTAACTCTTTACATAAGTAAACAAACCTTGATGATATCACTAGAAAGTTGGGAAATACTTTAAAAATAACAGACTAGGGACTGGTTACTTCCTTGCATCTTTTATGTTTACATTATATTATAGTCAAAAGTGAAACATGATTTGTCAGGACTGCTAAGTTGTAAAGCTGAAGACCCATTTACTATAGTTCACTTAGATATATTTTCACAAAAAATGCTGCCTAGTGCCTGAGAGGATAACTGGTTACCATAGCTTCTAGGATAACCATGTTAGTCTTCTGCCACTGTGCCTGACCTAGAGTGGCGTACACAGAAGAAGAATGCTGTCCTGCAGTATATCTAGATAAACACAGCATGTATGCCATTACATCACATCATTCCTTTATGGCTCTGATAAAGAATCATGTAAATACTGTAAATAAACAACTACCATGCAGTCATCATCATTAATATCCTCTTTCTCATTTTCTAGAAAGTGTTGAGTTGCTGTGCCAACTGTCACCATCTCTCTCAATTCAGTGCCACTTTCCTACCTTCTTTGCCAGTCATGCCTGATTTTCACAGGTCTTCTCTCACACAATCTGTCCATTGCTTTGTTGGATGTCCTCATTTTCTTTTGCCTTCTTCCTTTCTCTCCAAAATCTTTTTCAACTAATTGTGTTTTGCTTTCCTGCATGTGTCCATACCACTGTGGTCTGTTCTCTTTGACCTTTTCTGCAAGTGGAGATATTTTGGCTTCTTCTCTGATGTCATCATTTCTTCCTTTGTCCTACACTGTGCATCACACAACCCATCTCAAGCATTTAATGTCCACCATCTCTAGCTTCCACAGCTGCTCTGCATTCAATGCCCATGTTTCTGTCCCATGCAGAAGTACTGGCTGCACCAATATCTTTCACACCTTATTTTTCAGCTTGTTTGTCATTCTTTGTCAAAAACACCCATGGCATTTTGAGCTAGTTAGCTGCAACAGTAATAATTCCAACTTTGTCCTCCTCATTCATTCAGACTTCCTTAATCCTCAACCACCCCTCCCAAATCATGTATGCTATTAACCTGTCCCACTATTTTCCCCATCTGAATTTTCATATTCTTCTGATTTCCCCCATTTGCTACATTAATAGCTGTCTTGTCTGTACTCAGTTTCATTTCATGTAACTTCAGTTTTGCATGTCATTCACTTATCATTTGCTGAAGTTCCTGTTCAGAGTTTGTAATGCCACATCTGCATATAGCAGCTTTATTGATCTGTACCCTCTGACCTATTTGCTAATGCCCATCACATGTATGAACAGCAGTGCTCACACCTGAACTCTGATATGCACCCACTCCCAGCTAGGAACCCCTCTTTAAGTCTGAACATCATTTGTACTTATGTCATTGGGTCAATTTACATAGCCTGCACTAATTCTACCACTGTTTCTAGGACTTTGAACCATCTCAGGACAATTCATTTGCAGTGAGACCATTAAATGCAGCAACTCCAGTTACAATGAAAAATTTTACCAGGAACCTATAATATTTGGCGATATGTTATTCTGTAGCAAAGTGGATACTATTTGCATACAAAACTGGTCATCGGTGTCTAAATTCTAAATGTCCAAATGAAACTTTTTGCATCGCTACACAAGATTTCATATCACCGGTAAGCACATTGTCTAATAAAAGTATCAGGTTACTACCTGCACATCCTGGAACATGTTTTGGTCTGTTAGATTTAAAACAATGATATCACTGATGATAGCTATCAAATGTCAGACACAGCTTTGATTTGGTTGTTTAAAATTTGACTTTGTAATTCAGCAGCATGAGATTGTATCATCAGCTAATGTAGACATTGCAGTTACATACTTTTTAAATGCATATTAAGACAAATTTTCTTGTTCTATTAACTTTCTAAGTTCTATTCAAAGTGAGCACTGTTTATATGTAAAAAACAGGATCATAGGATCATAGGAGATTACTAGGCTACTGACCCATAGGTAATTTTAAGCTGAGCTGTTTCAACCCAATGTAATACTGTAGAAGTACTAGTCAATACCCAAGATTGTATTTAGTGATGACTGCCCATGTCCAGCAAGGATTTGGGCACTATCCCTGGTAAGAATTTATGGTGCCCCATCCAGTCATCCAGGTTCCTCTTGAACATTGTCATAGAAGTGCTCTGTTTCACATGAATTGGTAGCCTCCTCCAAAGACATGGCTGTTGCTGGGAGATAAATCTGTCCCTCCAGCATGTCCTTTTTAAGTCGCAGGCCGTATTTAAGTCCCTGGAACAGGTAGCCCTAGACCCATTTGATTTATGGATATGCAGTGAGTTCATTAGGTTCGGGTCTTGGGTTGCTGTGTAGGCCAGGCATACGTCTCCCCTAGGAAGTCTCTATGATTCGGAGTATAGTAACAGGGATTTTAATCAGTTTGTGTAAGGCACATGCTGGAGGCCCTTGATCTTCTTTCTTAGAAACCTCTGAGGTCTCTCTAATTGATGTCCCCATCCCTAATGTTGGGCCTGTGTTCCTGATTACAAATAAAAGAATTTGAAAGCTATTCAACATGCATTCTTAACAGGAGTAGACGTGCTTGCAAAACTTATGATTATTATTAATATTGTTATTATTAGTAGTAGTAGTAGTAGTAATCACATTAAAAGGTATTGCTTCCTTTTGAGTTAGCTGTATACAAAATCAAAAAAGTTTATTTTGCTAAAATCAGTTTATTACTCATTCTGCAGAATGAAAATCATTAAGCTCAACATCAGCTACTGGAGAGCTGTACGTATTTGCTATTCATTACATTAACTGTCATATTTGCAGACGCTAAACTCTATCTCCAGTCTCAGGAATGTGTATATTTTTAGATGTAGAAGATCTGCATCTACTCCTTTAACCACAATGGACAGTCTTTACTTGATGTAACCTTCTAGACCTAGATCACTCAGGCAAGTATTCCAAACTTGTGCCATCAAATTTCTCACAGCAATACTTTACCGTTTGGGATATAAGTGCAAATGAGGTCACAAGAAACACCCATACTGTATCCTGTTTATTGTAGCTTATAGAGCTGTTATGAACCAGTCTAATATAGCCATAAATCAGTAACTCCCCAGAGGTTTCACACTTCCTCAAATTAGTCATGCAGTATTATAATATAATTATAATTAATAATATTAGAAGGTTTGCTAATTTCACAAAATACCATCCATTAGAACCTGAAGTCTGGAAAATTCAAATAGCAGTCAGCTAGCCTGATGGTGCAGAGGCAGAGTTTCCATCCATACCACAGACATTCTTCAGTTTTATGTTTTATAAAATGAAATTGCTTACATATTTTATGTACATTGAAATAAAAGGTTTATTTTATTTGAACGTGAGTTGGTTGTGACTGTTATTGAGAGTTCCTGTGGGTTAACAGCTCCATTTCTTTTTGTTTTTCATGATTTTTGAAAAACAAACCAGCTTTGATATAGTTCTATTATTATTTATTTATTCTTTGTTGAGCAGATTAGTCACACTATGCTAGTAGCCTCTTTTCAGGAGAGACCTGAGGTGGTATTTATACTACTGGGGAAAGCTGGCCAGGGCATCAGGGAACTTCCTGTACTTTTTTAAATAGGTATTGTGGTATCTTTTACATCCAGCTAAGGTACTGCCAACTGAGGCATGATAGGGCATTGGTATAACATCTCATCCAAAGAGCAACAGATTCAGGAGTGTAAACACCCATTACGCTGCACTGCTGCGTCAACAACCCATTTCATTGGTGTGGGAATCAAACCCACAGTCTTATATACTAAAGGTGAATATGCTACCTGTTGTGCCACTAACACTGCAATGAGTATGTAGTAAATGACTAATATGGCTGAGAATTGTTCTGAAATATTATAAAACGTGTATTGCTTTCTTAACTGGTTAGGAATGCAAATAAAACACAAAAATAAGTTTTTTTTTTCATTTGTTATTCTTCTGATATATTGATTTTCTCTTTTATATATTGTTGGAAGTGGGTATGACTCATTGAGCGTTTCCTTCACTACTTCTTTATTTTCCTAATTACTAATATCCTTCAACTCATGATATGTGCCAGGAGCACAGAAGCAGCTTGTTTCTGTGGCCTGATGTTATCTGATAGTTGATTTAATGTTAGTTACTCAGTGAAAAGCTAATTATCTTCTTCTTTCGGCTTTTCTTGGTTATGGGGTCACCACAGCTGATTGCCTGTCCACTCATGATTGGCACTGGAGTTTGAGGGTGTCAAGTTGCCAGCCTAGTGCCAAACCTTCCACAGAAGGCACACACACCTAGGGCCAATTTAGAGTGTCCACTCCACCTACAGCATGTCTTTGGAATGTGGGAGGAAACCAGAGCACCCAGAGGAAACCCACACAAAGGACATGCAGACTCCGCACAGAAGGCACCAAAGCCAAGGATTGAACAAGAGAACCTCTTGCTGTGAGGCAGCAACACTAACTGCTGTGCCACTGCGGCCATGATTTAGTGAAAGGCTAATTATATATTCTTTTATTAGTCTTAAAGATCTCAGATGTGTATTTATTTATTTATTTATTTATTCACTTTGTTGACTGGGTAGGTGAGCTGGTAAAATGATCTTTTTCAGCCATGATCTGGATATATGGGAGGATTTTGGTTGGATAGTTGATAGTAGGATACTGTCAGATATTTCAGTAAAATTTAATTTTGTATACCAGGATGGAAAACACCATGTGTAGTTGGAAAACCTACCTCTCAACCTCTAGACACTGAAACTAGTAAGAAAAACCCTTGAAATTAGAAACATCCCACTACCAATCTGGACATCTAATTGACATATTTTTGTACCAAATAGCACATAACACTTCCTGCTTCCAGTAGGAATGTGGGCTTCCACTGAGAAAAAAATGTCTAAAAAAAGAGAGTGACAAAAATTACAGAAAATATAAGCACATTATCAAAGGGACAGCGTAAAATCTGTAGACTTTCATGAACTGTATCACAAAATTCTACCACACAAGGTCATTTATTTTTGCTCTAGAAGGGACTTGTAAGATGTGTGTCCTTTTTCTTCAAGTAATTGTTACCACTCAGCTGTTAGTCATGTAGTATGTTTTTTTTTTTTTTATTTTGGTGTACTAGACAGCTTCAAAAATCACATGTGACAAGGGGAAATTCAGAAAATTTTGAGAAAGGGTAAATAAAGCCTGAAAATAGAGACACATTTCCAAAAACATGGACATCCTAAATCAGGCCTGAAAATAGGAATGCTCTTCCAAAATAGGGATAGTTGAGAGGCCTGCTGATAAAACCAATATGATACCCTACTTTGTTACTTTAACGTATTATAAGCAGTTAATTTACAAAATATAATTGAAAATGTCTTTTTTTTTTTTGTACTTATTTTTCTTTTGCTATGAATCCCTATTAAACAATGTAATATAGTTTGAGATTGTTGTTCTTATTTAAGACGGATGGAGTATAATGCTTCATGCCAAGGTGTTGTAAATTAAAATTTTCTCAGTAAATCCATATACATTGTTTTCTGGAAATATTGCATAAAATGAGTTTCCACAGGGGAACTTTGCTTGCAGACTTTCTGGCTACTTCTCATCAGCTTCACAAGCTGAATGTTTCCTGACAAGGTTTGTTGGCTTGGCAGTCTTTTAATAATTTTTCTGGAATGCAGTTACATAAAATGAGACAGAGAACACAGAGTCTTAATGTCCTGTTACACTAAATTTATGGTGGGAAATAACTGTCATTCTTCAAGTGGTCATCACCCACTTAGTCAGCAAGTGATGTATAAGCAGTTGCATGGGTCAGCTGAAGGAATATATCCTGTAATTCATTTGAGAGGGATTGCATAGTTTCTAAATGATCAAATGTAAACATTCATTCAAATGCTTGTTCATGATATGCTGGGCAGACAGCAGGCCTTAGAGCTGTGTAGAGCCTTAAACCTGATACCTATCTATTTGTATTGAAGTGGTTGGTTGGAGGCAATGAATGTTTGTAGTAAGTTGGGAGTGTGTGTGTTCTGTGTGTGTGTGTGTGTGTGTGTGTGTGTGTGTGTGTGTGTGTGTGTGTGTGTGTGTGTGTGTGTGTGTGTGTGTGTGTGTGTGTGTGTCTGTCTATGTGCATCTGTGCATGTGCGTGCTGGGGAGACTGGCGCTTCCTTTAGGCTAGAGAACTTCCTTTAAGCTAGAGAATGCTGCTATGGATAGAAAATAAGCTGAGTGGATCTAACACTTAAATACATTGTTTGGTTTTGTGTTATGTCAGTGACATCCAGGGCTGATGGGTCACATCAAGGACTGCAGGGATTGATGATAGAGTATTGGTTAAGCCATATCTACCTATGTATAGCATAGCTTTCTTTGAATGGACACACCTGTTTGCCTTCAACAGGTTGTGAAAGAGTTTACAATGAACTTTGTAATGGGGGAGGGAAACATTTTCTTGGGTGGAAGAGGTGGATTCTCAGAATTGACTATATAAAGTCAAGTCACACTGGTAACACCCACTTTGTATCAATTCTGTGTGAATGGGGGGGGGGGTGTTGATTTATAGCCACATGAAAAGATGTGTGATAGAAGCCACCATTATAACACTCAGTGTGCTCAGAATCAGTTACTTTGCAAACAGCCCTTTTGTGTAGTTGAGATTTGTGATATGGCACAGTAAGAAATGTGTATGAGGTATATTTTTTTGTTAACAGGGTAAATGCCACTTAGTGAAAGTTCATCCACTACAGTGGTGACACTAGTAGGAGATCAGCTGTACTGACAGCAGCGGAGAGCTTAATGTTGCCATGCGACATGGTGGTGAGACACTTAGCCAGTAGTCTGGGCATGAGTGATAGCATAGATACACACCCTGAGAGCAGCTGCCATGGAGCACCCAAACTGACAAATGTGATGGAGGATAGGACAGTCCACAGGATTAGAAGACTTGTTTATTCCCTAATACCTGACTCTTATCTCTACCATAGAATGGGAATAAATAGGCTGTAGGGCTCTTGCCCCAATGGAGGAGCAAATGGGTCAGTTGGGAGCAGACTGAGAGCCAGTGGGCAAATTCTTTTGACTCCGTTAAATTTGACCAAACAATAACTAAGACAAACTAATTATAAACAGAAATATTTTGAATTCTTTTACTGCATTGACAGTTGACAGAGACTGTAAATTATATTTGTTGACAGCAAGCAAAAAGAAAGATAATCATCCCTGTACCTTTGCTTTTAGCTACAAAAAGCTGCCCCTCTTTTTACTGACAATTGTATAAGCAGAGTGTCTGACTTTCCACCAGTTCAAAGACCAGCAGATTTTGGGCCATTTCTATGTAGACATGGAAACTATAAGGGACCTAGTCAAACTGTGTGGCCCAAGAAAGGACTTGAGGAGGATATATAGTATGCTAATGTATGTGTAGCTTTCACTGAACTTCTTGTGATCTGTTAGAGATGTTGTACCATAGGTTTTAGCTTCATGAATCCTAAACCAGTTCTTCCACATTATACTACACCATATGAGAAGCATATCTGGTTCCCTCAGACTGCAGAGGAAGAAAAAAAGCACAATGCAGGCATTTAACAACTTAGCCCTTTTTCCTCTGGACCACAAGCCAATAGCTGCACACACACTGTTATCAAATCTCCACCAGGTCCATAAGTAGTGTGGTACATCAACAGAAAGGGCTTATAGTCCCTGAACTGCATAGGGGTCAATTATGCTCAGAGAATTATTTATAATGTGTTGTTGCTTCAGAGGCATAGTTGGTGAAGGGGGCAGCAACCCCCAGGCACAAGGAGTCAGGGGATGAAATTGGCACTAGTGTCATTCAGTTTTTGAATGATGCTGCATTTGCCATCAGGCCTGAAAGCCTTGAGTGCTCCATGTGTACCGGCACTCAGAAATGAATACTGAGATTTCATCAGAAATAAGGGCTGTATTATATAGCACTGAACCAAGCCACTTGTTACTTAACGTAGAATTGAGGGGCACCAAGTCAGGGAATTGCACTGGGCACTGTCTCCGCTAGCTATAGCTCTGCCCTGCTTCACCCAGACATTGTCTATGAGTCATACAGTTGGCACATGTCTGATCAATACCAAAGGTTCCTAAAATGTGATTTACCACATGGACATCTGAATTGCAGATGCACACACACACACACACACACACACACACACACACACACACACACACACACACACACACACACACACACACACACACACACACACACACGCTAGATAGACAGGCCTATACACATAGGTATCATGCAGACAAAGAGCAGATCATGTATAATATGCTGTTTGCTGTAAAACGGAGTCAATGTGGATGTGCTCTATAGCCAGACCATGCGGGCAGTGGCAAATAATGCAGCACATGCAGAAACATGAAATATACTGAAACAGGTGTTTGGCCTGATGAAGAAATGCTTCCATTGCTTAGACATATCGAGAAGGGCATGGACATCTTCAACAAGATTTTTATGGCATGTACGATGATACACAATATGCATTATGCAACCAGATGGAGTGGCAGGTAAACATCTATATAGCCTCTTCTAAATCAGTCATAGCAGTTGCAGTAGTTTAGGGTGGACAGTCAAATGATGAACAGCCAAGACAGAAACAGTTGCAATACATTGCAGAACTAGCAAACAAGTGGCATTTGGTCTACAACTATATGCCATGATGCAAGTATTATCACACACAGCCTATCCAGGACAATGCTGTGACTGGCCATGCTGTACATCAGATGTCAACATACCCATAAAAGCAAGGCAGTGGGCAGACCACAGTCATCATCACTGAAACAGGTTGGAAGACATAGGTACTGGTGACTGCAACACTATGAGAGGGAATAGTGACATGGCAGGTAAATGTGGTACCCACGTACTCTGTAAGATTGTGTGAAATTTGGAATCTTATTCACTAATGATGTGGTCAAGCTACCACAATGTAACCGCTGGCACTGTCCACTGTGTTGGTTTGTGGCTACATGCAATCTGTGGCAGTAAAGGAATAGAACTATGGGATTCTGATTGTTCACCCTGCTGGGGCATGCTGTGTATTGGTATGAGTGTTCAGTCTGGTGGGATGCATGATGTATTAATTCTGATATGTATCAATGGTCATGAATTGGTCATCACCCACAAGCATGGGGGACAGGCTATGGGCCCACAGATGACATGGAAGTATTAGAACTATGGGAATGTGAGTGTGTAGCCAGATGAGGCATTTCAGATGTTGAACCAAAGAAGCACTCTTGCCTACGACCTGGATAATGCTGGCAGCCAGGGGTTACAGGCAGTGTGCTGAGAGGGGATAGTGATGTTGTCTCACTAATGATCTGTGTAGTGTGACTTGAGATGGTCTGTGGCTAACTTTCAATATCCATACCCTTTCACAGCTACAGACATGATGCCATATGGAGACAGACCAGATGCTGATTGCAGTGTGTCTAATGGAAGCATGTATGGAGACAACATTTGCCACCAACTACTTCAGAAACATTGTGCGTTCCCAGTCCCTGTGTTTGATGATTCTGTGCACCTGGTGCATGTCATTACACAAGCCCTGGAACACACTTGCCATCTCCACAGTGCTGTGGATAACAGCCTATTGTGCCTGCATCACTGACTTGCACATCTGCTGATTAATGCCAAGTGCTGTAGCTATATCAAGGATGGCCCTGGAATCATGGCAGTGTCTCAACCCCCATGTCTGTTCTCTATGATAACTTTATGTCTGTTATGCCTTGATGATGCCACGTGATCAGCTTGTACCTTTAAAAGGCCCTCTGCAATAGTGGATGCAGATGATCGCTCCCCTTGTAGTACTGTAGACAGCACCACTATATCATCAGACCATGTTATGTGCATGTTGCCATAATCATAATCTCTAGCATTCACATCGAACAGCAATCCCTGCCAGATCTGGGTGTAATAATGTTTGCCTGTGGCAGCTTTGCCCAAAGTAAAAGCCATGTCTTCAGTGGGTTTGCAGTAACCTTCATTTATCTGGATAGTGAATTTTTCCAGTCATTGTCTCTCTCAAGTGGCTATGATGGTGTATGTACACCTGTGGAAGAAACTTCAGTCAGTGGGTGTGTATGTTATAGTATAGGATGCCCATTCCTATAGCCAGAGCCTCAGCCACTTTATGCACCTATTTATAATCTGCAATTAGTACTATGCACAGCATTCCCTATAACTGCATAATGTAGCCATGCCTCAGCACAGAGTACTAGAACCCCAAATCCCTTGTGGCATGTCCTTCCCAAGATTGCTGTTGTACACTGTTGTTCCCTATGCACGACAATAGGAAGATAATACAGTAGCATGCTAGTGTGCTCTGGGTTCCTAGTTATATGTGCACAAGTTCCTTTGTATCATGCTAACAAGGACCAGATTGCATTGTGGTTATGGTAATGAAGCTACTTAGAGTAATTATTTCTGAATCTATGTCATGAAGTATGCAGCCACTATGGTCATGAATACAACATGCGTTTACTCCCAGAGTGTTTCTGTGCAGCACCATATCCATTCTTAGTGCTATGGTGCAATACTATAAACATGCATTAATGCTACATTGCAGCGGCATATTACATGACCTATGATTCATAAATATAAATCCTTGCATAGGAGGCTATCGTTTTGCTCCTCAAGTGGACCTGAGTGTGTAAGTATGACTACTTCAGGCATTTGAAATGCAGGCCTTCAGAATAATAAGTCAAGTTCAGCAGAATTTTCTTGTTCTGCCTGCACAGAAAATTTTTGGTGTGGATGCTAGGACAATGTATTGGGCAGCTGCAGAAGGTGGATGCCTGACATGAGTTGCCAGGATGGTGGGTGGTGCCACTGGTATCAATCATTCTGGTGAACAGTACCAACATCACTAAAGTGATCTGAGGTGGCATCAAGCTAACCTGTTTCTCCAGTGAGAGACAAGGTTCAGGGCAGAGAGAGAGAGAGAATTAGACAGAGAGAGATACTGAAATGCACTGTAAGCATTTTTTTCTTTGCTGCTGCCTTCCACTCTCTTAAATGTTGTACATGTATATGTAAGAGTGTACTTTGCTTTCCAGTAGTGGAAGAATGACAGCTAAATATGAATGCATGACACAGAAAGTGGGAGCACCTCTGCTGGCAACAGGTTTTCTATGATGTCTGTGCTAGTCCATTCTCAACTGTGATCATATTTGTAGCATATGTGTGCAATCATTTTCCTTTGTGTCATCTTTCTGCTTGTCCAGTTGTAGAAGAGGAGGAAGTGAGGCCACACCTGCCTTGGTCTGTGCCAGATGATGCCTCTGTTTCTGGGTCACCAGTGGCCTTCTGGTCTGCTTCTTGGCAAGTATGCTGGTTAGTCACTACTGTCCTCCATGGCTATTTCTAAAGGGTTGAGCAAAGTCTCCTTTCTGAAAGTGGTCTGAAAGGGTCTGCCCTAGTCTCAAAGTCTCATTTTTGGAGGCTGCTGCCTATTAATGTGTGGCTGAATGTGGATGCCTGGTTTGTAAAGTGGTTTGTGGAGTTATGAAAATGGCAGGCCCTCCCATTAGGCCATCAAAGGGAGCAACCAGGCCATAACAGCAGTCCAGGCATTCTCTAAAGTATTCAATTGTATTTATTACTGCTTGGTAGTAACTTGATTAAAGTGTAGCTATCATTCTAAGTCTTTTGGATTAAGCACTTGGGCTTCAGACCAGTTGTTTTACATTAGGAAGATTTGTGGCATGCACTGTGGTGGCAGGACAGGTAGCTTTCATCCTTCTAAGTTGGGAACTGCTGATTGAGAGCCCAGTGTCTGTTATTCTTAAAGTGTATTAGTTCTGGTTTAAGCACTTGGGCTTCAGGCCAGTTATTTTACATTAAGAAGGTTTGTGGTCTGCACTCTTGTGGGAGAAGAGGCTGGACTCTGCCCTTCTGAGCTGGGAATTTCTGGTTAAAGGTTTATAGTGCCTGAATATTTGAACTGTATCTTACTGAAATTGGTACACCTTGTTTGCTGTAGCATAGACTAGATCCAGGCCTGCTGAATCTAGCTTTGTTTATATGCTTGTTGTTTGTTTGCTTGTTATTTCCTGGAACGCTAATTCCACCTAATACGTGGCTTCTCAGCGCTTCTGTGGATCACTAGTGATATCTGCATTGATTACTGTACTTATTTCCTTGTTTCACTTGAAAGAAAGTTACTGTTTGTCATTTTTGCATTTAAGTTACCTGTAACACATTGCACTTAAGTTACCTGGCAGTTGCTCACTAAAGCAATTATATAAGTCAGCACTAAAAATTAAAAGCACTACACCCTCACTCCCCACTGGCCCTTGTTTTCAATTATAAAGGAATTCCCAATATTATTCTAGCATGTCCAAAGGTCAGTTGTCAATCTCCTCTCCGGTCCAGCTGGTGAATCTGGGAAACTTGAGGCAATGTTACAACTGCCTCATGTACACAGACAACCCTCTCCTCCTCCCAACAAATTCCAACACATGTGAGAGATGCAACCATATAGCCAAACTGGAGGCTAAGCTCTCTCAACTCAGTACAGGCATAACCAGTCAGGAGGAGAAGGAAACTACACTCACTACAATTCCAGTCTCACATAGGCCTACCACGACAGCAAACCAAACACATAATCACACAAAAACATACTTGGAGGCTCTAAATAAAGATCTGCCTAAGCAGCAGAGACCTCCAAAGCAGACACCCAAGCAACCGCTGCCCCAAAACAAAACATGTGCAACACATATCTCACAAAGTCAGTGTGCCGAACAGTCACAGCCCTTAAGACTAAACAACACACCTGATACACTTGTAATAGGTGACTCTATCGTCAGGCACACTGACGTCCCGCTCACCAGGCTGAACAAGGAGAGGGTCACGGTGAGCAGCCTGTCGGGTGCTAGGATCCGCCACATAACACAAGCACTTAGGTCACTCCAAGGCAAGTACAAATATGACTCAGTCATTGTCCATGCTGGTGTGAATGACCTGAGACATACCTCCCTGGACTACATGAAAAGAGACATAGAGGAGCTCTCTGAGCATGTAGCCAAGGCCGGTATGACCCTGACCTTGAGTAGCATCTTACCCTCACCAAGAATGATGCCACAATATGAAGACAAGATGATCAATTTCAACAATTGGCTTAAGTACTGGTGTCATTCAAAGGGGATCCAATGCCTGTCAGCTTGGGATGATATGCTCGACAAGCCATGATGCTTCACTAGGGACGGCCTGCACCTGTCACCCCTGGGCTTTCAGATATTGGCAAAGGCTCTTGCTACCCCCATAGTGCCTTTTTTAGGCAAGGCTCAAAAGACAAACCCAATTCCATAGGTATCACAAGGGATAAGAAACTAAGAGTAATGCTACTCAACACCAGAAGTCTAAACCTCAAGATGCACTTTTCGAAACTCTCCTTACCATGGAGAACATCGATATCTGTGCAGTAACAGAAACCTGGTTCAGGGCTCCCAAGAGCACCCCAGCACTACCAGGTTATACCTCATACCATGCTTTTCAGCCCAAAAATTGGACCGAACCACAAAAGGAGGGGGAGTATCGATATTCATCAAAGATACCCACACCTCCAGGTTGGTGGCAAAGCACAAAGCATCAGAGACTATCCATGTGCAACTAACAGTGGGTAAAACTGCCTTCCAGTTTATAGCCTGCTACAGACCACCCTCCCAAACTCAGGAACCCCACTCGGCCTTCCTGAGAACACTGGAAAATATGAAGGTCTCTCCAAACACTATTATATTGGGTGACTTCAACTACCCAAACATAGACTGGGAGCATTACTCTAGCTCCAACACCCTAGCCCAAAGGTTCCTAGAATTTATAAACTCAAATGCTATGGAACAACTTGTTACCACTCCCACAAGAGGGAAAAACATACTGGACCTGATCATCACCAACATGGGGACTCTATGCTCCAGACCAGAAGTGTATCCCTCACTGGTAAGATCAGGCCATAAACTAATCTCACTGGATATTCACATCCCAACCCCACCCCCTGCCCAGAAAACCACAGTGAAAAACTTCTCTAAAGCAAATTTTACACTCCTCAAAACCAAGGTGGAATCCTTTAAAGCCCCCGGGCCTGTGGAAAATACAGCCCAGACCGCAGAATCCTTTATAAACGCATTCTATGAACACCTTCAGGAATGCATGGATCATGTGATCCCAAATAAAACCAAGACCCAATCCTCCAAAGGCAGACGTCCTGTCTGGTGGACCCCAGCCATAAACAAACTATACAATAGAAGGAGGAAGCTACTAAATGATAGAGCAAAATCCCAAAAAGGGAAGGCATCACTGATCAGTATTAGCAAAAAACTACGGGCACTCATAAAATTGTCTAAGGCCAGCTTGAGAGAAAAATTGCAGAGGACACTAAGGATAATCACAAGGCTTTCTTTAGTTATGTTAGGAACCTGGGTGGTAATTCCCAGATAAGCTTAGAATTAGTCCAAAATGACAAAAAATACACCGAACCCACAGACATTGCCAACATCCTAGCTGACAGGTTCAGCGCAAACTTCTCCCCCCCACCAAAGGGCAAATATCTATCCCAGCAGAGTGCTGCCCCTGACATCTCAGATGCTCAGGTAAGAGCCACCCTCTCCAAAGCAAAGAACACAGCATCAATGGAACCAGACGGTGTCCCGGGCTGCATCCTACATGAATTCCAAGAAGAGCTAAACCCAAACATAAAACTACTGTTCAATCTCAGCCTTACTACAGGATATGTGCCCAAAGAGTGGCGTACAGCAACAGTGGTCCCTCTCCATAAAGGTGGTGCCTCAACGGATCCTGGAAACTATCGCCCCATAAGCCTGACTAGCTTGGTCTGCAAAGCTATGGAAAGGATCATCATGGACCTCATAAATAAAGATATTGGGGACCTACAGACACTGGATCCTACCCAGTTCAGCTTTGTTAAGGGCAGATCCTGCCTCTTAAACCTGGTTGATTTCTTTGAAACAGTCACCAACGCCATTGACGAGGGGAAGGTGGTCCACACAGCCTATCTGGACCTCGCAAAAGCCTTCGATACAATACCCCACTCAGGCATTATAGATAAGCTCACCAGCTTAAATATAAACCCCTATGTCACTAGATGGATTGCAAACTGGCTCAAGGACAGAACCCACATGGTTAGAATTGCTGGAGCCATGTCAGACTCCAAACCAGTTACAAGTGGTGTCCCACAAGGCTCAGTCCTGGGACCTCTCTTGTTTGGTATATATTTCTCGGAGGTACAGGCCAACACGGAAGGACTGTGGCTGACCAAGTTCGCAGATGACTGCAAACTGGGCACCATAATGGACTCTCCAGCCGACACAAGCATCCTCCAAAAGGGCCTCATAGAAACAGACAACTGGTGCCAGAGCCATGGCCTCAAGCTAAATGCCAAAAAGTGTATAGTCATCCCCTTTGGCAAAAACAAAGTGCCCACAAATTACCACATAGGTGGTAATCCATTAAGTACAGAAGAAGTAATTAGGGACCTGGGGACCCAAGTTGATAGCAATCTCTCATTTGACAACCACGTGGCCAAAGTGGTTAGAAAAACATTTTATATAGCCCACCTAATCATGAAGGGATTCACATCTAGATCAGGGGACGTCATTGTGCCTCTTTACTAATCCCTCATCAGGCCCATAATTGAGTACAATGCCCCTTTTGGGATGTACCTTACCAGACACCTGCAGCAACTGGAAAGACCCCAAAAGTACCTCACCAAGAGGATCAAAGGGCTCAAACAGATGCCATATGCTGCCCGGTTAAAGAAACTCCAGTTCTACTCAGTGGCATACCGCCTGTTCAGAGGCGATCTGTGCCTGACATATAAAGCCATGTCCAACCCGGAATTAATGGACATGCTGCACCTCAGAAAATCCAAATCCCATCGAGCTACGCGCTCGAGAGACTTGAACCTCAGCACTGAAATAAATAGGACATGCTGGAGGGACAGATTCATAACCCAGAGGCTCCCTTCACTCTGGAATAAAATCCCAGTCCAGGTTAGGCAGAGTCCCTCATTGACTCTCTTCAAGAGGAATCTTGATGAGTGGATGGGAGATCGTAGGTTTACCCCGGGTATCACTTCTGTGTCACTGTTAGACAGAGGCACAGTATACTAACCTCAAAAAAGGGCATAGCAAAATAAATTTAAAATGGGTGGCGAAAGCCAAACACATTCTGGCTAGGCTTTTAAATGCCCTAGGGCAGATAGCCTAGTATGAACCTATGAACCTATGAACCATGCAAGTGATGCTTAGGTTCATTGCCATCTGGAACAGCCTAGTATACAACAATGCCATGATCCTAAACTATCCCTATTCTGGAACTTTCCCTTCCTTATGTCTCATTCCTCCTTACCCTTTTGTTGTCCATTCCTCCCCATCACCACTTATTCACCCTATGTATGTCAGTGCCCTTCTACTGTCCTCACCAGCCTTTCTTTGTCTACTGCTCAAGATGCTGTTTTATGCTTGTCTATTTGCCCTTGGTACCTACTTTTCTCCCTCTGTACCATCTACAGCCATCCTTCAACATCTTCACCACCTACCTTTATTTTCTATATGTTATAGCCATCCCTCACTTTCTTCGCACCTACACTCATTTTCTATATGTTGTGAAAGGGACTCTTTCCCTAAAAAAAAAACTTACTTCATCTTAAAGTCCTTATGGATACCCTTGTGTGTTTCCCTCTCCTTGCTGTTCTCACCTTTCCTATCTATCTGGAAGTTAATGTTAAACAAGATGCCAGGAAACAGCTCAGCTTACAAGGTGCCCAGCTTGAGCAGAGGAAACCAAAGGTTATTTATACATCAGGAACTGAGGATGGCATATGCTCAGACTGTCAGGAAACTAAGAACAGGTGCTCCACTGACGAAGGGGAGGGTAATGCAGGGATTACCACGTCTGTAAAAATCATTTTTTTCCAATCTGAAAATACGGATGAAACGTATTTGAAAGTGTCTGCAGAAAAAGCCTAACAGAGGAAGTAAACACAGCACTACAGAGGTACTACTTAAACCAATGCGACTTTTGTTAAAAATAAGTGACATTCTTCAAGCTTCCTGTAATCTGAACCAAGCTGTTTAATTTACAAACTTCTGATGAAGTTCTAGAATTGTTTGGCATGAAAGCACTTAATTTTAATCTTTTTTCAATAAATTTAATCTTTAAGTCTTAGTCCTTACGAGTTCAGAGGTGTTTTTGGTTAAATAATTTACAAACTATACCCCATAGAAAACTGAATGCCTTCTTCCAAATAAATTGTTCAGCAAGACTTTATTTGTGCAAGACCCTTCATGATTGCCTTATAAATCATAATCATGCCTCAGAAGATACACAGTCATACTCTTCTAATGTCATTTAATGGAGCTAGGGAGTTCCAGAATTATAGTGAGCTTTTTCAAGCCTGTGTTTGAGAGTTAAGAGCTCAGATGCATTGCAGACTTCAAGGCAGGGTCTGTCAAGCCTCCATTCTGCCAAAATTGCAAAACTGTATTACCACAAGTTTTTCTGGAGATTCCTGAAATAAGATAAATTATTTATTATAAACCAAAGATTATTCACAATATACTGTAGTTCTGAACACATTTACCTTTAGCTTATACTGTCTAATGTCCGCTAAATATATTCTTTCAAATAAGTCATCTTTATTTTTATAGCAAAAACAAGATGTATCATCCTATACAAAAGTTGCTTACAACTCTATATATATATATATGTATATATTTTTAATAATTATACATATTTACATATTGGTATAGATGTGATATGGTATTATAAATATTTAGAATAACTGTGTAAGTGAATATTATGGTATTTTACGTTTAGATTTTGGATGAGAAATGAAGGTATACTTCGTTTTTATGTTGATGTTGAGGTTTTAACAGGATATGACATACATAGTTCTAAATTGTGTTTGCTATAAATATGAGTGTTTGCCATTTAACATTTTGTTACGGCCTGATGAAGACCTAGTTGAAAGCGCTAGCCGGATTTTACTATTAAAATTATTTGACCTATTCCGCTGAACGCTTGAACAGTTATTTAAGGTTTAGACAAGCTATTGTTCTGTGGAGGTGACTGCTACAGTCTGGATTTGCATGTTTGTTTGCAGCATTAAACTAGAGTTCCAGCATTGGTTTATCGTGAACTAGTTTATCTTTGCCTAACTGTGCCACAATCTTGTTTTTGCTGTTTAATTTATTTATTGTGTGGGCACAGGAGTGAATAGCGAGCGCTACGTTGTCTTTCACATCGTTATTTTTATGACTCCCTTTGACCTCCTAGGTAAAAGTCCTTTACTGGCAAAATTATCATACGTAAAATGTTATTTTAAGGTGGGTTATTATGTCCTTTTTGAAATGCAAACTTTACATCATCAAAATCTTCACCTAGGAAAAAATAAAATAAAAAGAGCAGTTTGGTTAATGTGCATTTCACATCATACCTCTCATCTGACCAGAATTTTGCAGAATGTCCAGATTGTTGGTGTGTCCCTTGTAGCATTTATAGATTTCTGACAAATCAGTGAGGATTGCAGGCATTAAACTTAAACAGATATTTGAGTTTCAGACTTCATGTCCTTCAAAAATGCATGATAATGCAAAACTTTTTGTTCTAGCAACTTTATAAGACCAGTATTTAAAATCCAACCTTGATTTTTGGCTTTTCTGTCGCCATTATTTTTGGATTTCTCTAGATTTCTTGTATAAGAAGTGAGAGATTTTGCTTACATTCATCGATAAATCCTGTATGTCTTTTACATAGTATTGTTCAGTGCTCTTTGAAGGTGAATGCTTATAGTGGTTTTTTGTTCGACGTCTGTACCCAGTATCTTGCTATTGTTATTCCTGTCTCTTTCTTTATTCCAATGCACATAAAAGGCTCTCCTCCATGATGTTTTGGTCTTAAAGTCCACTACCCATGCAGGTATCCTATTTTATTTATCCACCATTCAATCTTTTTAAAGTATCTTGTAAAGCTAAGCAGAACTTTGAATTTATAATCTGTTAGTCATGTCCCCTCCTCCTCCTTCTTCTGTCTTTTTTTCTTTAGTTACATAACATTACATCTCACTGTCCCCTAAGTGGCTTGTTTACAAATATCATGCCTTCTTTTTCTTGCCTGACCGCAAAAGGTAATAGATTTAGCTTCTATAATCTGTTCTCTTTCAAATCCTTACTTGTTATTACTCCTATATACCTTATATTTTTGACTGACTTAGTATTTTTAAACCTTATAATGGGTCCAGAACTGAACACAGCATTCTAACAGGGGCCTGATTAGATATTTATATGAATGCAACATAACTTCTCTCTTCTTCGTGTTTGTTCCCTTGGTAAGACACAGCTCAGCATCATTGGCCTTAATTACATATTTATCAGTTTGCACACTGCGATGCCCCATCACTGGACCAGTAATCAAGGAGCGTCAATCCTCACTATCGGCAACAGTGGGGAGGATGACAAGTGCACAGCAGATGGAGCTCTCTGCATCCCTTAAGAAATTTCCCTTAAGCACACACAGACACATCAGTCACAGTCAGTCTGGATCTGGTTTCTTCTTGGATCTTCTCTCTAATAACTCCCCACTGGCATAAAGCTAGAGTTGGGATCTCAGCTGAGTGACAAAGTTCTCCAATCTCCCCTCCCTCTGTGTCTGCTTCATGTCCCTTCCTGTCCAGCTGACACACACTTTTTTGGTTTGATTTTACACACACACACACACACACACACACACACACACACACACACACACACACACACACACACCAAAGAAGGCTAGCACTGGTTTACTAGCTATGCCTCCTCTGCCCCTACTATAAGGTAGTTTCTACTGCCACCAGTCCTCCCGCTATGCTGCTTTAAGGCCCTTAACAAAAATGTGTCCAATCTTACTGTAAAATTTACAAATTGTAGTTTGACCAAGCAAAAGGCAGCAGAGTGGCCCACACAGTGTCACTAAATATATTCAAGTATTTTCAAAATGTAAATATCCATTAGCAGACTGGAGTTCCGTTGTGGCAACCCCTAACCGGGAAAAGCCAAAAGACACAACAACAACAAAAGAACAAGACAATGTTAAATATATATTCACATTGATATCAGAGTTCAAAACCACAGGAAATATTTAAAACAACATTGCAGGACAGTCTCAAATAAATAAAGAAAAACATCTAAACTAAGCTTTACTATATTCCTGACTATATCTAAGATAATTAAAATATTGCCTAGAAACTTACTTCATTATAGCAAGGCAGATGTGATAAATGGATCTTCTAGTTTTTCTGAGGTCCAAGACAGAATAGAGAATGCTCTGTCTCACTAATAGACTTCTCAAATTAATATCTCTAATATTACTGCTGGGATAACTTGCAGAATGGCAACATTTCTTGTCATCTGACTTTTAGTTCCAGGCCCAAAACAACCATTGATGGCAGCTGGTAGCATATAGCATCTACATATAAAAATATACAGACAAGGGCTTCTCCTTAGACTTCAGGCAGATGCTGGAAGTCATAAAACAATGGAATTCCTTCATGCTTTCAAGACTACTAATTAGTGCACCCTAAAGACAATACAGAAAGTTTCCTAGTACAGACATTGTGTCTCTGGCTGCATTGATAATACCATCTTTTATTGCGTAACCTATAAAGTAATTTAATTTCAGTGATTTTCCTAAAATTTGCTGGACTGATGTTAACCTCCTGTATTCCAGTTTCCACTGTTGAAATATATATATATATATATATATATATATATATATATATATATATATATATATATATATATTTAGACAATTACAATAGTGCATGTACATTTCTGTTTTCTTCCATCAGGGTACACTGTGGTTACATTTCAAACACAAACACTTTATAAAATACCTTTTCAAACCACGTCTGTACAACCCAGTTTGATATACACATATACAGTTCTAACAGTTCTAACACATTTATAACACAAGCATCTTATATAAATCATTTCAATATTCACCAATTACATATAATCATTTACAAAATTCCAGCTTGCTGTGCTGGCAGTATCTCCTTCAGGGACACACTTTATGGTTCATTTCTCTGGATACTACTATACCAAGGCTTTTTTCTTGACCTGTGTTTTCTATGGTGACTTCCCAGATGGTATTCCACTGTGGGATTTATAAATCTCAGGTGAAGTACTTTATACTTCTCTTCTTTACATCTTAGATTACGGTTCTCAGCAAATCATGCCAGTTTCCTCCTTTCTATTTGAAGGCTTTCACCCCTCCCCCCCAAATTCCATTGTCTTAGTGTCATTTAAAAATACATTGACCATGTTCATAATGTCCTTTATGATGTCTGTTACAAAGATGCCAAAGCACAGTGGTCATAGGACTGATCCCTGTGGAACTCCAATAACCATTTTCTTGTTTTTTGAGAAGAACCTCTAACTACACTCTTTGCTTTTTACCAGTCAGCTACCCTCATACCTATTTAGATAATGTCTGTCTTACTCCAAATAACTAGTTTGCCTGTCAGTCTCCTGTGATGAATGGAAACCGGCTTTACTGAAGTCATAATATGTAAGATTGTCCTTATAATGTGATATTATACATTTTGTCATGTTCTAGCATGACCCACTGCTGATATTGAATCAGATGTAACTGGCATGACCTAGTTTGTGCAAACCCATGTTGTATGCTTATCTTGCAGTTTGCTGATCTTTAGGAAAAATAAAAAATAAAAAAATATATTTTCTTCAGTATCTTGTCAATGAGTCTCCCCCTGCTGCTGAGGTCAGGCTTACAGGTCTGTAAATGTCTGGGTGACTTCTAGTTCTCCCTTGTAGAATGGGGCCTGCCCATTACTCTAACATCTTACCACTGCTAATTGGCTGGTTGAAATTTTCTGTAGAGGAACCAGTAAGTACCCATGTAAGGCTCTTTAAGTTCTGAGGGGTAAGCTGTGAGGACACTGAGCATTGCTCTCCCTTAACACATTGAGTTTTCTTTTGTACAACTTTCCTTGATAGTGTGACTGTCTCATCTGTTTTCATTAGTTATCTTTCCCTTTCAAGTCTGTCTGTCTACATACATTTTCTTTTGTGAAGATGGAAGCCAGCAATTCATTGGGAATTTTCTTTCTTTCCATCCTCACTGTGCCCCTTCTCAGTGACTGGCCTCTACAGCTCTATATTGACCCTGCTTTTTTCCCTAAGTAACTTAAGAATATTTCTTCCCTCTCTTTATTCTTTATACTTGATCTTTCTCTAGATTTGTATATGCCTTCCTTATTGCCTTTGCAGCCTTTTATCTGGCTTTCTGAAACTGTTACCTACTCTTCTGTCTTCCCTAATTTGTCACTGTCCTTTCATTTAAATGTAAGGAATCCCTAAGCCCCATGTCAAAACACATTGGTCTCTTTCATCCCTCACCCTATTCTTTTTCCATAGAGAATTATTTGTTGGCTGGTTTACTTGTCTGGTTGTTTACATAAGTTGACAGAGCTAAAAAATAATTGAAGATAAAAAGCATAATATACAAGAAATTATACATAAGAGCTTTGGTGAGAAAAAAGTATGAGACATGTTAAAGGTCTGCATATTAATCAGCATTCAAGTAAGTTTTTTGCAGTAGTAATAAATGTACAGTATATGCAGTATTGAATAATTCAGCTATACATGGTGAATAATTCAATACAAAGTAACTTCTAAAGTATGACAAAAAAAGTAGATTTTGCAAGAAATCAGAAATTAAGGGTACATGGTCATATAATGTGAGATTGCTTATAGATTCAGAGGTTCATAGGTTCTTACTAAACTTATCAACAAGGTATCCATTGAGGAGCTCAGCCATGTTACCCAATAGTGTTTGGAGATTAACAATGTCCCATACTAATTAATCTTTGTCTGCATATCCCAGGTGAAAATTTGCAATCAACCATATAATCATCTAGAATGGTTTTAAAGGTTGCTAGGGAAGTATTCTCCTTGGGTCTACATCATATGACAGAATCGCACAAATTGCGAATGCTCATAATATCGAACTTACCGGACCTCAAAGTACTTTTTCTGAGATTGCGGTACAGTGAAGAATGGGATATTTGCCCTTTCCTCACTGTAGTGCGATCTCGGAGTTGGAATATATATTTAGCAGGGGGTGTGGGGGGCTATAAGAAGTTCAAGGTCCGGTACGTTCGATATGAGCGTTCACAATTTGTGCAATTCGCTCATATGATATAGACCCTTCTGCTTGATAGGTAATGGCAGCCTACTCAAGAAAAGGGGGGTGTGTTGGCTTAGATAACTGTCGTGACAACCGGTGCTGTTGATGTGGTAATATAGGTTTAGGGCTCTAGAGCAGATGCTTGCTTTACCAATGGTTCTGTTTAAGTGAAGGAGTTCAAAGACTGTTGATTAATTCATATCATGGAAGGTTAAGCAGAGATCACTCCCTCATGAGTCTATATGACACTGAGTAGGGGTGCATGACTTTTAGTCTTCCAGACTAGCTAAGGTTACTGAGACATGAGATCTTTTTTTGTTGAGGAAACACTGAGGTCTGTTAAGCCGGTTTAGGTGCTTGGTAAAGTACATGTCAGAGAGAGCATTATATTCAATTATGGGACTAATAAGGGGTAAATAAAATGTGACTGTAATTTCTTTGGACCTTGATGAGATTTCAAAAAAAGATAAATTGTGCAAGATGGAGGGATTTTCAAACCGCCACAACAATATGGTGATTAAAGGATAGCCTGTCATCAACATATGTACACAAGTCCCCTATTACTGTGTCAGTTTTAACTGAAATGTTAGCTCTGTGGAAAGCAAAAATGATGCTAGATTTACCAAAGGAAACTAGGCTGCATTTCATGATGTGGAGGGTAAATCCATGATTACTATACCAAGCATTTCCTTGCTGAAGTTCTGTCTAGAAAATATGAGTATTAGAATGTGATTGTATAGCTCTGTTCAGTTTGCAGTTATCAGCAAACTTGATAAGCCATAGTCCCTTGATACTGGCTTTTGTGTCAGGAAAATATACACCACAGAGGAGGTGGCCCAGGACAAATGCCTGTAGGACACCACTGGTGGACATTTTAATGTCTAGAGCAAATACTCATGACCTTATTGGTTTGGGTTCAGTCAAACAACCACTTACCTATCCAGCTAACTATAAGTTAATGATGGGTTGGGAGAGTTTGTCAATAATCCCAGCATGGGGGTAGTATCAAAGTTCTTATCAAGTTCAATATAAGTGGTGCAGACTACAGAATTTTTTAAATATATTAAATGATATAAATAAATGGTGAAAAGCAACACAGGCAATGTAACAGATGACTAAACAGCCTCCATACAGCTAGTAAGCTCTCACCAGAACCTATGACCTCCCACCTGTGCTGACACTGCCAGCTGGCTCCATCTTCTTTTTGGCTTGTTGACATGTGTGCCATTAGATGTGGAAGGCAGAAGCAGAAGCACTCACTTAAATAGGGGAGTGCACTTAAACTGGCTCCCCCATGACAACTCATGGCTCGCAGACAACAAGCTGTTACTGGGTAAGCCAATGCTGTGTATTCAGATCCACCAATAACTTTGAAGGAGTATCTGTTTTTACATGCAACCTCATTACCTCTCACCCAATTTTGTACAGTACAAATCTGGAACTGACTGAAGCCACAGTTGCATTCAACAAAATGAATTAACCCATATATGACCTATTTAGAGCATGTAGACTAAATTAACCAGTTAGAAAAGTTGATAATTAAACCAAATACCTTTCTTATGGCTGACTTCAACTATCCACCCATAAACTGGCAAACTAATACTATCAACAAAATGCATTCCTGGAGATTTCTTGAGTTATTAAATGCCAATATACTTGACCAAATTGTCTCCCTATCCAGCAGAAAACAGAGGTAGCCCAGAAGGCTTGAGTAAAGTCTGGTATCCCACCTGTGACCCAGACGATGACAGGACTAACAAGAAACAAAGTACAAAGGATTAGTCCAGATAAAATCACTTTAGCTAGCAGATCTAGGAGACTCTGTCTCTGATACCCTCCCTGTGGGAGGAATAAAGACTCCTTGTTGAAGTTCCAATAGTTTATTCAGTTAAGTAGGTAGCTGGACAAGTGTTGTTGTCCTAATGAATCTCTGTCCAGTGCAGGTGTTAATCTTCTTGAACTTGTCCTCATATCCCCATAAACATTTCTACCAGGTGCACAGTTCTACTTGATATCCCACTCCTTAGTCAAATCTGACTATTTTGCTGTGATCTTCTCAGTGAAAACCTTCTTTGTGATCCTTAATATGTCCTCCACATTCAGAAACTACTCCAAAACCAATTATTTACTATTTATGGATCTTACTGATAATTATACATGGTATAGCTCCCCAAGAAACCATGTAACTTAAGCTGCTACCTTCTCCTCTGAATTTTACTCCTTCTTGGATAGATGCATTAAGGCATATTTACCAAGCCAGCATAAACATCATGTCAAACTCAGAATTAAACCTGTTCAGTGAAACTACCAGATTAACAAACTGTAAAAAAAGAAAAAGATATATATCCTGACCATCATTAATAGAAGTCTGCTTCATTGTTATAAAACAAATCTAAAACTGTCAAGTAAGTTTCTTAAACTTACCATTAAAAAGGGCAGCTATGAATGGTTGCAACTAAATCAATAGATAATGATACAACCTTCTTCAGCTATATTAGAAAAGTTGGAAGCAATCAACAATCTTCTTCTTCTTTCGGCTTTTCTCGGTTAGGGGTCAGCACAGCGGATCAGCTGTCCGCTCATGATTGGCAGTGGAGTTTTACAGTGTCGAGTTGCCAGCCTGGCACCCAACCTTCCACAGAAGGCACACACATGCACACACTCACACCTAGGGCGTTACCTCCATCACTAACACCAACAACATTGCTAATACGTTTGTGGACAAATTCTCATTTCATACACCATCTGCTTTGTTCTCCCTCTTATCCCTCATGTTCCCTCATCTAAGTTCAGTCATCACTAGTACCTTTTGGCAGTTCCAAAATTAAAACTCAACTTCTGTGTGTCCTGAAAATATCCCTGGATAGCTGCTGAGAAATGCAAAGTCCCACATAGTAACATCTAGCTTCAGCATGAGTCTCTCCACTGGGTATGTCCTTAAGGTGTGGAAAATGGCAGATGTCTATTCTTGCATAAATGTAGTCCCTGTACTGACCTTGGAAATTGCAGGACTATCAGTCTCACTAACATTATTTGCAAGGCCATGGAATGCATTGTGGGTGAACTAATAAACAATGGTATAGGCAACCTTATATCCCTGGATGCATTCCAGTTCAGCTTTGTAAAAGGCAAACTCGTGTCTGCTCAACCTTGTTGAGTTCTTTGAAAGGGTTACCAAAGCCATAGATAAAGGGCATGTAGTCTGCACCTTTTCATGGATGCAGAGGGGGCCATGATAGGGGACCTGAATGTACCACTGCAGGCTTATTCCCCATTTGTCTAGATAGGGTATCCTGCCTACTGTCAGATTATCCAGATCATAGGGCAGCTGCCACTCTTCTTAAAGGCTTCTCCAAAGGTTCTCCTAGTCACTCCACAGCCCTATTAGATTCTAAGTTAGTTAACAACCTGTCAACCATCAAAGGACATGAACACATTAATGCTAGGTTTATAGAGAAAGAGAGCTGCACTGGCAGGATAATTGACCCCTTTTCCTTTCCTCCATGTCTTTTGTTTAAATTACCCCTATCAGCCTGGTTCCGAAGGAATAGGAGGGTGCATTCAGGTTGATTCATCATGTGTCACACCCAGCATGGGGGTTCTGTCAATGATTTTATTGAATTTAATATATCACAGCAAAGCTTTCAGGTGAAACCCTTCTTCAATACTAACAATCATTCAAACAAAAGCAGCTTGCTTTAAATAGGAGCAGAAACAGTCACATGATAGCAGCCAAAATCACATGACTGACAGACACAATATAATGTAATGTATAACAATGATTTTATTGACACCAAGCTAACCAAAGTGCACTACTCTTCTCTGGACCAGGTGGTGGAGGTCCTTATGGGCTATACTGACCCATGGCTCTGTAAGATGGATATCCAATCTGCTTCCCATCTTCTTCCCATGAGGCAAGAAGACTGGCCTTATTTGGGTTTTCAGTTTAATGGCAATATATTTTTGACACTGCATTACAAATGGAGTGTGCTATAGATTGCGCAACATTCAAGCTATTTAGCACAATATTACATTGGTGCTGGCAAAATTGAGCTCCCTGCCAGTCAGCAGTACATTATCTAGCTGATTTTTTCATAGAGGGGGGAGGATCAGGATGGTGCTTTGGAAGGCAAGTCCATTTTTAAACAGCTTTGCTCCGAGTTGGGGATACCCTTGGCTGATGACAAGTCAGAAAGACCAAGCCAAGTCCTGACTTTTTTGAGTTTAGAAGGCAATACCACTGATAACTCCATCAATCCTCCTCTACCCAAATATCAACAAGTCCATCTGTTACTTTGGAGATTCTTGGGTTGCAGCAAAGTTCGACTAGGAGACATCATGCAGTTACATGGTTTGCTGAACTTTGCCTATAGGGCAATTTGTCCAGGCAGGACTTTCCTACAGCCCTTATCTGACTAGTTGAAAAGTAGCAGGCCCAAGCACTAGCTGGTGCAGCTGACCGGACAGGTTAACAATGACCTTCAGTTATGGTTCACATTCTTGAGCCAGGTCAATGGAGTTTCTTTTTGGCAGTCTTATTTGACCACTGCCACCAACCTTGAGCTTTTCACTGAAGCAGCTGGGGGTTTAGGATGGAGAGTTATTTCATCACGGGCAGCTGATTTGTTGAAAGGTGGCTGGAGATCTGGTCTAGGGAAAGGAGAAGGGACATTGCATTTTTAGAAATATTTCCCATTTGGGTGCTAGTTTTAGTATGGAAGGCTAGATTACATGTCAAGATGATCATTTTTCACTCAGACAATATTGCAGTGATGCACACTCTCAAAAAATGTTCTTCTGAGCCTATTTGGGTCCACTCAGTCATTAGGCTTTTAGTTTTGCTGAGTCTAGAGATTAATTTGTAATTTTCGTGTGTCCATGTCACTGGTCATCTTAAGCCTATAGCTGACAATCTCTCCCATTTCCAGTTTGCCAGGATTCACCTCTTGGCCAAGCATTCAGATCCACCTCAGTTCCTGTGAGAGGCTGTTTAATTGGAGAAGACTAGCATTATTGGCCCTGGCAAATTCTTTGGCCAGTAACACACTAGGAAAGCATATTCATCATCCCTCCAAGTTTCCAAGGCATTCTACAGGTATTTGATCCCTGGTTCCAGAACATGGGGAGTACAGTTGCTATTTACATTTTTAATGGCCAGGTCTTCTGTGGGGGATTTATCTAAAACTCTCAGAGTACATCTTGCAGCTTTGGGATGGTTGGAGCATTTTTGGGCTTTCAGGCTGTGTCAGAACATTGGGTTATGGGGAGGATACTCAGTGGCCTTGAGAATATTTGGGGGCCTTCCTAGGATTCCTTCATCTTGTTATTCAAGGCTTTTATAAGTCCATGGGTGAATTTCATTTGTTTGTCTCTATAGCAGCTTTGTTCACATCTTTATATGGGAGTGCCTTTTGTGCCAATGAACTTCTCCTTTACTTTTGCTGGGAGGATCTTGTCATCCACAGTGAGTTTGTTACGATTTGGTTAAAAAATCTAAGACTGATCAAGTTGGTAAAGGACAGCGGGTGCATTTAGAGAAGGCCAGTCATTTGTCCCATGCATTGGGTCAGTTTGCTATATAATATTACTTTCACAGAGAAAAGGTTAGGCTTAGTTTTTGTGTGGGCCTTGGGCAGGCCTTTTAACCTATCAGAGATTAACGCATTTCTTAGGCATACCTTGGCAGGGAATGGAATTCACATACAAGGTTACTCCTTGTATTCACCAGGCCCCAGTGGCCTACTGGATAAGGCATTGGCCTCCTAAGCTAGGGATTGTAAGTTTGAGTCCCATCTGGGGTGATATAATCTTGATACAAGTGAAGCTTTTTTACTGATTCAGTAGCTCAGTCTGTTAAATACCTTGCATACAGTACATTTTGGATGGTGCAGTGGTGCAGCATTATCACCTCACAAAAAGTGGTTCTCTGGTTTGATTGTTGACTGGAGTGCCTTCTGTGTGGAGTCTGCATGTTCTCCCTGTGTTTGTGTGGGTTTGCTCTAGTCTCCTACCACATTTCAAAGTTGTGTCTGGAGTATTTCTCCCTGGGCCTCCACTGAAAATTGACTTAATTTCAAGTCAGACTTTCCCAGTAAACAAATAGTAAATAAATATTCCTTCTGGATAGGTTGTACCTCAGACTTGGACATGGAAGGGCACTCTATGTAGGTCATTCAAAGAATGGGAAGGTGGGTCTCTTTTTTTTTTGTCATACATCAGGCATTACCTTTTATTTCTGTTTTAGGAATGGAGGTCATTTGACTTTTGGGCCATATTTTTATTGAGAGAGCTTAAATCCGAACCTTGGCCTGCCCAGCTGGTCACTCAAGTTCCTTTGATGCTAACAGTTGGACAGTCCATCCTTTTCATTTCCCTGCTTTTAGATTGTTTCAGTTTTGGGAAATTTGGCATAAGATTACCATGGAAGAAGCCTCTGCTCAATATTGTAATAATTCACCTTGGGAGAAATGATCTGGGTCAAGCTCTTAAATAAATACTGTTGACCAGAGCCTATCTGATATGGATCATTTGTAGCAGCTATATCCAATGGTGGTTTACTTCTGGTCTGCCATCATCCCGAGACTGTACTGGGAAGGTGGTATAAGGTCTGGTGCCATCAAGCGAGCCTGGCATTTTATCAACAATAGAGTTAAGTGGGCTGCTAGCCAAACTGGTTTCTGGGTGATTGAGCACAGTGATATTGACAGACTAGAGCCTGATTTCTATGATTTGGACAATGGTCATTTGAATAACATGGGTTTTGATTTGTTTAATTTGAATATTGTTGTTGCTTTTCAAATATTTTTCAAAGTTTAACTTTATTCCTTTCATAACCCAGATTTTATTTGCAAGGCCACTGATTTGGGGGGAAACAGCATGTCACATGCCAGCTTGGCTGTAGCCTTACGGCTTCATCCCCTTGTGTTCCCCACATTCCTGTTCAGCAGCCTCAGCTCTCCTCAAGTTGGACCCAGATTTGACTGGTGGCCACATCAAGGAGTATTTGATTTGTAAATATAAGTTAGATGGGTGTGCCTCCAGGTCTGAAGGAGCTTGGAATACACACCTGTTTTTTTCTGAAGTGGCAGCCGGAACAGGCAACCTTATGCCAACTGGCTTGAGGTAATGGTTTGACGGTATTTGTCTATATGTTGCATATGAATTATTTATGGCATCACTATTGGTTGTCATTGACTGTTCTGTAATAAAAGGTGGCAAAGTCAATTTGGTATGTTTTATGACTCAGGTCAGTGGACAGCAATGACTTACCCAGTAATGTCTCATTGTCTGTGAGCTATGAATCGTCATCAGGGGGTGGGTTCAGGCACTCCTATTCAAGGTAGTGCTTCTGTTTCTGCCTGCCAGATCTGTCAGCAGGCATGCCAACCCTTCCCCCCAGTCCTCTACTGCAAGGTCAGGAGGCGGCCTTATGGCTTCACCCCCCCCCCTTGTGTTCCCCCTTGTTCCTGTTCAGTGGCCTTGGCTCTCATCAAGTTGAATCCAGATTTGACCGGTGGCTACATCAAAGGGTATGTGGCTTGTAAATATGAGTCAGATGGGTTTTCCACCTGGACTGAGGCAGTTTGGAATATGCATCCATTTTCTTCTGAAGTGGCAGCTGGAGCAGGCGGGATTACGCCAACCAGCTTGAGGTAATGGTTTGGTGATATTTGTTTATATGTTGCATATGAATTATTTATGGCATTGCTATTTGTTGTCATTGACTGCTATGTAATAAAAGGTTGCAAAGTCAGTCTAGTATGTGTTATGATGTGGCTCAGTGGACAATAGGCATTATACCCAGGAATGCAGGCAGTTGAATCATTACAGTGGAACTATGCATCTGTAATTATATAAATGCTGATGTCTTTGAGGTTAAATATCCAGCTCAGATATTTTGTTGTTTTAGCTTCTGGCATTAAGCAGTGGTACCTTGATATTGTCCAAAATGGAGTTTGCTATGATTGAATATCCATCAGGTAAACTCTACCTATAAAAGGCACTATAAGCCTAGCAAAAGTTTTAGCCAGTATGTGAAAACCAATGGGTGAAAGATGCAGGCCATTCCTGGGAAATCAAATGGGTCTACTGACCATTTCATCCTGTTCAGACACATACACTGGGTCCTCCAGAATGATACCAGTTTATTGGACAATTATTGAAGCCATTCATTTTATCTTTGACTTTAGACATCATTCCTGGTGATGGTAGAAGGCTGCTCAGTGCCAGATCCTTACCCTCTTCAAATACATAAGAAGATAATTCAACAGCATCTGACTGTATCTTCTATGGGGTGGAATGCCTAAGATCAATTCACCCACACATGGTCAACTCCAATATCATAACTATATCTGGTGCAATGTATGGACCTTAGTGACATCCCTTATCCTTGCACTAGAGAGGTAGCAGTCACCTTATCTTTTGCCAGCCTGATATCTTTTGTGTCTGTATGTCATACAATGGAGTCACCAATGGCTAAGACATTTCTGAGATGTGTGGAAGGCATATGGGATTTTAAGGGTGTACGTGCAGTACAGATGACTGTCAGAAACTGCTGGTGTTGGTGCCAGATGTGTGTGTGACATTAGTATATGTGCTATGTGGCTGAGGTAAGCTAGAAGAATATCTAGGAGGACTAGTAAACTTAAACAAAGATATATTTTCTACCTCAGCATATGTAGGAGTAATGTTTTCATGCTGTGCTAATGTATAATGTGGTATTGCTATGGTGCTGTTTACCAGTAGTGGGCGAAATGGCCAGCCTAGTCTTCAATTTAGATAAATAGATACATTTCTCACAGTTGGAACCAGTATGAGGTCAGTAAACATGAGACATTTCCTATACTGCCTTAGAAAATCAAGTGATAGTATGCTGAGTAAGGATGAGGCTTAAGCAGACTGGGACACCATAGTGTATATTCAAAAATATTACTTGCGCAGATAACAGCTAACATAATTATCTAGAAGTATAAATTTCAAATCAGTACAAAACAGTGATGGTTGGGCACACAATATATAACTAGCTTAATTACAACAGTAAGGGAGATCAATTTTAGAACAGTTTGCCTGAGGTTCAAAGATGTCTCTCCTGGTGAGTCATAGGAATTATAATTTAATTACATGTGAATTAAGGTAGAAGCTACAGATGAGTATTTTATTTAAAAGGAAAATAACATATTCCAAGGTTTTCAACAGAAAATTCACTGGAACATCCTTCTAAGCAACAGACTTGTGTGGGAAACATTTTCACATCATCCCATCCAATGGGTTTTAAGCACAAAAGTATTTTTTTACAGAGCCACTCCCCTTTAATTAATGAAATTTATTTACTCTTGCATTGTATTTCATAGACCTAGAATGCCAGGTGCCCACAGTTAACCATAGGTGCAACAAATTTTCTCTCCTATCTAGAGCTTTTATTACTTAACACACTGCAACAAAAATAAATATTGCAATAAAAAAAGAAATAATACAAGGAATATAAACTAAAAATTTACCACACAGTAATCTGTTCCATGTCAGGGGCTGTTCCAGTGACCTTTCTCTTGAAAACATGGAAACATACTATTCTTGTTTTTGCATTGCTACTTGGTTACATAACACAAACACTACCACTTTATCTATGCATACACTTTTATGGAAATCTGAAAAGCCAGAAATCTTAGTAAACAGGGAAGCTTGTTCTGAGGTTTACAAGTAAATACAAGAAACCCTATCTCAGTGTAGTGGTTGCTTTCAGTATATAGACTAGCCTGGCTGCATGACAGAAATTAGAAACCAGTAAATGTGAGTCCCAGAAATGTCAACCCAAAAATGGGTTCACGTTTCAAACAGTTAATGTCAAAACTCATTGTAAATCTATTTAAATTATTTTTGCAGGGAGTTTAAGCCCCTTGCACCACTCAACATAGAGACTATACTCCAATACCCACATACAAGGTGTCACACCCTATCCTTTTGAACTTAGTATATATGATTCTAAAATGTTTGATCAAACATACTTAATGTCAAACATAAAATACTGGCATTAATAAGTTTGAAAGTACATAATATCACATGCCTAAATATCAAAACTACAAAATATAGAGAAAGGAAAACTATTTCCTTTCCAAATTTTCATAGTACCCCCATAACACTATTCTCAAATTCATCTTCATAGTAGCAGTGTTATGGGAAGTTTTTTTTTTTTTTATTGTAGGGGCAGATTCAGGGTTAGTGCCCATTACTAAGATTGGGCGGGGTGATTTCCACTAATACTGCTGATACACAAGACAGACTTGGATGCACAAACACACAGAGAGCCATACTACCAACAATCATACCTCTTAGCTTCCAAGCACAAGAAATCTGGACAATGCCAAAAAGGGGGGGGGGGTCAAAGACTCAAAAATAGGTACAAATTTTACATATTGTTCCTGTAAACTTAGAAAGTTGGTAAATAACAGGCTTTGTATTAATATGAATTTGCTGAAGGATATGGAATCTATAACTCAAATGTCTGTCACTGTTTAAAGATTTCAGTCAACGATTTGCCAAAAAGCACAAATCTTATGAGCTGTACTATGAACCAGTGCCCCATCCCCTCAGCTCTTCAAGTGAAGATCCAAAAAAAAAAAAAACTTCACATAAGTAATCAATAAGTTCTATGCACTCCCTAGCAAAAAAAAAAAAAGATGTTCCTTCTACTGATGCACCAACCTGTGGCCAGATGCATGACACACCTTCCCCTCCTTCCAGCCCCTGCCATTAAGGTCCCATTTCTGTGCCCTGACCCAACCCTTCCTTAACAGGGTTTATTAAAAAAAGCATTTTTTTTCTTTTAAACTGTAGCAAACTGTTTGCTATAAATGTTGCAAACAGTTGCCATAGTTTATATCTGCCTGCACAGAGCACTTCAGCACTCATGTTTTAAGGTAAAAAAATGGTATTTTTAAACTGTAGCAAACTGTTTGCTACAAATGTAGTAAACAGTTTGCTACAGTTTATACCTTATCTGCATGAAGCACTACAGCACTCGTGTTTTAGTTAAAAAAAGATTTTTTTGTTTAACTTTTAAACTCTAGGAAATTGTTTGCTTGCTACTGTTTAGACCACACACAGAGTGCTACAGTGCTCAAATTTGACAGCAAATGCAATACATTAAAGAGTTATCAGGATCAGATGATAATGACCCCCAACACTTTGCACCCAGGGCTGTTGCCCCTCTCACCCTCCCTTAACTACGTTACTGTTTATGAGGAACAGACCAAAAATGTGAGCCAACAATTTAGACATTCTGCAAAAATCTGGGCAGTTGAGAGGTATGTCAACACTACAGCTATCCCCTTACCTAACCGTGACCATAACCCTAAAACACACAGACTCATACACAAACATACAGAACCTATCCCATTACTCATCCCTGACCCTAACCATGACACCCAAATACAAGTGCAAACATGCTCAACCCCTCAAAATGCACTCAACTGTCACAACAAAATATACCACTGACATTTTGGACATTTGACTATTTGTATGTTCATCATTCTACACCACCACTAGCAATTGTTAACCAAACGTACGCTCAACAAAATGCAGGGGAACCATATACACTTTGCTGATTTTTTTGTGTGTATGTGCGTCACTCTTTTTTAACTCTTCATTTGCTGGGTCTACCTACCTTGCCTGTCCTCCTAAGTCTTATTCCCATAACGGTTAAAGCAGGCAAAGAGATCATGGTTTCCCAGACTGAGATTGCAATCCTGTGAGCGTGTTTTGTTTATTTTTTCCTATGCCTGTAAATCCACAGCAGCATCCTATGGGTGGGACATGCAGTGGGCAGGCCATAGTAATCAGCTCCTCATTTTCACATTTATTCTTTCATTCAGTATAACCTGTATGGCGCAAAATGATTTTTATCTATTCTTTTAATATATTATTTACCTCTATTTTATAATAACCATATTTAATCATAACCATGTTTATTTTATCCACTTATTTTATATTCAGTAATTTCTTATTTTTGACAATATAAATATGTTATACCACATCTCTTTTTGTATGGCATGTTTCCTTTTACTGGTAATTTATCTATTACCAGTCTCCACAAAAAATCTTGACATTCTACTTTCTTATAACACCATTTGTTATTGTTTTTTTATGGCTTTAATTTTTTCATCTGGTAGATTTTCCCATTGTTTTACATGGTAATGTTTCATCATTACATCCTTATACCATACTTTTCTTTCTTTTTCTATATCATAAATTTTTATTTTCCACAATTTTTGGTAATATTATATTTTTTCATTTATACACTCTTTTTCTCTTTTGCTCTTTTTCACTATACTCCAAATATACTATACTTATATTTTTACATTTTATTACCAATCTCTCATCTTTTTAATTTATCCACTTTAACAATATATATATATATATATATATATATATATATATATAAACTGAGTTAATTAGCCTCAAACCACCTTTGTCTTTATTTACATACAAAACTCCTCTTTTGACAGTGTTTAATCTAGACCACTATATAAAAGAAAAACTTACATGTAATAATTGCTTTTCAAATACTGTTGGCAACATAAATACACTTGCTAAGTGTGCTATTTTCCCATCAGTACTGGATTTATCAAATATACCCTTTTCTAAATGATAATGTATATGTTCTCCAGAAAAGATAGGTTTGTTATATTTCTTCTATTGTTTTCCCCATTGAATTCTAGTTGCATCTTTATTCCCAAATTTTACACCTAACACAGAAATTTAATTAATTGTAAAATATATAGACCTGTCTTTACTACATCTCCTAAACCTTTACATTTCCCTTTATTTAAAGCCACCCCTATCACCTCTCAATGCTTATTTGTACATATTATTACTTCTTTTATCCAAATGTTTTTTGAAATTATTATAATGTCATTTGCAAATGTTAACAGAACTGGAATTCCTAACCCTTCAGGTGTTATATACTCTGCATCCTTCATTTTGTAATTTAGTTCACATACTATCACATTAATAACAAATACAAAGAGTATACAACTCATTGGGCATCCCTGTCTTACCCAGTCTTAATATACACTTCTTGGCATAACCAGCCATTTACAAGTATTTTTACTTTATTATTACTATATGCTGACATACATAATTTCTCACTTATATTCTTTCATTCTTAATCAACTATTTCATGTCTATTTACATCAAATTCCTTATTAAAGTATCCTATCATAATTTATCTTCATTTCTATTCATAATATCATCCACAATTTCTCTATCATTAATAATTATTGACAGCCCTTCTCCCTTATACTACTTCTACAACCTTACATAATATTTACCTTCTATAAAATTTTCCATTTTAGTTTCAAATTTCTTTTGTATTCTCTTCATAAAGACCTTATAATCATTATTATTCAATACTATTGACCTCTGTGTTTTATTTGTCTCCTTTTTCTTTCATATGAATTTAAGTATTCCACGACATAATTCTCTATACATAAAATCTTCATTTAACCATTCATTCAAAATCTTTAAAAATATTTTTGTTAGTCATTTAAAGGTTTATACATTTCATACCCTATTTCATCTGGCTCTGCAGCTGAATCTATATTTACTTATCCTAATACTTTATTCAGCTCATATAAAGAAATATCCTTTATAAACTCCTTCTTCTCCTGTTTTGTTAATTTTTTCACTATCCATGTTTTTTCACTAAATTCTTTTTTCTTCAGACATTTCTTGTAAATATTATACTACACTACTCATAATATTTTGCTGAGTTCTTTCTATTGTTCCTTTCACATTTTTTATTTCTCTCATTACACTAGAATCTTCATTTACTAATCTGAGTGAGTAACTCAATACTTCTGTTGTTTTTCCTTGTAAAATATCTTTGCTTAAATAACAGTTCTTGCATTTTTCTTGATTTCTTTCATATAATTCTGTTTCTTTGTCAAAGTACATTTTACCATTATGTTGTAAATCTTCTAATGCATCATTATATGTTCTTTTGGATCCCCTTCAATTGATCGACCTTCCAAAATGCCAGACATCATATGGCTGAGACCATGTGACCGACATTTTGGAAGGTCAAATGTTGGGACTGTTTATCCTTTTCTTTAGCATCCAAATTCTGCAGCTTGTCATTTTCTTTGACCTCCAAACATAGCAGCCTCCCTGCTGATTCTAATTCCAAATGCTTGGCCTCCAGTTCAAGTGTCTTTAACTCCAGATGGGTTTTTAAGTCCTCTGAGGTAAAGATGAACTGTCCTATTTCTGAAGGCTGCACATCCCCATCACCAGACTGGTTGTCTTCCTGGTTGCTGGTCTGTGGTGTAGCTGTGATTAAGGGAGGAATGGTATGCAGCTGTAGAAAAAGAATGTCTAGCCATAGTTTGGGCACTGCAGAAAATTCAGCCCTATCTGTATTGAAGGAAATTTACTGTGGTTACAGACCACAATTCTTTAACATGACTACATCATGCCAGTCAGCAAAATGCCAAGTGATTAAGGTGAAGCCTAGGGTTGCAGGCACATGACATGACAGTGCAGCACTGTAGTGAAGTCAGCAATGTCAATACATATGGGCTCTCAAGACACAGGATAGGTTAATGTATTGTCCATTTCTCTCAAACAATGTTTTTCCAGGGTCACTTGAAAAAATAACTTGAGTTTTCAAAGTGGGGGGAGAGATGTGATGGTATGAAGTATTGCATTCTGTGCTAGGGAGAGCAGGGCATGCATGTGTAACATATGCCAGCATCGGTAGCTGAAGTTTTTTTAAAGAATTTTATGTCATTTGCCTACCCCACTGATGTATTTGTAAAGTTGCTCTTGTTAAAAATGCATCAACAGTGAGTCCTGCTGGACAGAAAAGGGATAAACATGTATGTCAGGCAGTATTATTATAAATGATTAAATATACATGTTTTAACAGAGAATTTTGGAAAGGAAGAGGTTAATCTCCATCCAGCTAAATAGGTTGAAATTAAATGGGTTGGTTTAAGCCATAAATACTTTATCTTACAGGTCTGATTGCAGCCAGAGACAAAAATGCCTGGGAAAACCAGGACTAAGAATCTTACTGTAGTGTCCTTAGGGGTGAACTAATTGCTACCTGGAAGGGTGGAAGTTCTTGAAATTGTTTTATAGCTTTCAGATGCTGCAACAGATCTTAGCAAAGCTCTGGGTGTGTATTTTTCCCGAGTCAGGTGACTATATGTGATGTCATCCTATAACCAGCACTGAACTGATTCTTTAGATATTAGTGAGAGGTACGACAGAAATCTTGCAGCAACACTTTTTTTTGGAACCTGACAGGAAAGATCTCTCCCAGATATCTCACACAAACTCACACCTCATCTTACCTTGCTGTGGTAAACAACTCAATACTCATCATCTTGCCTTGCTATAGTAAATAACTTAACTAGGGAACAATAATTCTTTAGTCAGTCAGGAAAATATAGTGAGATTAGTTAAGTATTGTTTTTTCTGCATCTGTTTGAATCTATCCAACTGTCTTTTTTATATATCCTGTGATTGAAACTGTGTTTTTTATTGTAACTAGATATTCAGTATTCTTGTGTTTTCTATTTACTATTCATTATTAAATATTTCTATACCTTTGATTGTGGCTGGTCTTTTAGAAAATACTTTTAACATCTTAAGAGTACTTATGCTTATTTGTGTGACACTTCAGATATTCAGATGAATGGCCACTCCTGAAAGCCTTGCTGCATTGGTCAAACTCTAGCAATTGTATTAGTATTAATTTTACTTAGTATACTTGGGTAACCTTATAAGAGCCTTAGAGTAGCTGACTGGTGGCAGTGTAATTGCCTTATAGTCTGGGAAGAGGGGGCGCAGCTGGTAAATCTGTGCCAGCATTCCCCAAATGTGTGTGTGTGTGTGTGTGTGTGTGTGTGTGTGTGTGTGTGTGTGTGTGTGTGTGTGTGTGTGTAGATCAAATATCCAAGTATGTGTGTTAGCTATTGGGAAAGTACAGTTTTGTACCTAACATAAATGTAGATGTCCGATAGGTATGCATCTGCAGTCATCACATATGGGTTGTCCTGCCTCAGGCAGCCCTTCGGTCAGCCGGATTCCAAAGTCTGGGTCCGGCGTCGGCTGATGTCGCCCTTTCCCCGACGTCAGAGCACCTGGGGTATAAAAGCATCAGCCAATGCCATCTTCCTCAGTTTTTCTTGCCCCAGATGCCAGGTGTCCTCTAAGGAAGGCTAAATTTGGAGAAATGCAATAAATTCCAAACATGCACAGAAATATATATATGTATATATATATATATATATATATATATATATATATATATATATATATGTGTGTGTGTGTATATAAAACAAATACACCATAATAGATAACCCCAGCTAGCTATGAGAGGGATAAGTACCCAAGAAATACCACAGAGGGGAAGGAGGGAGGGTAAACCTGACTGCAGATGCATACCTATCGGACATCTACATTTATGGTAGGTACAAAACTGTACTATGTCCTTCAAGGATGCATCTGCAGTCATCACATATGGGTAGAATACCATAGCCAATCTGGGGGTGGAGGATCTATGTAAAGGATGGTGTAGCTAAAATGCCCTGCAGGACTTCCGTAGCAAAGCCTGCTCTGGATCTGGAATATAAAGGTAAATTCTAATGCTTGGAAAATGTATGCACGGAGCTCCATATAGCAGCTTCTAAAATGTCCTTGGTAGCCACTCCTCTTAAGAAGGCTGTGGAGGTGGCTGTGGCACTGGTGGAATGAGGCCTAATGTTAGCTGGCACAGCTTTTCCATGAAAGGAGTAACAAAAACGAATGCAATTCCCTATCCATTTTGAAATTGTCTGTTTGGAAATTGCTTTTCCTTGTGCACCAGCAGCATATGCTACAAACAGCTGGTCAGTTTTTCTGTAACTTTTAGTTCTGTCCAAGTAGTAGCGCAACTGCCTGTGTATGTCCAGGGTGTGCAGAAGTTTTTCCCCTTTGTTTTGTGGATTTGGAAAGAAGGTAGGCAGGTGAATAGCTTGGTTTAATGAGACCCTGGATACCACCTTTGGCATAAATGAAGGACTGGTTCTCAATGAAACTCTGTCCTGATGAAAAATAAGAAATGGCTGTACTGCAATGAGGGCCTGTAACTCAGATACTCTTCTTGCTGAGGTTATGGCCAGAAGGAAGGCAGTCTTCCAAGACAGGAACTGTGGTTCTGCAGACGCTGCTGGTTGAAAGGGAGGCAGTGTTAGTTTTTCCAACACGAAGTTAAGGTCCCAAGTAGGCACTGGTGGTTTCCTTGGAGGATTGATGTTTTTAATTCTTCTTAGAAACTGTCTTACGAGAGGATGAGAAAAGACAGGTGGATCAGTATTGTACTCTGCTGAAATTGCTGAAGCATGAATTTTAATGGAAGAGTAAGACAGGCCATTGTGGAGCATTTCTGCCAAGTATTCCAGAATATGTGCCATGTTCATCACTGTCGCATCTAGGCCCTTTGTGGCGCTCCAAGTGTGAAATCTTTTCCATTTTGCTGAATATGCCTTTCTTGTGGAAGGCCGGCGAGCTTCCATGATGATATCCTTCACTCTTTTGGATAGCTGATCCTGGGAAGGAGTCAAGGTATTCTCCAGGCTGTTAGTTGCAAGGTTTTCAGGTTGGAATGCAGAGTTTTGTAATTGTGCTGTGTCAGGAGAAGTGGCCATTGAGGAAGAGGCCACGGTTTAGTGCGTGACATGCTCTTTAACAGTGGGTACCAGTGCTGCCGTGGCCAGTCTGGAGCTATCAGAATCACTTTTGGCTGCTCTGTCCTGATCTTCAGTAAGACCTTGGTCATTAATGGAAGAGGTGGAAATGCATACACAGTTAGAGTTCTCCAGCTGAAAGAGAGAGCGTTCACTTTCCATGCTTGTGGGTGGTATGTTCTTGAGCAGAATTTCTTCAGCTGATGATTGTGGTGTGAGGCAAAAAGATCTATGTCCGGCCTCCCCCATGATTGTGTTATCTGAAAGAAGGTGTCTGGGTGCAGCATCCATTCATGTGCATCCGTGATATTTCTGCTTAGGCTGTCCACCAGTATATTGTCTTTTCCTGGCACAAACTGTGATTGCAGCTCTATATTGAGCTTCAGGGAAAGTTCCCATAGATTCATTGCTAGTCTGCAAAGAGGGTAGGAATGGGTACCTCCTTGTTTGTTTATGTACCACATAACTGTGGTGTTGTTGTTGTCCTTATTAACAGGTGGCCTTGATGCAGGAAGAGTTTGAAGGCCTCGATTGCATGTATTAAAACATTATTTCAGTACTGGATTACAGAATGACATCACATATATCCGGTCATCTGACTCTGGTTCCCACATTACCCCCCTTTGCTAGAAATTGAACCAGAATTTAGCACATATGTGTTACCATACATACACATACAGCTTTGCTGAGATGTGGTACAGTATCTGGAAGCTGTAAAACCATTTCAAAACTTCAACCTTTCCAGGGTAGCAATTAGTTCACCACTAAGAACAATACAGTAGGATTCCTAATCCTGGTTTTCATAAACATTTCATCTCTGGCTTCAGTCAGAACTGTAAGATACAATTTTTATGGCCTAAACCAGGTAATTTAATTTCAGACTATTTTCAAAAATAGCTGGACTGATATTAACCTGTTCTCTTCCAGTATCATTTGTTACAATATATTAATTTCAACTGTTACAATACAGTCTGACATGCAGGTGTATTACTTTTCTGTGCAGCAGGACCAACTGTTGATACATTTTTGACACAAGCAGCTTTAAAACATACACATTTTCAACACAAGCATCTGTACAAATCAGTTTGATATACAAAGAACATATAATCCTTTACAAAACTCCAGCTATCTATGCTGGCATATGTTACACATCCACTGCCCTACTTCTCCTGTCATAGCTGATGATACCTCACATCATCACATCTCACCCCTTTGAAGACTTAAGCTAGTTTTTAAAGTGAACCTTGAGAAACGTGGCTTGAGGGACATGAACCTGTCTGGGAACACATTAACCCATATCCTATCTTGAGAGCCCATCTGCATTGGCATTGCTGACTTCTATACAGTAACCCTTTGTTCCAGTATATAGACTCCCCTTTTCCTTGAGGATCAGTTGCCTCCCTAGCATCCTCCCTCAAGCCTGTTAGTGTAGGGTCCAAGAGCTGAACCTATCTCAACTCTGCCTTTGTGACCTTTCCCAACTCTCCTTCCACAGGAAGTCTGGTATCCTCTGAGAGATTTGCCTCACTCTCAGCCTGGGTACTACCACTCACCTCTGCCCTTGCAGTCACTCTGTCCAAGGGAACATCAGCACCTTCCAGCAGCTGTGGCTCACCTTCAGGCTCACTGCTACATGGTAGCTGCTTCTCTGAAATAGCCACCTCTGCAGCTCTGACGTCAGGTGTGGGGTCTGTCTGGGTCACTCTCAGGCTACCAACCCACATGCCCATTGACAGCCCTGACTGCATGTAAACTGCATTTTCAAAATCATTCCCTATCAAGATACCTGCAGGGATATCCTCAAACACAGCTATTTGTTTGCTTCCTTTTCCATCCTCCCAGTCGAGGTGAACCCTGGCCAAAGACATTTGGAATGGGGTCCCTCCTAAAGCTCTGACTGAAGTGGACTGCCCAAGCAAGTACTGCTCCTGTTTAACCATTTCAGGCTTCACAATAGTTATGTCAGAGGCTGTATCTCTCTTAGCAGTGGCCTGTTTTCCATCCACTAAGATAGGATATAAACTCCGGTGATAGTTTGGTAACCCTGTTGTCTCCAAACAACTTACCACTGACATTCTGTTATTCCCACTTTCTGACTCTCCACCTTTTGTTCTTCACATTGTTTGTGAACATTTGTATGCTACATGGCCCCACTGGTTACATTTAAAACAGCTAACCCTTTATTCTTGTTGTGTACCTGAACTAGTGGCTTCCTCTGTTACTAGTTGACTCTGTTGGGGTAGTTTAGGCTGCCAACCATGGGTTCTCTTATATCCAAATGCAGCACTGGGTATCTCCTTCTTCTGCAGTGATGCCCTGCTTGCTAAGTAAAGATCTAGATCATCTGCAGAGTTACAGTCCCAGTCTGCCAACCAGATTCTCATGTCCTCAGGCAATGTGCTAAGGGCTTGTTCCTGCACCAAAAGGTCTGCCAGCCTATCAAATGTGGTGACCTGACACCCACTCACCCACCTATGAAAATAAGTGATTAACTCAGCAATATAATCACATACACTTCCATCTGCCTTGAGTCTATGCTCACAAAAACTTTTTTCTGTAAGCTTCAGATGTTAAAACATTCCAATAAACATTGTTTTACTTAATCATAGTTTAAACAATCAGTATAAAACAATTTAGAAACAGCAGTTACAGCTCTACCATGGAGTAAGGGGTCAGGAACCATACCATGAGCCCTTGGTCAGCATTATACTGTTTATATACTTTTTTAAATATATGAATAACACTATCAAAATTATCACCCTCTGTAAACTGTGAAAGAAATTTACTGACCTTTATTGCTTCTGTGTTTGGTTATTCCCTCCCCCATTACATCCATGACCCTGACAAAGTGTCAACATCTCCCTTTCATGTTGGGACTGTTTATCCTTTTCTTTATCATCCAAATGCTGCAACCTGTCATTTTCTTTGACCTCCAAACATAGCAGCCTCCCTGCTGATTCTAATTCCAAATGCTTGGCCTCCAGTTCAAGTCTCTTTAACTCCAGATGGGTTTTTAAGTCCTCTGAGGTAAAGATGAACTGTCCTATTTCTGAAGACTGCACATCCCCATCACCAGACTGGTTGTCTTCCTGGTTACTGGTCTGTGGTGCAGCTGTGATTAAGGGAGGAATGGTATGTAGCTGTAGAAAAAAAAATGTCTAGCCATAGTTTGGGCACTGCAGAAAATTCAGCCCTATCTGTATTGAGGGAAATTTACTGTGGTTACACACCACAATTCTTTAACATGACTACATCATGCCAGTCAGCAAAATGCCAAGTGATTAAGGTGAAGCCTAGGGTTGCAGGCATATGACATGACAGTGCAGCACTGTAGTGGAGTCAGCAATGTCAATACATATGGGCTCTCAAGACACAGGATAGGTTAATGTATTGTCCATTTCTCTCAAACAATGTTTTTCCAGGGTCACTTGAAAAAATAACTTGAATTTTCAAAGTGGGGGGAGAGATGTGATGGTATGAGATAGTGCATTCTGTGCTAGGGAGAGCAGGGCATGCATGTGTAACATATGCCAGCATAGGTAGCTGAAGTTTTTTTAAAGAATTTTATGTCATTTGCCTACCCCACTGATGTATTTGTAAAGTTGCTCTTGTTAAAAATGCATCAACAGTGAGTCCTGCTGGACAGAAAAGGGATATACATGTATGTCAGGCAGTATTATTATAAGTGATTAAATATACATGTTTTAACAGAGAATTTTGGAAAGGAAGAGGTTAATCTCCATCCAGCTAATTTTGAAAAATAGGTTGAAATTAAATGGGTTGGTTTAAGCCATAAATATTTTATCTTACAGGTCTGATTGCAGCCAGAGACAAAAATGCCTGGGAAAACCAGGACTAAGAATCTTACTGTAGTGTCCTTAGGGGTGAACTAATTGCTACCTGGAAGGGTGGAAGTTCTTGAAATTGTTTTATAGCTTTCAGATGCTGCAACAGATCTTAGCAAAGCTCTGGGTGTGTATTTTTCTCAAGTCAGGTGACCAGATGTGATGTCATCCTATAACCAGCACTGAACTGATTCTTTAGATATTAGTGAGAGGTATGACAGAAATCTTGCAGCAACACTTTTTTTTGGAACCTGACAGGAAAGATCTCTCCCAGATATCTCACACAAACTCACACCTCATCTTACCTTGCTGTGGTAAGCAACTCAATACTCATCATCTTGCCTTGCTGTAGTAAATAACTTAACTAGGGAACAATAAATCTTTAGTCAGTCAGGAAAATATAGTGAGATTAGTTAAGTATTGTTTTTTCTGCATCTGTTTGAATCTATCCAACTGTGTTTTTTATATATCCTGTGATTGAAACTGTGTTTTTTATTGTAACTAGATATTCAGTATTCTTGTGTTTTCTATTTACTATTTATTATTAAATATTTCTATACCTTTGATTGTGGCTGGTCTTTTAGAAAATACTTTTAACATCTTAAGAGTACTTATGCTTATTTGTGTGACACTTCAGATATTCAGATGAGTGGCCACTCCTGAAAGCCTTGCTGCATTGGTCAAACTCTACCAATTGTATTAGTATTAATTTTACTTAGTATAATTGGGTAACCTTATAAGAGCCTTAGAGTAGCTGACTGGTGGCAGCGTAATTGCCTTATAGTCTGGGCAGAGGGGGCAGAGCTGGTAAATCTGTGCCAGCATTCCCCAAGTGTGTGTGTGTGTGTGTGTGTGTGTGTGTGTGTGTGTGTGTGTGTGTGTGTGTGTGTGTGTAGATCAAATATCCAAGTATGTGTGCTAGCTATTGGGAACAGGGACACAGTACTCCAAAGTGGTCAGTGTGGAGTCTTGTTTGGGGCCTGCAGAGAGGGAGAGAAAAAGTCCAGCCCCAGGTTTAGAGTGTGCTCCCTGTATGCTCTTAAGGGGAATTGTGATTGGTGGAGAGAGCTGCATCTGAAAATGTTGTTTGTATCCATTTGTGTTCCTAATGGCTGTCCCATACCTGTGTCAGTGGTGAGGATTGAGGCTTCTCGATTACTTGCCAGGAGTAGGGTCCATTACACTCATTTATTTTTTTATTCCTTTTCATATCTTTGTATATTGTTTATTTTCATTTATCTCCATCTATATTGCTAAATGGTCTGTAAATCCTGTTACAATTGTTTTCCCTTCTACTAACCTTACTCCTTCAGATATTATAAAATAATCAATCTCTGATTTAAGAATACCTTTTATGCATGTCCAAAGCTTTCTAGTCCCTAAAACCAATTGCCACATTTCATAACTTCAAACATTTTTCATATCTTTTCCTTTCTTTTTCTTTTTGCCTGTTAAATCACAGTGAAAATCTCCTGTTATAATGATATTCATGGTTGCTACTGCATAGTTCAATAATTGTTGAAATAAATCCTCCCTTTCTTTACAAATGACATATGTATGGGATGCTCTAATTTGATATATTCTTTCTTGCCATCTCACATCAACAATAGTTTGTCTTCTCATTCTTACCAGTGTTGCATCTCATATCTTTACTGACCTTCTACATAATACTGTTATTCCTGAACAAACTTCATTTCCCAAATTCCGTATTATATTTCCATCCCATATTTTTTCTGTTTGCAGTCTTTCTTCATTTGTTAAACAAGTTATGTATTCTAATACAATTATATCCACATCAGATTTATTTCACCGTTCTAAAATCCCTATACGTCTTACAATATTTTTCATACTATTTACATTTACTGAAGGAATTCTTAAATTGTTACTCTCTCTTCTAATTAATTTAAAGGCAATCATTAACCCTTTTTCAGTTTTCATTACCTATTAACCATTTCCTTTCTTTTATATTCATTCCTTTGATCTTATGTTTCTATCTTTCACTCTTTTTTTCCAACGGAATTATTTTTTTCCTTTTACTACTTTCCAGTTTTTAACTTCTTCGTTACTAATTTCTGAATCATTTTTCTGTCTCCTCTCTATCTTCTTCTTCTTGATTTTTATCTTTCTCTTCTTCTAGAGTATATATTCAGTTTCAATTTCTAGGCCTTTTTCAGTTTGTTCTATATTCACCCATTTTTTTCACTGTTGTAGCTCCTTTTTTGCAATCCATCCATAAATGCCCAGCTTGTTTACATTTATAACATTCTCATTTACATTTATAACATTCTAGTTCACATTTTTTGCACCATGTCCTGCTTTTTAACATATATAACATTCAATGTTATCAGAATTAGTCAGAAAATATCCTTCTTTCCCACAAAAAAAAAATCATGTTTTTGTTTGCCCCAATATTTTACCACAGCCCTATTACCGTCCACATTTATAACACTTGGAATGTGCACATTTTTTCCATTTTCATTTTCAGAACGTTATAATCCCATCCCCAGTCCATAAACCTCTATTGTCAGAAACTTTCAAAATGTCCATCCCTTCTTTACAAACATCTTTTAAATGTCTTCTCAAAGTCTCTTTTTCTACGTCTGTCTGAAATTGCATATGCTTTTTATTTTAGTCCTCCCCCAAAAAGCTTTTACTACATAATTGTTCCATGGGATATCATTTTGTCTTTTTCATATTCACACAAAAAATTTCCATTCCATGAACAGTCTCAAAAAATGCCTCTTTGTTTATCAAAATAAAAGATCTTAGCTCATGTACTTTCATACCCAAAGGTACAATTATAGTGTCACATACTTTGTATCTATTTAATTCAACATCCTTCTTACTTTGTATTATCATTACATACTTTCTTTTCAGGTCATCATCTCTTTTTTTCTTTTGCTCAGGTTTACTTCTGACTGTCTCTGCATATGTCTTATTTTTGGTGTACTGTCCCCTTTTGTAATTAATTTTGTATCTTCCTTCTGTATTTTATACATTATTTCACCCCACAATACGTGTCCTCCATTGTCTGACTCGCTCAGGATTAACATCTCTTGTAATATATCATCCTGCAACCCTCACAACTGGAGAGTTGTAACAACGCAATCTTCTTTTACCATAGTTTCTGACTCAGCAAACAAATTACCTTGAAACACTATCTCTGAATCCTCTATGTCTCATTGTGAACTGGCATTCACCCCTTCTCCTTCCATCGCATTCTCCATGCCATGCACTGTCCTCCCAGCTACCACTGCACTAGCATCGAGATGTGTGCATGTAAGTGTGGCTACCTCTTCTGCAATTATGCAACAATGAATCAGGGAAGTTCCCCTATGTTCTGGCCAAATTTCCCCTAGCAGTATAAATACTACCTCAGGTATCCCCTAAAGAGACTACAAACCCAGTCAACAAAAGTATAAACAAAAATAAATAAAATAAATAGTGGTCATTAATACCAGTAAATGATAGTTCAGTGTCTAAAATTGTTAGTTTATGGTACATATTTGACAAAGCCATGTACTCAGCTATATTCCATCCATACCATGGTTAGCATTTTTAGTGTGAAGAAATGTCTTTCCTTAAGGTACGCTATCATTGAAACAAACTCCCTCTGACTGTATGACTTGAACATGAACACACTGTTTGAATCATTTGTTTTTTCAGGGCACTCCTTAGTACATGTTGACGGATTTTGAACCTGCTGCAAAAAAATTATAAGGCAAAATGTACCGGTATCTACATCTAAAGGAAGTTATTTTCACTATTGGAAAAATTATATAATGTTATAAGATTCAGTCAAACTGATTTGGAAAAGGTGTAAAAATGACACAATATTCCACACAAGCTGCAGAATATTAATGAGCTTGCCTTTTCTTTCATATACACAAAAACTGTGGAAGCTTGTGCGCTTCTTAAGAAGGACTGGCTAGATGAAACCTTCACATTTATTACTTGTGTGGAGGAAGCACACTTATTGGGAAAGTTGACGTTTATAACTAAAACAATCACAGCTACAAGATTTCCACCAATATTCCTATGTTCCTTCTGGAATGTGGTGAATCTCACAGAGGACAGGCTGCTACATGCTCAAAACCTATCTGTGGCATGGCATAGAGACATGCGATGCCTCCTCGGCTGGTGCAAAGCTGACCCTCATGCTGTTCATGAATGTCATGGCATGGGATCGAGACAGAGCAGACCATGTCTGTCTTAAGACTGCTGCTGAATTGTTATGTACACCACTGAAAAAAATTAATATACTGATTCCACTAAAACATATAACAAGTACTGCAAGAAATATCTTCTTACCACATCATAGAGTTCCTGCATGCACTCACTACATAGACATTTGAATCACAAGAATTCCACAGAATGTGTTAAATATCATTTACAGTAATTTAATAAAGTATTCCTCAAAACATTGTCCAAATGTGTTTGCGCATCGCAGTCAAAATCCATAGTATCACAATAGGCAAAAATCAAACATAAAATAAGTATACTTTTTTTTTTGCTGACCAGTTTAGACCCACTAGACTAGTAGCCTCTTTTCAGGAGAGCCCAGAGGTGTTTTTCTGCTAGTAAGGGTATTTGTCCAGGGCACCAGTGTTCCTTCCTTTCTCTTAGCAATGAGTTCTGTGGGATTTTCACATCTGTATAAGCTTCCACCAGTTCAAGCAGATGGGACTTTGGTTTAATGTCTCATCCATAGAATGTCACATTTAGGAGTACAGCATCCCGTGGTGGTGAAGCGGTAGCATTGTTACCTCACAGCAAGAGGTTCTCCCGTTCGATTCTTTGCTGGAGTGCAGGGAGTGCCTTCTGTGTGGAGTCTGCATGTCCTCCCCGTGGTTGGGTGGGCATTCGAAAGACATGCATAAATGGGCGTGCCTTCATCGAAGGTTGAACATCGAGCTGGCACCTCGGCGTTTTTGAAAATCTACTGCCAATCATTAGCAGACCGGAGTTCCGCTGTGGTGACCCTTAACCGGGAAAAGCCGAAAGACAACAGCAACATGATGCACTGCCCAATTTTAAAATTAAGCCCATCACCTGGAGTATGAATGCAAACCACAGCCATCTGACTTCCAGCACCAAAGGCAAGTGCACTATCTGATGAGACCCTGACAACTGTAATAATAATGATGTGACAGTAAATGTTGGAACATGCATACCATAAGAAGGCACCTCCACAAGTGAAATAAATATGGACATTACTCCCTCACACATGCACACACTTGCAATGACAGTTGTTTTCCACTGCAGTTTTCTTCTTTCGCACAGTGTAAGCCTATTACCATTACTGATCATTCCAGTTTAGATGTGCTGCTGATTAAATACGCAATTGACCAGCATAAGTCGATCAAAGTGGTGTCAACCAAATGTGGAGTTACGCAACCTACATATACCAAACCATTAAAAAAACATCTGGATGACTAGATAGGTGATTACAAATTTTCACTGGGGGTATGTGGAGAAAATCTACTTAATGGGGGATGCTATTAGTCAACCATCAGCCCAGGGTGATGCAGACAAGCTTCTTGATTATTTCCTTTAGGCTGTAAACTAAGAACCTATGAACCTATGTTTTACTAAACACTGAATTCCATGTGCCGCAGGATGTAAAACTGGTGGGCCAACTTTGTCCTTATTCTATGCTTGCTATGCTGAATCATTTGTTAGACAAACAAAGGAAACAAAAGCTGCTAAAAGTTAAAAGTATGAGAGAAAATTGTGTTATAGTTACTGGTTGAGCAGATTTGTTATGTAAAAAGATATTCAGAGCATTAATCTGGCGATATATATTATGAATAAATAGAAATCAGTGGCTTAATATAAATGGGTAAAGCATGAGGAAATGAAAATAGAAGGGAAATAGAGCCAAATACAAAAGTTGACATATTTTTTGGAAAGCAGATCAGAAAAAAAAAGTGAAGTATAAGTGACCCAAAAGTGTAAATATGGATCTAACTAGTGTATATATAGCACTTTTATAGTGAATGTGGTATAAACGGATACTATTGTTTTAAGTTGGAATGTTTCTTTACCTTAGTTGAACATGTTTATTTAAGACCAGACATAGAATTTGCTTTTCAGCCAGAGTACTTTCACTTAGTGAAGCAATTAGCTGTATAATAGGAAGGTTGTGGAAAGCCCATGCAGAGTGTGTTTACCCTTAGTGGATGGAGATTTAATGTCCGCAGAAGTGAACTGAAAGAGGACACAAGGAAGATACTGAAATGGTTTCTTAAAACATTTAAAAGGAGTCCTAATCTATAGGCTGTCTGGTAGTCAGCAGAGAGGCTTAAGGCTGGGAGCTGTTAACAAGCTGCTTCCTGTGGTACAGGGTTTGATTCCCTTCAACTCTCACTTGCCTACAGTGTTACCTTGAGCCAATCACTAAACATGACACTGGTTTGAGGCAACTAGACTAGGTTCCTCAGTTGTCGCCTGGACCACATGACTTGTAATTACATATGAACCAATGAGAGAGAGAGACGACTTCAACTAATCCATCAATGTGGAACTGTTTTGAAGGTACTAGCTGTAAACTTGTTCTTAGAACTAAGACTTCTGAGTGAAGCTTTAAGACTTTTATTTTAGGACAACCTACATTGTTTGTATTTTTTTTGTATAAACAACACTGTTTATATGTTTTTTCTGTATTTAATGGTCCACAGTATGTTAATAAGGATGAATAATTAATGGGAGCAGAAAAATAGTTCATACATAAATATTAATGAAAGTGGCCAAAAGGAAAAAGTTTGGCATATGGGAAAACCTGAACTTTCTTTATGAAGTGACTGCTTATTTGGTAACACTACCTCATGAAGCTTTGTTTATTAAAATAAGGTGTAGCTGCATCAACAGAACAATATTGAATGGATATTTTACATGGGTCTATATTACCAAATTGAAAAATCCTTTAAGCAAATACCTAAACGTCGACACCAATAATGTGAACCACAAAATCCTGAATGCACTAAACAGCGAAAAATAAAATAACAAACTATCATAGTTGGCCAACCTCACCACCCGCTACATACTACCTACCCAAACAAAATAAATAAACCACATACATACACTAACTAAACCCTACTTCTAACCTAACGTAAAGCAACAAAACCCTACTTCTAACCCTACACTAAACCCCACATATACAACTAACTATGCACTATCCTTAAACCCTCCCTAACCCTAAGGACCGTAACTACCGCACACTTCCCCTACAGACATACACCCAAAAAATAAATAATACACATACATACATTTAACAAAACCCTACTTCCAACACTACACTAAACCCCACATACACAACTATCTATGCACTATCCTTAACCCCTCCCTAACCCTAAAGTCCGTATACAAAAACATTATTTAAGAAAAGTATTTTTTTCTTAAATAATGTCATTGTATAATAGCAATAACTGACTCCATGCCCTTTGCCCTCGTGATTAAACCATGCCAACCATTGGTAAATCTTCAATATACCACACCATGTCATCGGTTATTGCATAATAATATAATAGAACTTTTTTATTTTTATTTTTATTTTTCAATCCTTTTCCTTAGCCAGTAAATGGGCCTGTTCATTCTGCTGTAAGAGAGACCTAGGCATACTTATTCTCTAGGGATGAGGGATGAAATAACTGAAAGTGTTGCCATTGTCAACATGAGGCCAAGTATTTTCATTGTATGGCCCTTATCACCTCATGCATGCCTAATAATCATTATTCTTGGAGGGCAGACATTGGGCACAGCATGAGACTGTCACTTTCTTGTGTAAGTGATACAAATCCTCAGACATCCCTTCTTGAGTACAGTGTGCACATTTCTTTGGTTTCCACATGGAAAATCGGTGCACTTTGTGTGGTCTGGACAAACTCCCCTGCCAAGAGAGGTGATCAGACTCACACCCTCTATTACACTCCTTCCCCTGACAGCTTCTGCCATAATTAAGGCTTTATCTCTCTACTTCAATAGAGCTAACAGAGTAATAGTGTTATGCGTACAGCAATGGTTTGATTTGAAATGTACTTATTGCCCATTATTTAAATGTTACGTTTTGCATATAACTGTAATTGTGATATAATGAAAAAATTCCCATGCAGTGATCCCTTCATCATTTGTGTCTGTTACAGTATAATTGTCTGGACCAGTAAGTGTTTGCATATGTGTATGACTGTGTTATATGTTTGTGCATTATTTCTCCTTGTACCAGGTTCTCAGAGACCTTATAAGGGATGCTAGGGGTGATTTCATTTTTTATCAGTTAAGAAAAAGATGGCTGCTTGATTGTACTCATTGTTATGTGTCCCTTCCAGTTCAGCTTTGGTGCATAACCACATTGCTATGTCTTTGTTTCAAACATACCACTTGTTGCTCACCTTGTAAGCATTTAATTTTACTAAACTGCTAGTCCAAATTCCTGATAGCTAGATCTTGGTTTGTTCAGTACTTCACTTGGGTAGTATTGCCTCACTGCAGGCAGTGCAATCACAGTGTGTATGTATAAATGTAGGGTTTATTATTGCATTAGTGTTATTGCATCAAACAACAATATCCTGGGATAATTTCACTGCTTGCCAGCATCATCAGGTCTACAATGACAAAAAAAAAAAAAAATCAAATATTGATACTCCCTATTGATGCAGACATAAGAGTGTGCCTCGCCATGGCTCCTGCAGGAGACCAAGTATATGAAATTGGTATTGTGGGCCTCAACATTGCTGCTCATTGGTGCAGTCATCCTGAGATATGGATCCTTGATGCAATGGTGCATGACAAGCCAAAGGTAACTGTAAATGTAGACACTGGCATGCTGATGTTGTTACTTCATCTAATTAACAGTCAGGAAATGGGGATTAGCATACATTAAATATATTAAGTATACCAGTAATCCTAAATGGCCTGATAGATAAAGCTATTATATTTCTTTAATATGGTGCTGTGCTAATGAATTTTTAATTGTTCTTAGTGGGTCATGTGATGATAAGACTTTATTATCTTTTATAATCAAAGATACTAGTTAACTATTGACAATAACAATGAGGAAATTGCAGGCCTTGCAAGGCCATGTCAGGGCCTTAGGAGTGGATTTTTTAAAAGTATGACAGCAACTAATGAGTTGTATCAGCACATCCAGGTGCTTGCACTGTCTCTTCATGGAGTACTACCAAAATCTACAGGCAAATTCATAGGTTCATAGGTAGGTACTAGGCTATTGGACCTAGGGCCTATATAAGCCTAGTCAAATGGTACCCTGGCTTTTGCTACCCAATAAAATTATTTTCCTGTGCCCCTGTCAAGCAGAGCCACAGAAGTGATCCCCAGGTGAATTTTCTATCTCCCATCCAATCATCAAGATTTTTCTTGAAGAGTGCTAATGAGGAGCTTTGTTTGATATAGATAGGTAGTTTCTCCAGAGTATGGGAAGTCTCTGGGACAGGAATCTATCCCTCCAGCATGTTCTGTTTATTGTGGTGACAAGGTTTATGTCCCTATAGCATGTAGCTCAGAGGGATTGGGATTTCCTTTAAGTGGTGTATGTCCAAAAGCTCTGGGTTTGACATAGCTTTGTATGTTAGGCAGAGATCGCCTCTAAGTAGACGATATGCAACAGAGTAAAGCTGGAGTTTTTTGAGACGGTCTGAGTAGGGCATCTGTATGAGGCCAGCAATTCTCTTTGTGAGGTATTTCTGCAGCCTTTCCAGTTGTTGTAGATGTCTTGTGAGGTACATACCAAAAGGGGCGTTGTACTCTATAATGGGTCTAATGAGTGATGAGTAGAGGGAAACAATTACCTCTTTTTTCCTGGATGAGAAACATTTTGTGATGAGGTGTGCCACGTAGAAGGATTTCCTGACTACTGTGGCGATGTGATTATCAAAGGAGAGACTACTGTCCACCTGTGTCCCAAGGTCTCATCACACTTTTGGTGTTAAATAGACTATCACCTAAGTGGTAGTTCATGGGTACAGAGTTTTTACCAAACGAGATGACAATGCACTTTTTGGCATTGAGCTTGCGGACATGGCTTTGACACCAGGCATCTGTCTCAGTGAAGCCCTTTTGTAGGATGTCCACATCATTAGGAGTTTTGATTATGGCTCCTAGTTTGCAGTCACCTGCGAACTTTGTTAGCCAAATACCTTCTGTAATAGCCTGTACTTCAGAGAAGTAGATACCAAAGAGGAGAGGACCCAGGACTGAACCCTGAGGTACTCCACTTATCACTGGTTTAAAATTGGATTTAAAGTCTGCTACTTTTACAGTGTGGGTTCTGTCAGTGAGCCAGTTGGTAACCCATCTTGTGACAGAGGGATTCATACCTAGTTTAGTGAGTTTATCTATAATCCAGAGTGGGGGATGGTGTTGAAAGCCTTGGCGAGATCTAGATAGGCTGTGTGAACCACCTTACCCTCATCTGCGGCTTTGGTGACCACTTCAAAGAAGTCTATCAGGTTTAGGAGACATGATCTGCCTTTTACAAACCAGAACTGGGTAGGGTCCAGAGTTTAGAGATTACCAATGTCATTATTTATAAGTTCCATGATGATACGTTGCATAGCCTTGCAGACCAGGCTCGTCAGGCTGATGGGGCAGTAGTTCTCAGGGTCCGTGGTGGCTTCCCCTTTGTGGAGTGGGATAACCATTGCTGTGCACCATTCAGTAGGCACAAAGCCTGAGGTGAGGCTATGATTGAACATGGTACTTAGGTGGGGTGCCAGTTCATTCTGTAGTTCATGTAGAACGCAGCCTGGGATGTTGTCAGGTCCCATGGATGCTGTGTTCTTGGCTTTGGAGAGTGTATTTTTTATCTGTGCAGCCATGATTACAGGAACTTTGCATTCTTCCAGTATAGAGATGGGCCCTTTAGGGGGTGAGAGAGGGGTAAAGTTAGCACTGAACCTATGTGCCAGGATGTTGGCAATATCAGTTGGTTCTGTATATTTAGTGCCATTGTGCTGTAACTCAGAGCAGATCTGAGTGTTAACATTGAGATTCTTGACATAGCTATAGAATGCTTGGTGGTTGTCTTTAGAATCAGTGGCAATTTTGTTTTCATAACTAGCTTTGGAGAATTTTATGAGGGATCTCAGCTTCTTACTAAGGCTGACCATGAAGTTCCTCCAATGATGGGATTTTACTTTTTTTTTGCTACAGTTTCTTTCTTCTGTTGTAGAGTTTGTTTATGGCAGGGGACCACCAGATTGGCTTCCTTTTTTTGGAGCATAGCATCTTGGTTCTGTTAGGGATTGCACAATCCATGCACTCATGTAAGTGCTTATAAAGTGCATTTGTATAGGATTCAGCAGTAGTACCTCTATTGTCCATCAGCATGGATGTCGTGAAGTTTGCCACTTCTGTCTTAAGAAGCATGAAGTTGGCTTTGGAGAAATGTTTTACTGTGGTTTCCCTAATGGGGGGTAGGGTGGGATGTGGACATCTAGGGTGATTAGCTTGTGGTCGGATCTGACCAACGAGGAACTGACCTCTGGTATGGAACACCAGTTGCCCATGTTGGTAATGACCAGGTCTAGGATATTGCTGCCCCTGGTGGGGGTGTGGATAAGTTGATCAAAGGCATTGGAATGTATGAATTCCATAAAACGTTGTGCACAAGAGATGGTACATGAGTAGTTTTCCCGGTTAATGATAGGGTAGTTGAAATCCCCTATTATTAGGGTGTTAGGTTGTACCCTAATATTTTCCAGTGTATCAAGAAATGAGGAGTGGGAATCCTGGGACATGATGGGGGATCTGTAACAAGCTACAATTTAGATTGCGGTCTTGCCCAATGTTAGTTGCACTTGGATAATCTCGCATGCATTCTGCTGAGCAACTAGCCTGGAGGTGTGGATATCCTTAATGAATATGGACACACCTCTGCCTTTAGTGTTTCAGTCCAGGTTAGGGGGCCAAATGGTGTGGTACGAATTATAGCCTGGCAATGCAGGGGTGCTCTCTGGAGCCTTGAACCAGGTCTCTGTCACTGAACAGATGTCAATGTTCTCCATTTTAGGGAGTGCCTCGAGTGAGTGCATTTTGAGGTTTAGACTTCTAGCATTAAGTAACATTACCCTCAGATTTTGCTTGCTTGTACCTGTCATGGTGGTGAATTTGTCATTTGAACCTTGCCTAAAAAAGGCACTATAGGGCTGGCAAGAGCCTTAGCCGTGTCTGGAATCCCAAGGGTGACAGGTGCAGGCCATATCTGGCAAAGTATCGTGGTTTGTCGATCATGTCATCCCAGGCAGACAGATACTGGATCCCCTTAGAATGACACCAGAAGCTTAGTCAATTGTTGAAGTCAATCATTTTGTCCTTGTATTGTGGTATCATTCTGGGTGATGGCAGGATGCTACTCAGGGCTAGGGTCATACCTGCCTGGGCTATAAGATCAGACAGCTCCTCCATGTCTCCTTTCATGTAGTCCAGGGAGGTATGTCTCAGGTTATTCATACCAACATGGACAATGACAGAGTCATATTTGTACTTGTTGTGGGGTGACCTGAGTGCATGCATTATGTGGTGGATCCTGGCACCTGACAGGCAGTTGACAGTAACTTTCTCCTTGTTTAGCCTGGTGAGTGGAATGTCAGTGTGCCTGACTATAGAGTCACCTATGACTAGAGTGTTGGGTACGTTGTTATGCCTTATGGGCTGTGGTTGAGTGGCACACTGAGTTTATGGACTATGTGTCATTTGGCTTATGTGGGGGGTGGGGAGTGGAGGTTGCTTGCGTTTCTGCTTTGGAAGTCCCTGTTGCCTGGGTAGATTTTTATTGAGAGCCTCCGCGAATGTAGGTGTATTTTGTCTTTCTATGTGTGTGTTTTGGTGGTGTAGATTTTGAGGGACTATGTGATGAGTGTGGTGTGGTGCAAGTGTTTACCTTCTCCTCTTGACTGTCTAGTCCAGTCTTGGGTGAAGAGAGCTTTGCTTCCAGTTTGGCTATATAAGTGCATCTCTCACAGATTGTAGTGTTGTGTGGTAGGAGGGGAGGGTTGTCTGTGTACATGAGGCAATTGCTGCATTGCCCCAAGATGCCAAGATTCATCGGGTAGACAGGAGAAAATACCGGGAGCATGCCTGGATAGGTGCTTATTTATTAAGTACTAAAAACTGTTTTCCTCTAGACAAGTAAGGAAAGTTGAGTGCTGTAGTAATTTGCAGCTTATTTAGTGCTTACAATGAGTTCTGAACAAGTGCTGAGCTCAAAGAAACAGATTTGAGTGATGAAACTAGAAAACTGGCTATTTCTAATAAACAAAATTAAGCTAGAAGGCCTCCCTCCAACACAGAAAGGCTTGGGGGCTCAGAAGCTTACAAACAGTCCTGGATACAGCAAATCTGTATCTGCACTAGACGACTTACAGGAAAGGCAGGAAACAAGCTTAGAAAAGTTTTTTTTTTTGGTAAAGTGGAAAGGAGGAGCACAAACTCTGTGGCTTAGCCTTCTGAAATGTTCTCCCTGGATTAGGTAGAATGAGGTAATGACACTAGACTGGGAGGAGTGTCTCAGATCAAATTTACAGTAGGGGCAGGCAACTGCAAAGCCACCAAGTATAAAAACAGGATACCAACAGGGAGGGAGGTTGGTTAACAACAAACAAGGACAGAAGGATAAATATGAAACAATTACTCAGTGTAGACTGCCTGTTTCCCTATCTACTACATAAGCTACAGTGCATATTGTGGGTTAGCAGCAATTTATTTATTTATTTATTTTACATTTGTTGACTGGGAGTGTCCGGCTGAGCTATTGCTCTTTTTCAGCGGAGGCTTGGGGAGAAAAGCTCCAAAGATATACAATGCAATAAAAATAGCAATACAGATACATTTCAATAAAAATAGCAATAGAGAATTTTGGTAATTAAAATATGTAAGCTACATACATGTATATTGTTGACAGATAAAACAGTACTATAAACAAAGGAGAATGTTAAAAAGTAGAAGAAGTTGTATGTTTTGGTTTAAAAACAGAGTTCAGTAAATATAACGTTTTATATGCAGAGTAGTAGAAACTTAAAAGGTTACATAAGAATTTCAGGGAGCAGAGTATAGAAGAGGCTTTGGAGGTTGCATAGGAAGCATAGGATGAAGTAGTTAATTGTTAAGTTTTAGTAAGTTAGTTTGACTGTACTATAAAGGTAGGTAATAATCAGGGAGTACAATGGCAGGACCAGTGTTTTTTTAAAGTGGTCTTTGGTTGCTAGCTTAAATTGTTTGGGGTGAGTCAAGTTCCTTATTTCTAGTGGGTGTTTGTTCCATGCAATACAGGGATGGTAGCTATATAAGATGCACCCTGTGTTAAATTTGGGTTTATGGATTTTTAGTAGGTCTTGGGTTGGGCTTCGGAGAAGTCTGGTAGGGAAGTAGTGAGAGATGAGAGAAGACAGACTTGGACAGAAATCAGGCTGATATAGAATGTAGTGTATGATTTGGACTTGAGATTGTAGGAACAGGTGAGGTAGTTTGGGCCAGTTCAGGTATTTTAGGGAGAGACAGTGGTGAGATTTATATGTTTGTTGAGCTGCAAATCTAGTTATTTTGTGGTACGTTAATTCTAATTTGGTAAGTAGGGAGAAGTTCAGATTTGTGAGTATTTGAGAACAATAGGTTAAGCATGGTAGAAGGTAGGCATGGGTAAGAGAAATCCTAACTTTAGTAGTTAGGAATTTGTTGTTCCAGTACAGTAGTCCTAGCTTTTTTTTTTTTTTGATACAATTGTTAATGTGAAGATAGAATTTTAGTTGGTTGTCAATGGTAATGCCAAGGAGTTTTGTGCTAGTTGTGACTTCTATAGGAGTATTGTTTAGGGAACATATGGAGAAGGAAAGTTTAATGTGATTTACAGATTTAGGTAGAAAAAGTAGTAATTTTGTTTTCTTGGGGTTGAGGATGAGCTGATTATTAGTGAGCCATGTCTGTACTGAGTTGAAAGATGTCTGGGTATTTGTTATTTGTTAGGAGTTCTAAGGTGGGATTAGCAATAGTTATGACTGTAGAGTCATCTGCATATTAGACAATGTTAGACTGAGGATAAGAGTAGTGGAGTGAGTTGGTGAAGATATTAAAGAGTAGAGGTCCAAGAATGGAACCTTGGGGAACACCAGTTCTTACTGAGAGAGGGGTAGATAGTGCTGAGTCCCATCATACCGACTTCAGCCTATCAGAGAGATAGCTAGAGAACCATGCAACTGTATCAGGGGAGATGTTTAGGTCTACAAGTTTACTAAGTAGCAGAGTGTGTGAGACAGTGTAAAAAGCCTTTGAAAGGTCAAGGAATAGACAGGATATAAGTCTGTGATAATTTTTAGTAAGGGCTAAGGTGTTGAAAAATAATAGTAGAGCTGTGGTTGTACTATGCTTGGGATGGAAGCCATGGTGTGTTGGAGTGAGAAGTTTTTCATGTAATAGATAATGCATAACTTTGTTTGTGTATACTTTTCTCAAGGATTTTGAAGACAGGGGAGAGGATAGCAATACGTCTAAAATTAGATATTTCTGTGGAGTTACCTCCTTTAAGAATAGGAAGAATGTAAAACTGTTTCCAGATAGAAGGAACATTATACTCAGAGATGGAGCATTTGATTAGTATAGATACAGGCATAGCAAGGGAGTGTGCAGCAATCTGAAGAAAGTAAGAAGAAATATTGTCTACTGACACAGAGCATGGTTTGAGCTTTGAGAGTAGAGTTCTGATATAGTCAGTGGAGACAGGTGTGAGAGAGAAGGAGTTTACAGAGATAGTGGTTGAGAGGTGTATAGGGAGGTTTGAAGTGTTGTTGTTTGAGAGGTTGGGGTTAAATAGTTTGGAAATTTATTTGATAAAGTAGGTGTTAAACGTATTGGCAGTTTCTTCAGGTGAGTTGTCAGGACATGGGCTTGGTGAAGTTAGGTTACCTGGATGTAGAATTTGGTTTATAGCATTCCAGGATTTTTTGGATCAGATTTTAATGTTTTGGGGGGATTATAATAAAAGTCTTTTTTGTCTTTGATGATTTTTTTTGTCTGATTTCTAAGTTCTTTATACTTTAGGATGTCAGCTAGAAGTTTGGTTTGTACCCATTTTTTCAATGCCCTTTCTCTGGATTTTATAAGGGTATTGGTGGTTTTAGTTAGCCAGGGTGAAATGTTTGCCTTTAGTCGAACTTTTCTCGGTGGGGCTAGAGAATTTAAAATATTTAGGAAAGCTGTGATGAAGGCATTTACTGCTTCATTAAGCGGGAGCTGAGTAAGGATGTTCCAGTTAATTCTAGAGAGGATGGTTTTAAAAGTGTGTGGGTTAAAGGTTGAACATTTGAGGCAGGTGATAAGCCGGTGTGGTTTGGGGAGGTGGGTGATGTATTGTAGCACTTTATAGGTGAGTGATCGCTCAGGGCCTTAGCTAGAGTTTCAGGGTTATGGCATTTGCTGGGGGTTAGAAAGAAGTATACAATATATCAAGGAGCTTGAAGAGTGAGAGTTATTAGTATGGGTAGGTTTGGATAATAGTTGTGTAAATCCATGGAGGTTTATGTGTTGTGGAGGGTTTGGATTTTTAAGGATATGCCAATTAATGTTTACGTCCTCAAGAAGGATAGTTTCATTATGGAAATTTAGGGAGAAATATGACAGTATATTTTCCAGTAAGGGGATGTTGTCCCCTGGTGGAATGTATATGGCTACTACTGTGATGGTAGTAAAGTCATTGGGTTTGAGGTTTGCTCTTAGTATTTCAGCAGGTGTAAAGGAGGGAATTGGTTCTTTAGGAATGTAGAGAGTGAGGTAGTTAGAGTAAACTAGAGCAGCACCTCCACCTTTTTTCTTTAAGCAATCTTTTGGCGAAGTATATTATAACCTGGAGGAAGACTGTCTTTATTTTGGTTTTGAAGTTTAAGCCACGTTTCTGTGACAGAGATAATATCTGGGGTATGAAGAGATACCCAAGCATGAAACTGGCTTAGTTTGTTGAGCATACTTTGAGTATTGATAGACTAAAAGGAGATTTTATTTTTTGGTATGGATGGTTGATTAGAATTGGGGATGATATTTTGTAGGGTGTTAAGAATAGTGGTAGGTCCAGGGTTTGGGTGCATATCACCTGACAAGAGTAGAGTCCTTTGGAAAGTCATAAGCTTTCATTTTTTGTGTGTATTTGTAAAAATATTTTGTTTTATATTTAGATGTACTATGGTTGAAAGGAGGAATTTTTATTTTAAGGAGTAGTATATTTATTGGAAGGATAGATGCAGAGATGTGTATGGGTTGCTGAGGGTAAGAAAATCAGTTTAGGTGAGGGTAAGTGGGGGCTTTATGTATAGGGGTTAAGAGTGTGTGAGGTGATGTTATGTTGTATAGGAGGAGCAGTGCAAGTAGAAGTATGACAGGAATGATTAAGTTGGGCATGTTTGAAGAGGAGGAGAGGACTTTAATAGGGTGAGTTGGTTGAGAGTTTGAGGAGGAGTTGTAGGGTAGGGAGAGAGTTTGTAGTGGGTGTTAGCATGTGTAACAGGAAGGGGAGGAGTTTGATGGTTGGGAGGGACCTGTAGTTACGTATAAAGGAAATGATATGGGGGGTGAGTGGGAATGGGGATGGGAGGAGAGTGAAGCGAACCTGAGTGCAGCGTGTGCGAATGGAGTGGGGCTATACCTGGGACAGAGGAAAGCACAAAAAAATCAGCGATATGTTTCCTATTTCCAACTACATTGTCACAGTAGCTTGCACTTCAGTTATGTATGATGCAAATTAAAGTGTGTGATCCATAAACTTTTGTACCTCTCATATTTCTGAACACAACACATCTTCAGAAAAGCATTAGGAGTCAACAATCAGCTACCCTGTTACGGCATGTTTCAGTTTGCCTTCCTTGTGCTATTTTTGGTAATTTGAAATAAGCAATTTCAGAAAGATGCAGGTGCATTCCATGCAACTTTAAGTGGTGGAATAAATTACCAGAAGACTCTGTGTGGACCAATAATAATGTATGTTGTCTACACGGAATTATTAACAACTGACTTTCTTGAAAAACTTCTCTTTGTCAGTCTAGCCTGCCAATCTGCTATCTGATGCATGAGCTACACTACAAAACTTAGGAAACAGCAATTCAAGTTTCTGCTGTCCTATGCCAACCCAAAAGTCATATGTAGATTAACAAAATGTAATGTGAATGCATCTGGTGTCTTGCCCAAACCCTACAGCCAGTTGTAGTTTCATGATATGTAATGTGTAGGTATGCTAATGTAAATCTGAATTGTTTTACACATTCTGGTCATCATAACTCCTCAGCATAACTAAATCAGTCCTCTCCCACTGTTTGTGAGAATGGAAAGGTTATGCAGAGGTCAGCATTGCTGCCTTACACCGCCATAGTATCAGGTTCAGTCCTCACTATGGAGTTTGCATTTTCTCTTCATATTCATTGGGAATTTTATTAGGTACTCTGGTTTCCTCTACCAAAGGTTAGCATATATTGATTGGATACTCTAAACTGTCTGTTTGTTGAGCATAGGCCCCTAAAGTTATGTTCCATGTCATAACTGAAATATGTGTGCAAAGGATCGCTCAGTTCATTTAATTAATCTGAAAGTTGGTGGAAAGGGATAAGATTATGAGAGGCTGACAGGCTACTTCCTGTGGTACAGGGTTTGATTCCCACAGCCTTCATTTGCCTACCGTATGATCTTGAGCAAGTCACATAACCAAGCAGTGCCTTGGGGTAACTGAAAATTTGTGCTAGGCTCCTAAGGCATCTAGGTCCAAGGAAATCATTGCTCCACTATATTTGGCATTCATCAGACCTATCATTGAGTACAATGCCTGCTTTGGTATGCACCAAACCAGGGAAATCCAACAATTGGAATGTTCAGAGAAGTTCTTCACCAAAAGAATACAGGGCATGAGGGGCAGAGCTTAGATGGCCAACTGAGATCAATGAATTTTAAGAGCTCCATGAATTAGTATAATAATACAGGAACATTTTTATTATTTTCAAGTTTAAAACATCAGAAATCTATAGATAAACTACTAAACTACATAAATATCAGTTTTGGTGGAGATACGCAAAAATGTTCCTGTCAAGTAACTTGGAGATATATTGAGTCACTGAATATGAACAACTCAAGGACTTCTCATCCAGATGCTGCTTTGAAAAAAGAACTGCAATTGATGACATCTACCTTACAGGAACTATCTTTGAAGATGGATGGCTTTAAAAATGACGTAGAAAACCTCAAATTAAATTCTCAAAAACAGACTGATACTCTTAAGGAACTATTACAGCAACACCATACAAAAATAACAAATATAGAGACTTCTCTAAATGACATTGAAGGGAGACTCAAAGAAGAAGAATTCCAAAAAGAATTTCTGCTTCAACAGAATATATGGCTGCTTAACAAAATAGATGACTTAGAAAACAGGGAAAGGAGAAACAACATAAGGATCTTTGGTCTGCCTGAAAACACTGAAGGTGAATACATTATTTCATTCTTAACAACCTGGATTCCTGAATTTTTAGACTTGAAAGAGGGACTTTCATTTGGAATTGAAAGGGTGCATAGAGTACTGAGTAAACCTGCTTCTAACTCAACAAATACTCCACCTAGATCCATAGTTATACAATTTCTTTCATTTCTGGATAAGGAACTAATATTAAAATCTGCTTAGAGAAAATCACCCAAAATACAATCAAAGCCTGATAAGGTTTGACACTGATTATTCTTCCAGGATATAGAACAAAAGAAAAAAGTCTGGCCAATAATTAAACTGTTGAAACAAAACAACATTAAAGCACAGCTAGTCTTTCCAGCCAAGATAAAAATACTTTTTGCCAATGAGATGAGAATCTTTAATGACTTGGAAGAAGCTACTGCATTAATCAAAAACAGCAATATAGTGTCTATCCCAGAAGAAATGGAATGGATGGCCCCTACTCCTAAAAGAATAAAAGAAACAAATCCTTGGACTGATGCTAGAAAGAAGAAACAAACAAACAAAAAAATATTCCAAGATAGCTGTCCCAAAAAAAAAAATTCTTACAACTACATCTCTCAAAGTATCAACTGATATGGTACATCACTTGTCATCTGTTTTTATTTAAAAAAAGGAGGGTTTCTTAAGCAACTGATAAACAGTAATGATTTATTCAGAATGTTCAAAGAGTCAAATAATTCTTCACAAATAAAGGTAGGTCAAGATGGGTTACTATTTACAAACAAAGCAACATATAATACAAACATAGAAGTTTCTATTCCCCTACTTGAACTCAGTGAATACTTATCTTGTTCATTTTTCATTGATTTTACTTATAATAATTTAAGTAAATAATTAACTTATTCAACAAGGTACGATTCATCAGAGTTCAGACTCAAATGTAACAAATTAACATCATATATAATAGCAGTAACAGTTGATTGTTTTGAAAACAAAATGCTGTCATGGAGACTAATGCCTTCTTCAGTTAAAGTATGATCAGAAATGTCATGTATATCCTGATTAAATAATAGTAGCAAGCTCTTAGTACAAATGTCATCATTATTCTGTCTAAATATAGTTAATATCAATTATGGCAGGTATCACAGCTACGAGTGCTGTCTGATCAGTCCTGATATGGTGTGCATGGATGTAGCTGTGTTTGGCAGCTAGTACAAATGTCATTATTATTCTGTCTAAACACAGTTAATATCAATTATGGCAGGTATCATAGCCTCAAGTGCTGTTTAATCAGTCCTGATATGGTGTGCGTGGATGCAGCCATGTTTAGCAGCTAGTACGAATGTCATTATTATTCTGTCTAAACACAGTTAATATCAATTATGGCAGGTATCATAGCTTTGAGTGCTGTTTGATTAAGCATGACATGGTGTGCTTGGATGCAGCCGTGTCTGGCAGCTGTTGTATGTTGCTGATTTCATCTCCAGGAAGCTGTGGGTTGCAGCTTGTTATCAAGGTTTACTGATATTTGTGTATTAAGAAGATACATTTGGTGTTTTAGCCTGGATCCAGGAGGAAAGGGTGGAAAAAACTGTGATTTCGGATATTTTGGAAGAGAATAGTTTGTTTATACATCTGCTGAGTGAGAGGTGGGAAGGCTGGAAGGATATATTATCTCTTGTTGTGGTGGCTTGTTGGGAGGATTGCTTTTTTTTTTTTATCTGTTTACTCTCTGTTACTTTCCTGGCTGCTGCCTTGCTGAAAGGGAGGGAATTTAGGGTTAAAGTTGTAGTGAAGTGAAGCTTTGCTTCAGGTGCATCGTGAGCCTCTGGTATGCAATACACAGACACACTAACAGAAACAGATGCTCCCAGGTTGTTATGGTAATGGAGACAGAGTGATGATAATGCATAAAGGCTCTGAGGAGCCTCCAAGATGATTATTGGCAATTAAGTTTTTGGTTTAAAAAAATATAATAAAATGGCTGTTTTAAACCACATGTACACATATTTGATTTTCTTCCAACACTTCATTTAACTCAATTAAGTTGATTCACGATAAAAAAAAAGATAAAAATAAAATAAGTGCAATTTTATATATAGAATGTATTTTGGTCCAAACACATTAAGTACTTACATAAGACTGGAAGTCTGAGTTATTGTTAAAGACTAAGAGCACTTGGTCTTGTGCAGTGCCCTTTGCAGTGGTCTGGGAGGTGAGCTTGCATGGACGTGTTGGACATATGGGGATAGCTGACACTAGGGGTGTTTGGGGTTGCTGGAATGTGCTAGAGAGTCATCAGATTTTCTTTGTGGAAATATCTGTGGGAATGGAAGGTGTGTTGAGTGTTTCACTGGTAGAGTGGCCATTGCATGGAACAGGCTGGTAAAATGGAACAGGACAAATATTGGTTTGGATATTTTAAGAACAGCCTGGAAATACACCACATGAACTAGTGAATGGTATTCTGGCAAAACTGGATAAGCATTGTTGCCCATACTTGAAGTACTGATATGTGTGTATGTAAGGATGGAAATATACTTATAACAAATAAGAAACTAGATGGGTCTCATAATTTAAAGTCTATGGATTGTATAAACATGCTTGGAAGGAGCTAATAATAAGAATAAGCATTACAGTGTGTGATGTCTCAAATAACTAAGCAACAGCCAAAAAAAAAAAAACACACACACACACAATAATTATGTAATGCATGATTTTAGTAAATCTAGACATAAAATATATAATCGTCATATAAGATAAAGCAGTCTGCTGAATTTAGATGTTAAAGACAGGATTTAATAACACAGGCTTGTGTATAATAACACTACTGTCTTAACTTGTCATAAATGACATACACTACATTGAACATCAAGGGGAAGCATTATGAGTTTCTTATATAAGTAAATATGCATAACAAGTCATGTAATTGCTTTATCTTGAATTGTAGTTTTTGTAACCCACTATACACAATACTTAAGTGGTTACCATGGTAACTAATGATTTGTACATGACATCAAAATGACAAAGTTGTTCAAGAGAAGCAACAGAAGCCTGAACTTGAAATGCCACAGAATGTAACAGTCATATTCTGAATAAATAGTATTAAATTGACAGCAGACACTCAGTTTAATAACATGGGCTTGTGTATAATAACACTACTGTTTTAACTTGTCATAAATGACATACACTATACTGAACATCAAGGGGAAGCATGATGATTTTCACATATAAGTAAATGTGCATAACAAGTCATACAATTGCTTTAACTTGTAGTTTTGTAACCCATATTGACCAAACATAATACTTAAGCTGTTGCCAAGGTAACTAATATTTTATACATGACAGCAAACTGACAAAGTTGTTCAAGGGAAACTATAGAAGCCTGAACTAGGAATGTCACAGAATATAACAACCACATTCTGAACAAATAGTATTAAATTGACAATAATCACTCAGTTTAACCTTTGCTGATTATACAAAATAGAATGCTGACATTTAAATCTAAAAATGTTCAGTATATGCCATAAAATGGCAATTTATAAATATAGAAAGGGAATTTGTAATCATTAATCACAATAAGTGATTTTTTTGTTTTTAACCTATAAGTTTACTCATTTTATAATAAGAAATGACAGATATGAAAATCTTTATGTGTAGGAAATGGGGAGGGGATGCACTAATAATTAAAATGCACAACTTTCATCAATGTTCACATAGAACAAATTTTATGCTTTAAGTAAGTTAGCAACAAAGTGATTACCTAAATGCTGGCAAACAATGAAATATAACTTCTGATATAGCCAGTAAAATACATTGTATTATAAATATTAGGTATAAATATTATTGCCATCTATTTATATTAAGTAATAGGTTTTGAAAGACTTCATCAATAATGGTAAATATGTTAAATAACTGTGTGCTATAATCTTTTACTGAGGTTTTATATGTGATACATCCTACATTGCTATGACTGAATTGCATGTCTTCTATCCTTCATGTAAATATTAATTGCTTATACAATAAGTAAACATTTATATTGTATTAGAATTCTGTCTAATCTACATTAGTACTATATCTGTTCAAAATAATATAAATATTGGTTATTCCTATTACAAATATTTTCCATATAATAATTCAATTTATAGAGCTCAGATGTTCTGGATTGTTAAGGTATGGGTGACAATCTGATGGACTTAGGTTTATCCACCAGATTAGAAATGATTTTCATTCCATGGCTACTGCAGATCTTAGTTTTGTTAACATTTAATTTAAATTTGTTATTTCACAAAAACATTTTTAGTATGCCTGACCAAAATATTACTTTCTTGGTAAATACTCAAAGTATAAAATTGATAATTTCCTTTAGAAGCTCAAACATATACTTAGAATTATCAGAGGAAATTTTGAATGGTCACAATAAAACAAAAAATACATAGTCTAAACAACTTAAGATGGATTTAACTTTATTATATTTAAATACCAATGGCTTAAACATTCCTAGCAAGAGATCAAATTAACTGAAATATTTAAAACTGAACAAAGCACAAATTGTCTTCCTTCAAGAAACTCATTTCAAAACAAATGACAATTACAAATGGAATCTTAAGGAATATATGATATTGGTGCAATCCACTTATAAGACAAAGACAAAAGGGGTAAAAATTTTATGGAAAACAAATGTGATTAACCCAGAAATCATTTATAAGTATGAAGATAAAGAAGGGCTTATGGCATTAGTAATAGTTAAATATAATAACAGAATATGGACCCTAGCCAGTCGATATTGGTTCCCAGGCATTGAAACAGGAACTGTTAAAAAACACTTGGATTTCATTTCCAATAATTATAAAGGCAACTTAATATTGTATATTTGCTATTTCTGAAACTACAAATAAAAGACCGCTGCGTACATCTGCTGTATCAAAAGCTTTAAACAAGTGGGTAGAATCATTTTATCTTGTAGATACTTTCAAATTTAAAGAAGATAAATCTCTGTTGTTTTCCCATCAAGATCACAGATTTGGTACCCAAACTAGTATAGATAAAATATCTGCTGCCCATGACTTACACTCTAAAATCATTAATTTCTCAATCACTCCCTGCCCCTTTTCAGACCACAATTCATTGATATTAAAACTTCAAAATGGGTACAAACCATTAATCTTTAACTCCAGAATTCCAGCATGTCATTGTGTCTTTCGGCTTTACCCGGTTAGGGGTCGCCACAGTGGAACTTCGGTCCGCTAATGATTGGCAGTAGATTTTTGCATGCTGAGTTCTCAGCTCTGATGCACAACCTTCAACGGCGAATGCATGCCCTCACATATGTCTCCACATTAGACGCTTTAGCTGAGAATCGAACAGGACAACGTCTTACTGTGAGGTGACAATGCTACCGCAGCACCACCACTGCAGAATTCCAGCATATATAGCTAAAATTAAAGAGTTCAAACCCTGGTTATTATCTGAATTACAGCTCTTCTTTGATATTAATTACACCACAGAGATAAATAAAATAATGATATGGGACTCATTAAAAGGTTACATATATGGTAAAACCCTAACTTGATATAAAAAAATCAGAGAATGGGATTCTGAATTATTAGATCTACAATCCAAACTTTTGCCAGTAAAAGCTGAAAAAAATCAAAATCATTTGGAGATGAACAAGAAAGCAGAAGTATTAAACAATAAATACAATGAAATTCTAACACATAAAACTAGTTTAGCTTTAGAAAACTAAAATTAATATTGTTGGGAAATTGATCATCTTGTCTTCATATTGTGGCATCATTCTTGGTGAGGGTAAGATGCTACTCAAGGTCAGAGGTCATACCCGGTCACTGGGCTACATGCTCAGAGAGCTCCTCATGTCTCTTTTCATGTAGTCTAGGGAGGCAGTCGCGTCTCAGGTCATTCATACCAGCATGGACAATGACTGAGTCATATTTGTACTTGCCTTGGAGTGACCTGGAGTGCTTGTGTTATGTGGCAGATCCTAGCGCCCACAGGCAGCTCCACCGTGGACTCTCCTTGTTCAGCCTGGTGGCGGACGCCAGTGTGCCTGACGATAGAGTCACCTATTACAAGTGTATCAGGTGTGTTGTTTAGCCTTAAGGGCTGTGACTGTTCGGCACACTGGCTTTGTGAGCTATGTGTTGCACGCTTTTTTTTTTTTTTTGGGGGGGGGGTAGCGGTTGCTTGGGTGTCTGCTTTGGAGGTCTCTGCTGCTTAGGCAGATTTTTATTTAGAGCCACCGAGTATGTTTTTGTGTGTTTATGTGTTTGGTTTGTTGTCGTGGTAGGTCTATGTGAGACTGGAATTGTAGTGAGTGTGGTTTCCTTCTCCTCCTGACTGGTCAAGCCAGTACTGAGTTGAGAGAGCTTAGCCTCCAGTTTGGCTATATGGTTGCATCTCTCACATGTGTTGAAATGTGTTGGGAGGAGGAGAGGGTTGTCTGTGTAAATGAGGCAGTTGTAACATTGCCTCAAGATTCCCAGATTCACCAGCTGGACCGGAGAGGAGATTGACAACTGACCTTTGGACATGCTAGAATAGTATTGGGAATTCCTTTATAATTGAATAAAAGGGCCAATGGGGAACAAGGTACTCAAGGGGAGTTTGTAAGGGTGTAGTGCTTTTAATTTTTTAGAGCCGACTTATATAATTGCTTTAGTGTGCAAGTGCCAGGTAACTTAAATGCAATGTGTTACAGGTAACTTAAATGCAAAAATGACAAACAGTAACTTTCTTTCAAATGAAACAAGGAAATAAGTACAGTAAGCAATGCAGATATCACTAGGGATCCACAGAAGTGCTAAAAGGCCGCATTTTAGGTGGAATTAGTGTTTCAGGGAAATAAACAAACAAGCAGCATACAAATAAAGCTAGATTCAGCAGGCCTGGATCTAGTCTATGCTACAGCAAACAAGGTGTACAAATTTCAGTAAGAAACAGTTAGAATATGCAGGCACTATAAGCCTTTAACCAGAAATTCCCTGCTCAGAAGGGCAGAGTCCAGCCTCTCCTCCCACAAGAGTGCAGACCGCAATCCATCTTAATGTAAAATAACTGGCCTGAAGCCCAAGTGCTTAAATCAGAACTAATACACTTTTAGAATAACAGACACTGAGCTCTCAATCAGCAGTTCCCAACTTAGAAGGATGTAAGCTACCTGTCCTGCCACCACAGTGCAGGCCACAAACCGTCCTAATGTAAAACAACTGGTCTGAAGCCCAAGTGCTTAATCCAAAAGACTTAGAAATGATAGCTACACTTTAATCAAGTTACGACCAGCAGTAATAAATACAACCGAATACTTTAAAGAATGCCTGGATTAGTGCTCAAGTTATACAAACAAAGCTAGATTCAGCAGGCCTGGATCTAGTCTATGCTACAGCAAACAAGGTGTACCAATTTCAGTAAGAAGCAGTTCAAATATGCAGGCACTATAAGCTTTAACCAGAAATTCCCAGCTCAGAAAGATAGAGTCCAGCCTCTCCTCCCACAAGAGTGCAGAACACGAACCCTCTTAATGTAAAATAACTGGCCTCAAGCCCAAGTGCTTAAACCAGAATTAATACACTTTTAGAATAACAGACACTGAGCCCTCAATCAGCAGTTCCCAACTTAGAAGGATGTAAGCTACCTGTTCTGCCACTATAGAGCAGACCACAAACCTTCTTAATGTAAAACTGGTCTGAAGCCCAGGTGCTTAAACTAAAAGGCTTAGAATGAGTTACAATCTGCCAAGTAATAAATACAATTGAGTACTTTTAAGATAACGCAAAAGCAAAATAAAGTAGGAAAAAACACAAATACAGTAAAAGCAGATAAATTTTTTTTTTTTTTTTTTTGAAAGAGAGAAAGGAGTAGCAGAAACTAAGCTGATTGGCCTTCCAAATGCTCTCCCTGTACTGGAGTAGAATGAGGTAATGACACTAGACTGGGAGGAGGGTCCCAGATCAAATTTACACTAGAGGCGGCAAGTGCAAAGCCACCAACTATAAAACACTATAACAACAGGGAGGGAGGGTGGGAAACAAACTGCAGAAATGTTACACACAGCGGAAAAGCAGCAGTGAGCCTTTAAATGAAAGTTTTAAACAGCTAAAGGAGATACTAGAAAAACAGTTTAACTGCAACAAGTTATCATAAACAAACAACCCAACACACGCTTAATAAGAGGGACAATTTCCAGTTAATACCTCACACACAGTGAAACTAGCTAGAAAAATACACAGTAGTGGCCACAAAAGTGCTATAAACAACAAAGAAATAAAGAACAAAATAAACAAAAACAGGATACTTAATATTTATATATTATAGCTCCTGAGTTTGCTGAGTGTCCTTCCTTCGATTAGCTCACTGTAAAATGGCTGAACACTTACAACTGCGCTTCTTAGGTAACAGAAAGTTGAAACCTGAGACAGCTTTTAAGAAAGCAATTTCAAAAGAACCAATGAGGTGCTTAGTCTGCTGCAGTCCAGGAGACCTCAGTCAGCCAATGACCTCAAACAATTCTCTCACTGAAATGCCTGATGGCTTTGGCTAAAACAAGATGTCCCTGAATTATGTGCTCAGACACACAGCCTCCACAAACACTAGGCCCAAATACAAGCCTGAATATGGAAATGCTACAAATATCCCCACTACTTAGAACAAACTGCAGAAATGTTACTCACAGCTGAAAAGCAGCAGTGAGCCTTTAAATTAAAGTTTTAAACAGCTAAAGCAGCCACTAGAAAAAAGAGTTTAACTGCAACAAGTTATCATAAGCAAACAACCCAACAGATGCTTAATAAGAGTGGACAATTTCCAGTTAATACCTCACACACAGTGAAACTAGCTAGAAAAAATACACAGTACACAAAGTGCTATAAACAACAAAGAAATAAAGAACAAAATAAACAAAAAACAGGATACTTAATGTTATATATTATAGCTCCGAGTTTGCTGAGTGTCCTTCCTTCAATTAGCTCACTTCTGTCTAAACACAGTTATTATCAATTATGGCAGATATCATAGCTTCAAGTGCTGTTTAATCAGTCCTGATATGGTGTGCATGGATACAGCCGTGTTTAGCAGCTAGTACGAATGTCATTATTATTCTGTCTAAACACAGTTAATATCAGTTATGGCAGGTATCATAGCTTCGAGTGCTGTTTGATTAAGCATGACATGGTGTGTGTGGATGCAGCCATGTCTGGCAGTTGTTGTATGTTGCTGTTTTCATCTCCTGGAAGCTGTGGGTTGCAGCTTGTTATCAAGGTTTACTGATACTTGTGTATTAGGAAGAGACATTTGGTGTGTTAGCCTGGATCCAGGAGGAAAGGGTGGAAAAAACTGTGATTTGGGATATTTTGGAAGAGAATAGTTTTTTATACATCTGCTGAGTGAGAGGTGGGAAGGCTGGAAGAATGTGTTATCTCTTGTTGTGGTGGCTTGTTGGGAGGATTGTTTTTTTTTTTTTATCTGTTTACTCTCTGTTATTTTCCTGGCTGCTGCCTTGCTGAAAGGGAGGAAATTTAGGGTTAAAGTTGCAGTGAAGTGAAGCTTTGCTTCAGGTGCATTGTGAGCCTCTGGTATGCAATACACAGACACACTAACAGAAACAGATGCTCCCAGGTTGTTATGGTAACGGAGACAGAGTGATGATTATGCTTAAAGGCTCTGAGGAGCCTCCAAGATGATTCTCGGCAATTAAGTTTTTGGTTTAAAAAATATAATAAAAGGACTGTTTTAAACCACATGTACACATATTTAATTTTCTTCCAACACTTCATTTAACTCAATTAAGTTGATTCTTGATAAAAAAAAAAAAAAAAAAATAAGTGCAATTTTATATCTAGAATGTATTTTGGTACAAACACATTAAGGACTTGCATAAGACTGGAAGTCTGAGTTGTTGTTAAAGACTAAGAGCACTTGGTCTTGTGCAGTGCCCTTTGCAATGGTCTGGGAGGTGAGCTTGCATGGACGTGTTGGGCATATGGGGATAGCTGACTCTAGGGGTGTTTGGGGTTGCTGGGAAGTGCTAGAGAGTCATCAGATTTTCTTTGTGGAAATATCTGTGGGAATGGAAGGTGTGTTGAGTGTTTCACTGGTAGAGTAGCCATTGCATGGAACAGGCTGGTAAAATGGAACAGGACAAATATTGGTTTGGATATTTTAAGAACATCCTGGAAATACACCACATGAACTAGTGAATGGTATTCTGGCAAAACTGGATAAGCATTGTTGCCCGTACTTGAAGTACTGATATGTGTGTATGTAAGGATGGAAATATACTTATAACAAATAAGAAACTAGATGGGTCTCATAATTTAAAGTCTATGGAGTGTATAAACATGCTTGGAAGGAGCTAATAATAAGAATAAGCATTACAGCGTGTGGTGTCTCAAATAACTAAGCAACAGCCAAAAAAAAAAAACCACACACAATAATTATGTAATGCATGATTTTAGTAAATCTAGACATAAAATATATAATCGTCATATAAAATAAAGCAGTCTGCTGAATTTAGATATTAAAGACAGGATTTAATAACACAGGCTTGTGTATAATAACTACTGTCTTAACTTGTCATAAATGACATACACTACATTGAACATCAAGGGGAAGCATTATGAGTTTCTTATATAAGTAAATATGCATAACAAGTCATGTAATTGCTTTAGCTTGAATTGTAGTTTTTGTAACCCAATTTGACTATATATAATACTTAAGTGGTTACCATGGAAACTAATGCTTTGTACATGACATCAAAATGATAAAGTTGTTCAAGAGAAACAACAGAAGCCTGAACTTGAAATGCCACAGAATGTAACAGTCATATTCTGAACAAATAGTATTACATTGACAGCAGACAGTTTAATAACATGGGCTTGTGTATAATAACACTACTGTTTTAACTTGTCATAAATGACATACACTATACTGAACATCAAGGGGAAGCATGATCATTTTCTCATATAAGTAAATGTGCATAACAAGTCATATAATTGCTTTAACTTGAATTGTGGTTTTGTAACCCATCTTGACCAAACATAATACTTAAGCTGTTGCCAAGGTAACTAATGTTTTATACATGACAGCAAACTGACAAAGTTGTTCAAGGGAAACTATAGAAGCCTGAACTAGGAATGTCACAGAATATAACAACCACATTCTGAACAAATAGTATTAAATTGATAATAACCACTCAGTTTAACCTTTGCTGATTATACAAAATAGAATGTTGCCATTTAAATCGAAAAACGTTCAGTATATGCCATAAAATGGCAATTTATAAATATAGAAAGGGGATTTGTAATCATTAATCACAATAAGTGAATTTTTTGTTTTTAACCTATAAGTTTACTCATTTTATAACACGAAATGACAGATATGAAAATCTTTATGTGTAGGAAATGGGGGGGGGGGGGTGCACTGATAATTAAAATGCACAAACTTTCATCAATGTTCACATAGAACAAATTTTATGCTTTAAGTAAGTTAGCAACAAAGTGATTACTTAAATGCTGGCAAACAATGAAATATAACTTCTGATATAGCCAGTAAAATACATTGTATTATAAACATTAGGTATAAATATTATTGCCATCTACTTATATTAAGTAATACGTTTTGAAATACTTCATCAATAAGGGTAAATATGTTAAATAACTGTGTGCTATAATCTTTTACTGAGGTTTTATATGTGATACATCCTACTTTGCTATGATTGAATTGCTTGTCATCTATCCTTCATGTAAATATTAATTGCTTATACAATAAGTAAACATTTATATTGTATTAGAATTCTGTCTAATCTACAATAGTACTATATCTGTTCAAAATAATATAAATATTGTTTATTCCTATTACAAATATTTTCCATATGATAATTCAATTTATGGAGCTCAGATGTTCTGGATTGTCAAGGTATGAGTGACAATCTGATGGACTTAGGTTTATCCATCAGATTAGAAATTATTTTCATTCCATGGCTAGTGCAGATCTTAGTTTTGTTAACATTTATTAATTTAAATTTGTTATTTCACAAAAACATTTTTAGTATGCCTGACCAAAATATTACTTTCTTGGTAAATACTCAAAGTATAAAATTGATAATTTCCTTTAAAAGCTCAAACATATACTTATAATTATCAGAGGAAATTTTGAATGGTCACAATAAAACAAAAAATACATAGTCTAAACAACCTAAGATGGATTTAACTTTATTATCTTTAAATACCAATGGCTTAAACATTCCTAGCAAGAGATCAAATTAACTGATATATTTAAAACTGAACAAAGCACAAATTGTCTTCCTTCAAGAAACTCATTTCAAAACAAATGACAATTACAAATGGAATCTTAAGGAATATATGATATTGGTGCAATCCACTTATAAGACAAAGACAAAAGGGGTAGAAATTTTATGGAAAACAAATGTGATTAACCCAGAAATCATTTATAAGTATGAAGATAAAGAAGGGCTTATGGCATTAGTAATAGTTAAATATAATAACAGAATATGGACCCTAGCCAGTCAATATTGGTTCCCAGGCATTGGAACAGGAACTGATAAAAAACACTTGGATTTCATTTCCAATAATTATAAAGGCAATTTAATATTGTATATTTGATATTTCTGAAACTACAAATAAAAGACCGCTGTGTACATCTGCTGTATCAAAAGCTTTAAACAAGTGGGTAGAATCATTTTATCTTGTAGATACTTTCAAATTTAAAGAAGATAAATCTCTGTTGTTTTGCCATCAAGATCACAGATTTGGTACCCAAACTAGTATAGATAAAATATTTGCTGCCCATGGCTTACACTCTAAAATCATTAATTTCTCAATCACTCTCTGCCCCTTTTCAGACCACAATTCATTGATATTAAAACTTCAAAATGGGTACAAGCCATTAATCTTTAACTCCAGAATTCCAGCATGTTGTTGTGTCTTTTGGCTTTACCCAGTTAGGGGTACACAGCGAACTCTGGTTCTAATGATTGGCAGTAGATTTTACATGCCAAGTTGCCAGCTCTGATGCACAACCTTCAGCAAAGGTATGCCCATTCACGCATGTCTCCACACAGAAGACGCTTTAGCTGAGAATCGAACAGAATAACGCCTTACTGTGAGGCGACAATAACGCAGAAGCACCACCACTGCAGAATTCCAGCATATATAGCTAAAATTAAAGAGTTCAAACCCTGGTTATTATCTGAATTACAGCTCTTCTTTGATATTAATTACACCACAGAGATAAATAAAATAATGATATGGGACTCATTAAAAGGTTACATATATGGTAAAACCCTAACTTGATATAAAAAAATCAGAGAATGGGATTCTGAATTATTAGATCTACAATCCAAACTTTTGCCAGTAAAAGCTGAAAAAAATCAAAATCATTTGGAGATGAACAAGAAAGCAGAAGTATTAAACAATAAATACAATGAAATTCTAACACATAAAACTAGTTTAGCTTTAGAAAAACTAAAAATTAATACCATGGCCACTTCTCCAAAATATGTACATAATTTATCCACAAGAATCAAAATACAATCAAAAGCTAATAACAGTAAAAGTATCTTCCATGAAAAGAAAGGGAAAAATGTTTCGGATATAGGTGACATTCTTAATGCTTATAGAAATCACTATATGGAACATTTCCAAAAAGTATATACATATTGATCAATTAAATCTAGATGAAAAATTTTCTAATATAAAAAAATGCCAGAAAAATTAAAACTAGATCTGCAGGCACCCATATCCTACAAAGAAATTACAGATACAATAAAAGAGGGTAAAAATAATAAAGCTCCAGGTATAGATGGCATAATTATGGAAATATATAAACTTTTTCCTTCAAAGATACTATCCCTCTTCCATAAAACTCTATTAGAAATTCAGTCACAAGCTTTAATACCACCCTCTTGGAGATATTCCTTAATCACACCAATCCTAAAAGAAAACAAATCTCCAAACCTCTGTACCTTATATAGACCTATATCATTATTAAATAATGACTATAAGATATTTATGACAATATTAACTAACAGAATGAAAATACCACTATCCAAAACAATAAATAATGATCAAACCAGATGTATATATCATAGATACACACATGACAATATTAAATAGACACTTTCTCTTATAGATTATGTTAATACAGAAAATAAAGAAACACTCATAATTGGATTAGATATAGAGAAAGCCTTTGATTCCCTAAATTGGGACTATTTGTTCAAAATCCTAATGCTATTTGAATCTCTTGCATCTTTTGTTCATCTCTTAAAGAATACATATATATATATATATATATATATATATATATATATATATATATATATATATACAAATAATTTAGCGTATGTCAAGTTAGGTCCTTTTACCTCTGAATCTATACAACAGGCACTAAACAAGGATGTCCCATGTCACTGATTCTATTTGCTCTGGCTATTGAAATATTGTCAGATTTAATTTGTAACAGTATAAAAATCAAAGGAATAGACGTTTATGAACAATACAATTCTTAAGTAATGCTATTTGCTGATGACATATTACTAACATTATCTAATACAAAAGAGACATTAGAAGAATTAGATATATTAATTGACAAATTTCAGATAACTTCAGGACTCCACTTCAATAAATCAAAATCAAAATTTTTATTTTTAAATGAAAAAAGAACTGCAGACTAAGGGGGATCACATCATAGGGAAACAAAAATCTACTCTAAAATATCTAGGAATTGAGTTATGCAAGGATATACCCCCACCCAATAGGTTTCTGATGCAGGCTACATCTATGGTGGTTGGTGTTCAGCGCCATTTTTAAATAAGTATTCCCATTCCCTTCTACTGATAAGACACCCCAGGTGATGGATAAAGCTGTGCGAGCCACGTAAGTTGTTATATTCTGTTACTTTACATTAATATATGCTATGTTAACATAGGATGATACTTTGTGGATGATACATTGCCTATAGTTTTGTGTTTTTTGCTGCACTGTATATAATATCAGTTTTTCATGCAATGCTTTGCTGTTTGGGAGCCTAGACATATGTAAAGGCAATCGCACAGCCTCTAGGGCTCTGCAGAAATGGGACAGTAGCGAGGGAACTGTCTATGGTTTAAGTCTGTGAATTTACACTGTTTTGCTCCCTCCTGACAGTTTACTACTGTGCTTTAAATGCTGTTTTGTCTCGTGCTCTCTGATTCACTGTGAAAATACTTTGTTTTAAGCAATATTTCTGCTAATCAGATAGCCGAGATATATGTAAAGGCATACGCACAGCCACTAGGGCTCTACTAAAATGGGAACATTAGCGGGAGAACTGCCTATGGTTTACATCTGTATCTAAACACTGTTTGCTCCATCCAGATGGCGTAATACTGTGTTAAAATGCTGTTTTTGCTCCCTCCAAGCCTGGGACAATCTGTAATCAGTATTCATGTAAATTTAGCAATGCTACACTTAATTTTGCAGTTCAGCCCCTAGTTTTATGCACTAAATTGACCCTGTAGCTGCAGCCTATCTAGCGTTTGCTTAACTGTACTATTCTGCTCAGCTTGACTGCTTCTCTTACAGAAATCCTTGAAATTGCTTTGGTTTTTGTCTAAATCCATCCCTGTTGTACTACAGTGATAGAACCACGTTTAAAACATACTGTATGCAAGAATCTAATTGCTCCATCTAGTAGAAGGATTGGGGTAGTATGTTATAGTGATGTTTTACTGCTCCCCATGTTTCATGCCTACTTTTGATGTTATGCAGCAATGCTAGTTGTTGTTTTATAAACCTGGCTCTGTAAGGCATTATGTTGTATATGTTTGCTGTTGTTTGCTACTCTTGCCAGATTTGATAAAAGATCGTTTTTACTGCATACTGTACCTGCATCTCCTGCTTACCTTTCCAACTACCTCCCTCTGAATTTTCTCTTTCCTAAAATCCTCCTGCAGTGCTATTATTTTTTTTTCCAATATCAATATTTGTCTCTTTTCTTTTTAATTACAGTTTGTCTCCACCCTACTCGGGTACCCCCCAAGTCTAAAGATACAGCCCTACTTGGTCAATGCCACGCTAATTTTTTCTCAAAGAAAGGAAGAGCGCCCTGCTTATAACTTTTTTCCTTCTCTGTTTGTAAAAGTGTATGTATCAAATGTACAGCATCCAAATGTTCTAACTTTAGGTAGCAGTAATAAACCTTTTTTTAACACTCAAGTTCCACTTAAATGACTAGTGGCAAGCACAGCTTACCAGCTCACATCCTGCCAGCCCTCCCCTATTTAATTTCCTCAGCTTCTCAATCCACGTCCATAGAAGCTCCATTTCCCTACCTTACTATGTTCTCTTGAGCCTGCTAAGGCTCAAATACATCCACAAATTACTACAAAAGGAACAGAAAATAATTCTCTCAGCCCAGCTTTAGTTTAAAAGCTTAGAGATACTTTTTTGCAAAATCTGGATCCTACCATTCTCAGCCTAACCCACTCCATTTTCCCTTGCTAAGCTCGGGCTCACTCTGCTCCCCACCCTACACCCTTTCTCACTCTCATTGAACTTATACCTAATCATACCCCTCCCCCTTCAATAAACCCCTCCGATTGGCTCTCACAACTCCACCCAACCTGACCCCACCCCTCAATCAAAACCTCCAACCAGCCCACACAACTCCACCTATCCCCACTTCTACAGATTCCACACCCCTTACTCTCTCTCCTATCTCACCACTTCCACCCTAACTAGCTGTCCAAACTCCACCCATCATCTCTTCCTACAGCCTCCACACCCTTTCTCCTCTCCTATCTCATCTGTTCCACCCAAACACTATGCCTCCACACTCTAACATCTTTATACTTACTATCTCCCTACAGCTCTTTGTACTTTTCCACCTTACAGTCAATCATACCACTCATATACCTGTCAAACTAACATTCACAACATCCACACTTTCTCAGTCTCTCCCAAGCTATTCCAAAATACGCCCTACCTTATATACCTCGAACATAATTCTACATGCTAGAGTAAAAATCCTGCCTCTACATAAACACCAATACACTGCCTCCAAACTAAACTACTATCACAAAACCAAAAAATTCCTCTCTTCACACCAGACCACCCATGCTAACTTAATACAGTGTGGTGACATACACCCAAACCCAGGCCCACAATATGCCCCTCACAACTAATTTTACTACCATCAATCTACAAAGCATCAGAAACAAGATCCCCCATTTCCATGCATAGTTACATCAAAACAGGCCTGACTTCACTGTCATAACAGAGACCTGGCTTAAACCATCTATCAACAGTACTGAATTCCTACCCACAAACTATGCATGCCATAGATATGACAGGCCACATAGAAAAGGTGGAGGCATCACTCTAATATATCCAACTACCTACACTGTAGTTCCACTCAATAAAACTATTCCACAATTCTCCACAGCAGAAGTTTTAGTGTCCTTCTTAAAGCTGAATAACTACAAATCTCTCTGTATCATAGTTTTGTACATTCCCCCAGGCAACAACATTTCAATACTAGAAGAAATTATTGCCTGGTCATGCAAAATTATCCAAAATGAAGCAATCATTTTTGGAGATGTTAACATTAATTGGTTAAATATCACTAACACTAACCCCCAAACTAACATCAACTTATTTAAGTACACCCAGCTAATCACTGATATTACCAGGCACAACAGCCAGAAGAACCAAGGCTCAATCTTAGATTGGATCCTAGCATCTGACCCCCAAAAATATCTCCTCTTCTGGAATTTTATCAAATAGCATTAGTGACCATTCACCAGCATTCGCTATACGTAAAACTACCTCACCTATAAACAATCACCTTTGCTAAATGTAAAACTACCTCACCTACAAACAACCACCAACTAAAATAAACCAGAGACCTATCCCACTTCTCACCAGAAACCCTAAATGAAATTTTACAACAAACCAACTGGGCACCTTTAAGAACCATCCCCATTGATGAGGCAGTAGAATCCTTCAATTCAACATTTCTCAACATCCTAGATAGGGTAGCCCCTCCCCAACTAAAAAGAGTCAAGTCTAATCATGCCACACAGCTTACCAAATCAACCAAGCAAACCATGTCTACTAGAGACAAGGTTTGGAAAGCCTGGTTAAAGCATAAGAACCCAGCTGTCCTTGCTCTATATAAACAACTACATAATCAGGCCAAAAAACAGGCCACTAAAAACAAAAAAGATTACTTCCATAGACTTCAGGATCAGCACAGACTAAACACTCAGACATTTTGGGGTGCAATCAATTCCCTAATTCACCCCAGTTCTAACACTAATCCTTGCTCACACCCTGATAAAACACCCTCTGAGATAGCCTCTCTCTTTAAATCATAGTTCACTGAAACCATAGCTAAGTTGACCACCACCTTTCCTTCTTCAAACACTAACCCACCAAAACAACCACCTACCGATTTAGGTCCCTCCTCTCTAATTTTTCATTCTCTCCTGTTACCATTTGCACCATAATGAAACTCATTCTAAAACTAAAACCTTGCACCAATGCTCCTGATAACCTACACTCAATTCTAAAACTATCCGCAAGCTCCATCACCTACCCATTAGTATACTTATTAATAGAGCCATTCAAGAGTCCTATGTCCCACATATCTGGAAGAAAGCATACATTCTTCCTCTCCATAAAGGCAGCAAAATTTAAATATCTCCAACTTCCGGCCCATCGCTATCCTCTCTCCCATTTCTAAAATATTAGAGAAATGTGTGCATACTCAACTCCTTAACTAATTCGTTAATAACCAACTTCTCTCCCCAGCCCAACATGGCTTCAGGCCAGGCCATAGCACAAACACAGCTCTCATTTCCTTTTTGGATACTGTATACCAATCAAATCATCTCCACTCTTTTTCTCAACCTTTCAAAAGCCTTCAACACCATATCTCACCCCCTTCTGCTCTCTAAACTCAACAACCTAGGTGTCTCACCTCCAACCCCAAACTATCTCTCTGACAAATATCAATCAACAAAGTGGCAACAATCCTGTTCTCACTTCCTCAACATCACAAAAGGTGTACCCCAAGGTTCCATACTGGGCCCCCTGTTATTCAATATATTTATAAATGACTTCCATAGCTCCCTCACTCATAGCACTGTGATCCAATATGCAGATGACTCTACAACCATCTACTCTGCTAAGACCCCTTCTGAGTTAAAAATGCTAACCCAACAAGCCTTTACCACCACTGAAAACTGGTTGTCAAACAACCAACTTGCTCTCAACCCAAACAAGACAAAACTGATTCTATTCACTCTCAAAAAAACAACCCCCCCCTAAATAGGACTGAATTCTCTACCTGCTCCCTGAATAACACCACCATCGAAACAGTCTCTAACACCAAACTGCTAAAGTCATCATAAATTAAAATGCACAAACTTTCATCAATGTTCACATAGAACAAATTTTATGCTTTAAGTAAGTTAGCAACAAAAGTGATTACTTAAATGCTGGCAAACAATGAAATATAACTTCTGATATAGCCAGTAAAATACATTGTATTATAAACATTAGGTATAAATATTATTGCCATCTACTTATATTAAGTAATACGTTTTGAAATACTTCATCAATAAGGGTAAATATGTTAAATAACTGTGTGCTATAATCTTTTACTGAGGTTTTATATGTGATACATCCTACTTTGCTATGATTGAATTGCTTGTCATCTATCCTTCATGTAAATATTAATTGCTTATACAATAAGTAAACATTTATATTGTATTAGAATTCTGTCTAATCTACAATAGTACTATATCTGTTCAAAATAATATAAATATTGTTTATTCCTATTACAAATATTTTCCATATGATAATTCAATTTATGGAGCTCAGATGTTCTGGATTGTCAAGGTATGAGTGACAATCTGATGGACTTAGGTTTATCCATCAGATTAGAAATTATTTTCATTCCATGGCTAGTGCAGATCTTAGTTTTGTTAACATTTATTAATTTAAATTTGTTATTTCACAAAACATTTTTAGTATGCCTGACCAAAATATTACTTTCTTGGTAAATACTCAAAGTATAAAATTGATAATTTCCTTTAAAAGCTCAAACATATACTATAATTATCAGAGGAAATTTTGAATGGTCACAATAAAACAAAAATACATAGTCTAAAACAACCTAAGATGGATTTAACTTTATTATCTTTAAATACCCAATGGCTTAAACATTCCTAGCAAGAGATCAAATTAACTGATATATTTAAAACTGAACAAAGCACAAATTGTCTTCCTTCAAGAAACTCATTTCAAAACAAATGACAATTACAAATGGAATCTTAAGGAATATATGATATTGGTGCAATCCACTTATAAGACAAAGACAAAAGGGGTAGAAATTTTATGGAAAACAAATGTGATTAACCCAGAAATCATTTATAAGTATGAAGATAAAGAAGGGCTTATGGCATTAGTAATAGTTAAATATAATAACAGAATATGGACCCTAGCCAGTCAATATTGGTTCCCAGGCATTGGAACAGGAACTGATAAAAAACACTTGGATTTCATTTCCAATAATTATAAAGGCAATTTAATATTGTATATTTGATATTTCTGAAACTACAAATAAAAGACCGCTGTGTACATCTGCTGTATCAAAAGCTTTAAACAAGTGGGTAGAATCATTTTATCTTGTAGATACTTTCAAATTTAAAGAAGATAAATCTCTGTTGTTTTGCCATCAAGATCACAGATTTGGTACCCAAACTAGTATAGATAAAATATTTGCTGCCCATGGCTTACACTCTAAAATCATTAATTTCTCAATCACTTTTCAGACCGCAATTCATTGATATTAAAAGTTCAAAATGGGTACAAACCATTAATCTTTAACTCCAGAATTCCAGCATGTTGTTGTGTCTTTTGGCTTTACCCAGTTAGGGGTCGCCACAGCGGAACTCTGGTTCGCTAATGATTGGCAGTAGATTTTTACATGCCAAGTTGCCAGCTCTGACGCACAACCTTCAACAAAGGTATGCCCATTCACGCATGTCTCCACACAGAAGACGCTTTAGCTGAGAATCGAACAGAACAACGTCTTACTGTGAGGCGACAACGCTAGCGCAGCACCACCACCGCAGAATTCCAGCATATATAACTAAAATTAAAGAGTTCAAACCCTGGTTATTATCTGAATTACAGCTCTTCTTTGATATTAATTACACCATAGAGATAAATAAAATAATCATATGGGACTCATTAAAAGGTTACATATATGGTAAAACCCTAACTTGATATAAAAAAATCAGAGAATGGGATTCTGAATTAGATCTACAATCCAAACTTTTGCCAGTAAAAGCTGAAAAAAATCAAAATCATTTGGAGATGAACAAGAAAGCAGAAGTATTAAACAATAAATACAATGAAATTCTAACACATAAAACTAGTTTAGCTTTAGAAAAACTAAAAATTAATACCATGGCCACTTCTCCAAAATATCTAAATAATTTATCCACAAGAATCAAAATACAATCAAAAGCTAATAACAGTAAAAGTATCTTCCATGAAAAGAAAGGGAAAAATGTTTTGGATATAGGTGACATTCGTAATGCTTATAGAAATCACTATATGGAACATTTCCAAAAAGTATATATATTGATCAATTAACTCTAGATGAAAAATTTTCTAATATAAAAAAATACCAGAAAAATTAAAACTAGATCTGCAAGCACCCATATCCTACAAAGAAATTACAGATACAATAAAAGAGGGTAAAAATAATAAAGCTACAGGTATAGATGGCATAATTATGGAAATATATAAACTTTTTCCTTCAAAGATACTATCCCTCTTCCATAAAACTCTATTAGAAATTCAGTCACAAGCTTTAATACCACCCTCTTGGAGATATTACTTAATCACTCCGATCCTAAAAGAAAACAAATCTCCAAACCTCTGTACCTCATATAGACCTATATCATTATTAAATAATGACTATAAGATATTTATGACAATATTAACTAACAGAATGAAAATACCACTATCCAAAACAATAAATAATGATCAGACTAGATGTATATATCATAGATACACACATGACAATATTAAATAGACACTTTCTCTTATAGATTATATTAATACAGAAAATAAAGAAACACTCATAATTGGATTAGATATAGAGAAAGCCTTTGATTCCCTAAATTGGGACTATTTGTTCAAAATCCTGCTATTTGAATTTCTTGCATCTTTTGTTCATCTCCTAAAAAAAAATATATATATATATATATATATATATATATATATATATATATATATATATATAGATATACACACAAATAATTTAGCGTATGTCAAGTTCGGTCCTTTTACCTCTGAATCTATACATATAACAATAGGCACTAAACAAGGATGACCCATGTCACAGATTATATTTGCTCTGGATATTTAAATATTGTCAGATTCAATTTGTAACAATATAAAAATCAAAGCAATAGATGTTTATGAACAATACAATTCTTAAGTAATGCTATTTGCTGGTGACATATTACTAACATTATCTAATACAAAAGAGACATTAGAAGAATTAGATATATTAATTGACAAATTTCAGATGACTTCAGGACTCCATTTCAATAAACCAAAATCAAAATTTTTATTTTTAAATGAAAAAAGAACTGCAGACTAAGGGGGAATCACATCATAGGGAAACAAGAATCTACTTTAAAATATCTAGGAATTGAGTTATGCAAGGATATACCCCCACCCAATAGGTTTCCGATGAAGGCTTCATCTATGGCGGTTGGTGTTCAGTGCCATTTTTAAATAAGTATTCCCATTCCCTTCTACTGATAAGGCATCCCAGGTGACGGATAAAGCTGTGTGATCCACGTAAGTTGTTATATTCTGTTACTTTACATTAATATATGCTATGTTAACATAGGATAATACTTTGTGGATGATACATTGCCTATAGTTTTGTGTTTTTTGCTGCACTGTATATAATATCAGTTTTTCATGCAATACTTTGCTGTTTTGGAGCCTAGACATATGTAAAGGCAATCGCACAGCCTCTAGGGCTCTGCAGAAATGGGACAGTAGCGGGGGAACTGTCTATGGTTTAAGTCTGTGAATTGACACTGTTTTTCTCCCTCCTGACAGTTTACTACTGTGCTTTAAATGCTGTTTTGTCTCGTGCTGTCTGATTCACTGTGAAAATACTTTGTTTCAAGCAATATTTCTGCTAATCAGATAGCCGAGATATATGTAAAGGCATATGCACAGCCACTAGGGCTCTACTAAAATGGGAACATTAGCGGGAGAACTGCCTATGGTTTACATCTGTATCTAAACACTGTTTGCTCCCTCCAGATAGCATAATACTGTGTTAAAATGCTGTTTTTGCTCCCTCCAAGCCTGGGACAATCCGTAATCAGTATTCATGTAAATGTAGCAATGCTACACTTAATTTTGCAGTTCAGCCCCTAGTTTTATGCACTAAATTGACACTGTAGCTGCAGCCTATCTAGCGTTTGCTTAACTGTACTATTCTGCTCAGCTAGACTGCTTCTCTTACCGAAACCCTTGAAATTGCTTTGTTTTTTGTCTAAATCCATCCCTGTTGTACTACAGTGGTAGAACCACATTTAAAACATACTGTATGCAAGAATCTACTTGCTCCGTCTAGTAGAAGGATTGGGGTATATGTTATAGTGATGTTTTACTGCTCCCCATGTTCCATGCCTACTTTTGATGTTATGCAGCAATGCTAGTTGTTGTTTTATAAACCTGGCTCTGTAAGGCATTATGTTGTATATGTTTGCTGTTGTTTGCTACTCTTGCCAGACTTGATAAATGATCGCTTTTACTGCATACTCTACCTGCCTCTCCTGCTTACCTTTCCAACTACCTCCCTCTGAATTTTCTCTTTCCTACAATCCTCCTGCAGTGCTATTATTTTTTTTCCAATATCAATATTTGTCTCTTTTCTTTTTAATTACAGTTTGTCTCCACCCTACTCAGGTACCCCCCAAGTCTAAGGATACAGCCCTACCTGGTCAACGCCACGCTAATTTTTTCTCAAAGAAAGGAAGAGCGCCCTGCTTATAACTTTTTTCCATCTCTGTTTGTAAAAGTGTATGTATCAAATGTACAGCATCCAAATGTTCTAACTTTAGGTAGCAGTAACAAACCTTTTTTTAACACTCAAGTTCCACTTAAATGACTAGTGGCAAGCACAGCTTACCAGCTCACATCCTGCCAGCCCTCCCCTATTTAAATTCCTCAGCTTCTCAATTCACATCCATAGAAGCTTCATTTCCCTTCTTTACTATGTTCTCTTGAGCCTGCTAAGGCTCAAATACATCCACGAATTACTACAAAAGGAACAGAAAAGAATTCTCTCAGCCCTGCTTTAGTTTTAAAGCTTAGAGATACTTTTTTGCAAAATCTGGATCCTACCATTCTCAGCCTAACCCACTCCATTTTCCCTTGCTACACTCGGGCTCACTCTGCTCCCCACTCTACACCCTTTCTCACTCTCATTGAACTTATACCTAATCATACCCCTCCCCCTTCAATCAAACCCTCCAATTGGCTCTCACAACTCCACTCAACCTGACCCCACCCCTCAATCAAAACCTCCAACCAGCTCACACAACTCCATCCATCCCTACTTCTACAGATTCCACACCCCTTACTCTCTCTCCTATCTCACCACTTCCACCCTAACTAGCTGACCAAACTCCACCCATCCTCTCTTCCTACATTCTCCACACCCTTTCTCCTCTCCTATCTCATCTGTTCCACCCAAACACTATGCCTCCACACTCTAACATCTTTATCCTTACTATCTCCCTACAGCTCTTTGTACTTTTCCACCTTACAGCCAATCATACCACTCATATACCTGTCAAATCAACATCCACACTTTCTCAGTCTCTCCCAAGCTATTCCAAAATAGGCCCTACCTTATATACCTCAAACATAATTCTACATGCTAGAGTAAAAATCCTGCCTCTACATAAACACCAATACACTGCCTCCAAACTAAACTAATATCACAAAACCAAAAAATAATTCCTCTCTTCACCCCAGACCACCCATGCTAACTTAATACAGTGTGGCAACATACACCCAAACCCAGACCCACAATCTGCCCCTCACAACTAATTTTACTACCATCAATCTACAAAGCATCAGAAACAAGATCCCCCATTTCCATGCACAGTTACATCAAAACAGGCCTGACTTCACTGCCATAACATGGACCTGGCTTAAACCATCTATCAACAGTACTGAATTCCTACCCCCAAACTATGCATGCCATAGTTATGACAGGCCACATAGAAAAGGTGGAGGCATCACTCTAATATATCCAACTACCTACACTGTAGTTCCACTCAATAAAACTATTCCACAATTCTCCACAGCAGAAGTATTAGTGTCCTTCTTAAAGCTGAATAACTACAAATCTCTCTGTATCATAGTTTTGTACATTCCCCCAGGCAACAACATTTCAATACTAGAAGAAATTATTGCCTGGTCATGCAAAACTATCCAAAATGAAACAATCATTTTTGGAGATGTTAACATTAATTGGTTAGATATCACTAACACTAACCCCCAAACTAACATCAACTTATTTAAGTACACCCAGCTAATCACTGATATTACCAGGCACAACAGCAAGAAGAACCAAGGCTCAATCTTAGATTGGATCCTAGTATCTGACCCCCAAAAATATCTCCTCTTCTGGAATTTTATCAGATAGCATTAGTGACCACTCACCAGCCTTCGCTATACGTAAAACTACCTCACCTATAAACAATCACCTTCGCTAAACATAAAACTACCTCACCTACAAACAACCACCAACTAAAATAAACCAGAGACCTATCCCACTTCTCACCAGAAACCCTAAATTAAATTTTACAACAAACCAACTGGGCAGCTTTAAGAACCAACCCCCTCGATGAGGCAGTAGAATCCTTCAATTCAACATTTCTCAACATCCTAGATAGGGTAGCCCCTCCCCAACTAAAAAGAGTCAAGTCTAATCATGCCACACAGCTTACCAAATCAACCAAGTAAACCATGTCTACTAGAGACAAGGTTTGGAAAGCCTGGTTATAGCATAAGAACCCAGCTGACCTTGCTCTATATAAACAACTAAGAACCACAAGAACAAGCTGTGAACGACTCCAGGCAGTCAAAAAAAGGTTTATTTAAGCGCTTTTCGTCAGTTTAATAAGCTGACTTCTTCAGAACATAAAACAAAGACCACTGACAGTTTGATCCTTATAAAGGCGTAACCCTCATTAAGGTATTCAAGCAGTAATTCAATTAGTCTAATTAACATGAAGTAAATTGAATTTTAAAAAAAGAGAATGGATGAATTTAAAAAGGAACTGTTTAAAAAGACAGTAACCGATTAATGGTAGCAAACTGAACAACCTTGTAGGTGTGCCTACAACACAAATACATAAAACAATCTGTTGATGTGAAAGTGAATCCTGTGGAATGTGTTGCTTGTTGCAACCTTTAATAAACTACTATACCACAGTAATGTTGACTTTTATACAGCTTTAGAACCTTAGTTTTATTTTGTTTTATTTTACTGTTAAATCAAGGTTCTAAAGCTACCCATGTCGTTGTGTATAAGGTGAAACCCTCAAATACCCCAAAAGTTGTTGTAAATTTTAAAAAACACGTTAGAAAACATGGTAAAAAATCAGTTTATAAACTAGTTTAGAAAGAAAAATTAATGTCGTATTATTTTTATGTTTTTATATATTTATGTGTAATTGTAGAACAATAAGTAAGTATACTACAATATTTGATGATACTGAAAACTGCTTCTAAGAGTTAATATTACTTAAATTAATGCTTAATGTTAATTAAAATAATATTCGCACAGCAGATTTTAAAAACATAACAAAAGGTTAAAAACACACAGTTGTTTGTATGTGATGGCACTACAAAAAGCCCTACAAAAAGTGTATGAAAAGTGTGTTAAATACATGAAGGTGTGTAAATGTCACACATACCACATATACTTGATGAATTTCAAGTGATATTTTTTGAGTAATGTTATATTATAATAATTTTTAATAATTTTATAATTTTTAATAATAATTGTTTATTTTTATGTATTGCATTAATGATTTAAATTATTTATGATAAGTTAGACATACCTAATGTCATGAAAATCGTGATCAATTAGTTTTAATGAATTCATAATCACGTTTGATGGAACAAGCTAGTTCACGAAAATAATCATAACAGACGTGAAAACATAACAGACATTAAACCTATGAAAGACCTGAAAAACACATAATAAATGTATGCATAATAAACAGAAAATGTATATATACACATAGATGTAGATTCCATAAAGGGGGTGTGTGTCAAGTGACAATATCTTCATCTTTTCAAACTAATTAATTTTAATAGGCTTCCAATTCAACAAGTCTCATTCAGTCCTGGGAAGCTGTATGCATTTAGTTTTACCTGCCATTTCAGTTCCACTTCTTCCAGTTTCAGATTTCTGGGACCCCCTCTCGGGTCGATTTTTACATGGTCAATCGCCATGAACCTGAAACTGTGATTTGGATGACCTGCCGTATGTTTAGCAAGTGCGTTCTCGAGTTTCCTTTTGATGGCATACAGATGTTCATACATCCTTTCACGTAGTCTTCTTTCAGTCTTACCAACGTAAAATGCTAAACAGGATGTACACTTAGCTAAATAAGTAATATGGTTGGTGTTACAATCAAATTTATTCCTTAACCTAAATTTTTGTTTGTTCAGAATAAAGAGTTACCCTCCTGGACGTGTTTACAATAATTACAATTGTGACATTTATACATTCCAGGGCATCTCACTATGGGTACATCATGTTTTTCTAACAAGTTTTTCATGTTTAGCCCTTTCCTGTAAACAATCATAGGGTGGTCACCTAGTTTTTCAAATAGGTCAGGTTGTATTTTAAACAAGTCCCAGTTTTTCTTCAATATAGATGAGCACAAGGTGCTTTTTATATTAAAGGTAGTAATGAATTTAACAGTGCTTAGCTCGTTGTTTAATTGGCCACTAGTTGGAACATTACTCCCTTCTTGGTCACATAAGTTCTTGTCGACCAAGATGACACTGTTGTCGTTGGTCAAATTTTTAGTGTTGGTCTTCAGGAGGGGTAAATACACCTTACTGTGTCTTTTATCCATTACTTCCTGGACTATTGGGTCAAGGAAAGTTACCGGGTAGCCTCTATGTATAAACATTTCCCGTATGTAAGCACATTCCTGTTTAAAATCCTCGTCCAGGCTGACCATTCTGGAAGCTCTTACCAACTGCCCCTTCACAACAGATTTCTTCTGATAGTGAGGGTGGCGGCTGGTGTAGTGGAGGAAAGTGTTAGAGTATGTTGGTATATAAACAACTACATAATCAGGCCAAAAAACAGGCCACTAAAAACAAAAAAGATTACTTCCATAGACTTCAGGATCAGCACAGAATAAACACTCAGAAATTCTGGGGTGCAATCAATTCCCTAATTCACCCCGGTTCTAACACTAATCCTTGCCCACACCCTGATAAAACACCCTCTGAGATAGCCTCTCTCTTTAAATCATACTTCACTGAAACCATAGCTAAGCTGACCACCACCTTTCCTTCTTCAAACACTAACCCACCAAAACAACCACCTACCGATTTAGGTCCCTCCTCTCTAATTTTTCATTCTCTCCTGTTACCATCTGCACCATAATGAAACTCATTCTAAAACTAAAACCTTGCACCAATGCTCCTGATAACCTACACTCAATTCTAAAACTATCCGCAAGCTCCATCGCCTACCCCATTAGTATACTTATTAATAGAGCCATTCAAGAGTCCTATGTCCCACATATCTGGAAGAAAGCATACATTCTTCCTCTCCATAAAGGTGACAAAATTTAAATATCTCCAACTTCCGGCCCATCGCTATCCTCTCTCCCATTTCTAAAATATTAGAGAAATGTGTGCATACTCAACTCCTTAACCAATTAGTTAATAACCAACTTCTCTCCCCAGCCCAACATGGCTTCAGGCCAGGCCATAGTACAAACACAGCTCTCATTTCCTTTTTGGATACTGTAAATAGAGCACGTGATACCAATCAAATCGTCTCCACTCTTTTTCTCAACCTTTCAAAAGCCTTCAACACCATATCTCAACCCCTTCTGCTCTCTAAACTCAACAACCTAGGTGTTTCACCTCCAACCCCAAACTATCTCTCTGACAGATATCAATCAACAAAGTGGCAACAATCCTGTTCTCACTTCCTCAACATCACAACAGGTGTACCTCAAGGTTCCATACTGGGCCCCCTGTTATTCAATATATTTATAAATGACTTCCATAGCTCCCTCACTCATAGCACTGTGATCCAATATGCAGATGACTATACAACCATCTGCTCTGCTAAGACCCCTTCTGAGTTAAAAATGCTAACCCAACAAGCCTTTACCACCACTGAAAACTGGATGTCAAACAACCAACTTGCTCTCAACCCAAACAAGACAAAACTGATTCTATTCACTCTCAAAAAAACAACCCCCCTAAATAGGACTGAATTCTCTACCTGCTCCCTGAATAATACCACCATCGAAACAGTCTCTAACACCAAACTGCTAGGAGTCATCATTGACTAAAACCTCACATTTGACCTCCACATTCTCAACAATATCAAAAAAACACACCAGAAACTAGGCACCCTCTAGAGGCACAACTATTACCTTAACCACAGTGCAAAAAAGGCACGGGCCTCAGCCTTTCTACTTCTATCCCTGCTATATGGGGGCCCCTATCCTTACAAATATCCACTCATCCCTCAAAACCAGACTAGATACATGTTACAATAAGGTCGCCAGATTCACAACAAATGCTAGATCCTTAACACACCACTGCTCCTCTTTATAGCATCTAAACTGGCTAGAACTACTACTCTACCACAACTTCCCCTCTCTCTCTCTCCTCTCTGCTGACCTTGTACCAGCCAAATAGACCCCTTAGATCAGAAAATAAAACCCTGCTCAAAGTAGATAAACCTCAATAAACAGCAGGCCAAATGCTCTACTCCTTTACTATTTCCAAACTCTGGAACTCCCTCCCATCCTCTATAACCTCCATCAGTAGCCCTTCCCTATTTAAAAGGTCTCTTAAACAACATCTCTCCTCTTGCTGGCTTTGCCCATGGCCAAAAATAACTCTCTCCAGACTTTACTATCCTAACTGTAGTCCTCTGCTCTCCATCTTCTTTGTCATCCATGCATTCCTCCTCTTTCGAACCAACCAGCCCTGTAACCATCCCAGACGTGCCTACCCCTGTTACCTACCAAACCCTTTATACCCACCCTCTCTCTATATACCAACCTTACTACCACTGCTGTGCCTATTCCTCCCTGTCTTTTGCACTGCTATTCTCCTTATCAGTCCTTTTCTTAGCTACTTATTGTTATCCTGCTAACGCTGATATGTACACTATACTGTGTTATCTTAACATCTTGCCTATTATTATTCTGTATAGGCTTCTAAATATTTATGTAACTGAAACTATATGTTCTGTATTAAATTGTATGCGGAGCTTTTCTCCCTGGGCCTCCAATGAAAATGGGCTCTCCAAGGCCCAGTGGACTTTCCCGGTAAACAAATGCAATAAAATAAAATAAGAAAATACAAGTTCCAACACTTATGTGTTGGAACTTGTATTTGTGCTTGGACTGATTCTTCATTTATAAAATAAAATAAAATAAATAAATCTAACATAACTAAACCCACTAAAACTCGTATGATTAATTATTACATTGACTAATTTAGGAAAATTATTAATGCAAATATAGATTTAAAATCTGGTTTGATCTTTTGACACCATTTATAATCACAAAGAACTTTCCACATAAAATATATAGAGAAATTATTAATTCCTGGGAACAGAAACAATTTGTTTGTTGGCTCCAATGTATCAAAGAACTAAAAGTTTTAGATATGCAAGTAATAAAAACAACATACAAAATTCCACAACAGGACTGGTTAACTTTACAGAGTATTCCGTCATATTCCCAAGATTTAAGTAGAATAATTAACAATTCTTCATTTAAAGAAATACCTAAATTTATGAAATACGTATATGAAGTCATATATAATGACTTTGATATGGGAAACAGTATTTCAAAATTTTACAAAATATTGATAAACTATAAAACAACACCCAAAACCTCATATTGGAAATATATAACAAAAGGACACTCAATACAGTTAACTGAAGATATTAAAACAAATATGTTATCATCGATAAAATATACATCCTTTAAACAATACTGGAAAGTTTTTAATTGGAAATGCTTGCACAGAGCATTCTTAACCCCAGATAGAATCAGTAAAATTAGTTCTTCCATAAAAGGAATATGTTGAAGATGTGAGCAAGTACACAATGCAGATTGGAATCACATTTTCTTTGATTGTGTTAAAATTAAGCCATTTTGGAATGGTATTAACAACTTTCTACAAGCTTTATTTAATGAATCATTTTATTTAACTAAAGCTTTTTTATTATTAAATGTGAATGAAGGTTCTCATTTGAATAGGTCAAACATGTTTCTAGTATGGACTATACTTGCATTTTTAAGGAAGTGTATAACAAGAAGATGAAATACCAACACAATACCAACTTTGGAAGACTTCTACAGCCTACTGAAGACCACAGCATTATTAGAAATTAAAATGTCCTATGTAGACCTCCTTAGGCCCTATCCCTGTTTCTATCTCCTGCAGGTTGTTGAGGGGAGATGTATGCCTGGCATACAAGGCTTTGTTAGATCCCATTCCGATGGACCGCCTGCATATCCTGTAAAACAAGCAGCACCAGAATTACCTGTTCTAAAGACTTAAACCTTTCCTGTGATATAAATAGGACATGTTGGAGAGACAGGTATGTATTCCAGAAACTACCCCTTCCTTAGAACAGGCTCCCCATCCACATGAAGCAGAGTTCCTCTCTAACCAAATTTAAGTGTAACTTGGACAATTGGATGGGGAACAGGAAATTCATCCATGGCTTGGCACCTATGTTTTTAATGAACACAGATAGCCTGTAAATGTTTCATCTCCCAGGCCCATGCTTGTAAATGTTTCATCACCCAAGCCCCTGTAATTCCCTGCTAATTACAATATTGACAGCACCTCCTAAGTTTAAAGACAGTGGTGTGAGATCTGGGAACACAGGTAGATAGTAATCTGAACTTCAACCACCAAGTTTCCACAGTGATAAGGAAAGCCTTCTATGTGCACATCTCATAAGTAAGGGCATCACATCTAGGTCAAGGATGTTATAACTCCACTGTACTTGACCCTCATCAGACCATTAATAGAGTACAATGATCCCTTCTGCCTGTGCCTCAGCACACACCTGCAGCAGTTGGAGAGACCACAGAGGTTTCTCACCAAAAAAATACAGGACCTCCAAGTCATGACTTACATGGATAGACTGAAAGCTCTGTCACTGTGATCTGTATCATATAAGCTGCGGAGAGGTGACTTGTGACTTGTGCCTGGCCTACAGGGCAGTCTCTGACCTGGCCCTGATGGATATGCTTCAAATCCGCAAGTCAAGTGGCACAAGAGTCATTCACTCTAGGGATCTTAACCTAGCCTGCGACATCAACAGAACATGTAGGAGAGACAGGTATATCTCCCAAAGATTTCTGCTACTCTGGAATAAACTTCTAATTCACATAAAACAGAGCTCCTCAATGACTCTATTCAAGCGCAACCTGGACAAATGGATGGGAGACTGCAAATTCATCCTGGGGGCAGCACCCATGTCCCTCACGGACAGGACTAGTTGCTATTTATCATAGACTCTCTATGCAAATTATGTACATCTAACTAAAGACAATTGAGGCAACTCAAGATTAACATGGTTAGGCTTTTAAGGTCTCTAGGGCCGCTAGCCTAGTAACCTCCAATGAACCAATGAACTTGTGAACAAAAACATGCCTCACCAATCACTGTAATGTACCCCTACATCATGCATACTCATATTAGTTAGCATTCACATACTCGAATGATATCACACAATCTGGTGTTAAGTGCATTACAGCTCATGGTACAGACCAGTAGCAATCTAGCTAAAAGCTTGACATTCAAGACCAAACCTGATTTTTGGGTTATGCAGTTAGATATAAAAGGTGCATGTTTTTTTTGTTTTCTAACTAATTTAGCATGTGACACTGCAGTGCTAAGGATGATACTGCTATGTGATGCAGAGCTCTACACCAAATTCAGTGAAAAAATGCAGTGCTGTAATTTATAGAACTATACTATTCAGCTTCTGCTGTGCACCTACTGCTATACTTTGGGTATATTAAGAATGCATATGAGTGTTGCATTTGTCTGGCCTGCTTGTTTTAATTATATTTCATAGTCCTGCCTCCAGAATCTGCATGAGCTCCCAGTGTATTTACACCATATACACAAACCATGCCAGCTTGGTAGAATGAGCCACGTAAGTAGCTCATAACTGAAGTGCTTATTTGTGCCATGTTAAGGAATATCATAACCGAGTGTTTCAACAGAACACTATACAGCAGGCAGTCCTAGACATAAACATGCTTGCTTTATATATGTTTATTTATATGACTTTTAAATTAAAGGCAAGGAATGAAAATGTTTACAAACAGTCAGGAATATATGCAGAAAATTGTAAAAAAAAAGTCTTTTGATTGGCTGGATATTTTTCATAGCCTAGCATATGGAAATATTTATTTAGTTTGCAAACACAGTTTTAAAATGTTTGCAATGCATCATGCTGAACTTTAACTTAAGTCCTTGGTAGAAGTTCAAATCAGCAAATCTACTGAGTCTGAATTGCTTTTTCAGAAAAAAACAACATAGTAAATTAGATGTGTGGGTATTCCACAGGTGCAATTCAGTTAACCATAGCATGTGATACATGTGCTGCTGAACTGCTATACAAATGTACTGTTTCACCATCAGGAACAAACAAATTATCTTCTGTGTCGTACATTATGTATCAGTATTTATGATTTGTGCACTATTACAATACATCTGAAAACAGGTATCAGCATGTATCAGTATGTATAATTTGTGCATTACCACACTACATGTGAAAACAGGTATCAGTATGCATCAGTGTGTGTGATTTGTGCACTACCACACTACATGTGAAAACAGGTATCAGCATGTATCAGTATGTGTGATTTGTGCACTACCACACTACATGTGAAAACAGGTATCAGTATGTATCAGTATGTGTGATTTGTGCATTATCTCACTACATCTGAAAACAGGTATCAGCATGCATCATTGTGATTTATGCACTACTACACTACACCGGAAAACAGGTTATCAGTATGTATCACTGTGAGTGATTTGTGTACTACCTCACTACACCTGAGGTTATCAGTATGTATGATTAGTGCACTTTCATATTACACCTGAAAAAAGGTATCAGTATATATCAGTTTGTGTAATTTGTGCACTGCCACACTACATGTGAAAACAGGTATCAGTATGTATCAGTGTGTGTGATGTGCACTACCACATTATGCCTGAAAACAGGTATCAGTATGTATCACTGTGAGTGATTTGTGCACTACCACACTATACCTGAGGTTATCAGTATGTATGATTAGTGCACTACCACATTATGCCTGAAAACAGGTATCAGTATGTATCAGTGTGTCTGATTTGTACACTACCACACTACATGTGAAAATAGATATCAGTATGTATCATTATGTGTGATTTGTGCAGTACCACAATACACCAGAAAACAGGTTATCAGTATGTGTGATTTGTGCACTACATCTGAAAACAGGTATCAGTATGTATCAGTGTGTATGATTTGTGCAATACCACAATACACCAGAAAACAGGTTAGCAGTATGTATGATTTGTACACTATCACACTATACCTGAGGTTATCATTATGTATGATTTGTGCACTACCACACTACTCCTGAAAACAGGTTATCAGTATGTGTGATTTGTGCACTACCACACTACACCTGAAAACAGTTATCAGTATGTATGATTTGTGCACTTCCACACTACAGGTGAAAACAGGTATCTGTCTGTATCAGTATGTGTGATTTGTGCACTACCACACTACACCTGAGGTTAGCAGTATGCATGTATGATTAGTGGACTACCACACTAAACCTCAAAACAGATATCAGTATGTATCAGTGCGTGTGATTTGTGCACTACCACAGTACACCTGAAAACAGGTTATCAGCATGTATGATTTGTGCACTACACCTGAAAACAGGTGTCAGTATGTGTCAATGTGTATGATTTGTGCACTACCACAATACACCAGAAAACAGGTTATCGGTATGTGTGATTTGTGCACTACCACACTACACCTGAAAACAGATATCAGTATGTATGATTTGTTTACTAACACACTACATCTGAAAACAGGGTATCAGTATGTGTGATTTGTGTACTACCACAGTACACCAGGAAAGAGGTTATCAGTAGGTGTGATTTGTGCACTACCACAATACGCCTGAAAACAGGTTATCAGCATGTATGATTTGTGCACTATGACAATACACCAGAAAACAAGTACCAGTACATATCAGTATGTGTGATTTGTGCACTACCACACTACACCTGAAAACAGGTACCAGTACATAGTATGTGTGATTTGTGCACTACCACAGTACACCAGAAAACAGGTATCAGTATTTATCAGTGTGTGTGATTTGTGCACTACTACAATACACCTGAAAACAGACATACTTTTTATGCTCATGTTGTAATCAAAGATTATATATTGCTTAATAAATTAGCTAGGTGGTTAATTGAACACACTAGGGACTATTTTTAAACAAAGATGTACACTCACACATGCACATACACACATAAGCGTAAATATACACACACATTCAAAATTATACATATAAACATTTGCACATACATTTTGTATGTATACATGGGTGTGTGTGTGTGTGTGTGTGTGTGTGTGTGTGTGTGTGTGTGTGTGTGTGTGTGTGTGTGTGTGTGTGTGTGTGTGTGTGTGTGTGTGTGTGTGTGTGTATAAATATGTTGGAGTGTGGCATATGATACTCAAAATATATTGCATTATAAGTTTATAGAGCAAGTTATGTGTGAAGGTGAAGCTAGGGGTCATGAACTGATTTCCATAATCCTACAGTGCAAGATATTTTGTTATAATACACAGACCAGATTCTTACATCTTCCAGATATCCATTTTTGTCTTTTTTATTTTGGATTATTCTTTTCCATTAATTTCAGGAGGATATCTAGTTTTGGTTGTCTATTTAGTAATGGTCTAGGCAGGTTATGTAGCTTTTTTATGTTTTGCTACTCTCATAGGTGGTTTTCTGCTATAACTATGAAGTAATTTTATAGCCTTGTTTTAAATTTTTGATGTATATTGGCAGGTTTGGTGCAATATAGTGATGTTCAAGTTAATATAGTTTTATTTATTAATTTGTTTGATTGTTTATGTGTAAATTGTGTCTTTAGTTAGTTAAAGCTTATTTAGTGCAGTACTTTAGATGCATGTCTATTTGCTAGTAATGTTACTTTAAAAACAAAATGAAAACTCCAGCAAAGCTAGAACTTCCACTGAGTGACCTCCCAAACCTCTTGTATCAGAGGCACATGGGATATATGCAAATGACCCTTATAAACATCAGGTGTTTCAGCTAATTGGCGATTCTGAATGTCTATGACTTGTTTTGTCGTTTTAATAGACAATTTCTGGCCAATAAAGCCAAACCCCACTAGCTGTGGATATCCATATTTCTGCCTTGTTATGACCTCATCGGCACAGCACAAGCAGAGTGTTTGACTAAGCATAAGAAACACAAGGCTGTTATACTCAGCTGATCAGCTGCATATAACAGCCCTGTGTTTCTTATGCTTAGTCAAACACTCTGCTTGTGCTGTGCTGAGGAGGTCATAACAAGGCCGAAATATGCATATCCACAGCTAGTGGGGTTTGGCTTTATTGGCCTGAAATTGTCCATTAAAATGACAAAACAAGTCATGGGCATTCAGAATCGCCAATTAGCTAAAACACCTGATGTTCATAAGGGTCAATTGCATATATCCCATGTGCCTTTGATACAAGAGGTTTGGGAGGTCACTCAGTGGAAGTTCTAGCTTTGCTGGAGTTTTCATTTTGTTTTTACCGATTGTTTTTTCAGTGACCTTCTCACTTATTGTTTTAGTAATGTTACTTTCCAATTGCCTATGTTTTTAATTGAATGCTTGACTGATTGGTCAATTTATTTATTCATTTTAATAAAATTATATTTTATTTTTAGGGGTTGATTTTGCTTGGTGTAGTTTATTTTTATATAGTTTACATGCATTCTTTTAATGTATGGAGTGTATGAAGTATCTTCACTTGAATGGGGCCAAGTATCATGGTAAATGCTTGATGATGCAGGTAGAGCAATGAGATATGCTTAATGACAGAGGTAGGAAGGGAATATGTAATAATATATGCACTCCTACACCGATGCTCACACACACACACACACACACACACACACACACACACACACACACACACACACACACACACACACATACATACATACATACACACACACATATTGTACCCAGTGTGTGTGTGTGTGTGTGTGTGTGTGTGTGTGTGTGTGTGTGTGTGTACTGAGATTGCCTACAGTGGGGATTGTGTTATGTGCCCTTTTCTCCAGTATAGTGCAATCTCATGTTGGTATATATTATTAGCAAGGGGTGTGAAAGTGCAGGGGGTTTGCCTTCCTAAAAATGCAGTTTGTGTTGTTTTCTTGATTTTTTGCTTTCTAAAATGTCAGTCATATGGTCTCAACTTTATGAATTTCAACATTTCGATCATCTAAACTAGATCCATATTTAGCACGGAGTGCAGCAGGAATAGCACCCCCCCCACACATGGGAGTGCGGGGAAGATTGTCCCCCTGCATAAAAACAGTGTTGTTTGTTTTTTAAAGTTATATTTTGGTATTGTGTCGGTTACATTGTTTTCGACCTATTTCAGTCAATTTTATTACAGCCGATGTTGGGTTATCTAGATTAAATGTGGTATACCCATATATATATATATATATATATATATATATATATATATATATATATATATATATATATATATATTGGAATTGTGTTTGAGTATTTGTTCTTCCCTTTCACATTGTACTGTATTTAATTTCATCAGATATGAACTATACATTTATGTGCACCAGAACAAAATAGTTATTATAGTTCCAGTCTTGATAATGTAGCGTTTAAGTAGTTATAAGCTTTAGATAATGATTGAAAAATCTATGTTAATGCATTGAACCAATTTGATTGGTATGTTAATTGCCCATTAAGCCAATTACTTGATTTCTGTCTTCATGAACATTTTCAAGAAACAACATCTATGGTGTGTTTATCTTTTGTTTTACAAGCGTGGTTTTAATATCAGTAACATATTGGTTATGTTTTCTTATCAGAAATTAAAATAACTACTTTTAAGAATACAGCATATTGGCTGCTCTGATCAAATCACTTTGTGTATATAATTTTGGTTTGGTTTAGTAATTCACAAGGCCTGAGCAGTGCAGAAAGACAAAACATTTAATATGTACTCATTTTCTAAAACACTGAATATGTATTTTTTAAAATTTAAGGGCATTTCATTCATTTGGTCATTCCTATTCATTGTTGTTTTTGGCTGTTAAATTTAAAAAAGTAGCAGTTTTCTAGAAGGTTGTGCTTTGATTACTATCAAGCTGTAATGTAGTTTAGTACTTTAAATACTCTAAGAAATATGGGAAACAGCCTTAAGCTATGCTTGCTGTCTTATATCATTAACTGGGTGACTTCAAGATGAAAGCACTCTATATATGTGAAGCTGTAATTAAAAATAAGTAAAAAAGCAATAGCTTTTCCTGGCACCATGTGTTGTATTATATGCCTCGTACTCTGATCTTTTTTCTTGGGGTGAGGGAGTGGGGAAGGGGTAGTTGGATTTGACAACAGTGCTCAGCCTTCTGTTTATTAATGTCTTGTTTTATAAAATATTACTGCCTTTTATCGGTTATGTATAACATATCTTCATATTTATATGATTTTTTTAAGATAACTTCTAAAAAAACAATTAGTCTTTCACTAAATATTAAGTTTTGCTTTCTCTCTTGGAAAAGACAATGCTGAATAATGACAAATTCTTAGAAATTCACCCTGGAATGCACCCAAACAAGCATGGTCAGTTTTTATGTTATATTTTTCCAGATTACTATGATATTTTCCCCAGTCTTTGCCTGTGTTGCCATATTATCCATTGGCAGCTGTGCATGATGTTCTCATGATATTCACATGGTATTCATATGGAGTTCATATAATATTCACATGGTATTCATATGGAGTTCAGATGGTATTCACATGGTATTCATGTGTTGTTCACATTGTATTCACATGATATTTACTAAGGATGATGAGCAGAGCAGACCAGTTTCAGTGGTGGAGCTACACAGGATCTTACCTGAATATATGGTGCTGAAGAGACATCTAGAATTTGAGTTCGTAAACTTCATAGTTCCTGTGTTTCTTTAAGGAAGAGTGCAGACAGAGTCACATGAAGGCTTAAGCATTTTATTATAAAGCAGAAAGGAACTACTTCACACACGTTTACCATGGCATAGCGATGGCAGCATAAATTAGCAATGGTGACTTTAACTTTTAAAATAAAATGTATCCAAGGTATAATAACAACAATCCAAGTTTCACTCTTAGTAGTGTAGTAAATACGCGTGTGCACTTTTGTTTAACAACACATTTTTGCCTTTGTGGTATAACTGTAACACTCATTAGTAAATACTGTATAATGCACAGCTGAATATTGACTATTGTTTGAATAATAAATATTTCAGTGCAGTGGAATGATGAAGTCTAATGCTTTAGGTGAACGGGCTTTCAGCAACAAAAAAATCCATTGTTTTCCAATAATAGCTACCCTGGATGGTCTTGTTGTATTTATAAATCAGAAGTGTAAACTGCAAAATATTGATTTTAAAAAGACAAGTGCTTTGTATGAATTTAGTAATTCAGTGATATATAAAATAATATAGCACTTGTATAAATATAACAGTATAAATATTTGAAACAATAAATATTTGGCTTGGTTGTCTAGACTAGAGGATTAAGGTTATGTGCTACTGACAAGTTTCAGCATTTAGTTTTGAGTTTAATTCCTTCAGTCATACCTTATTGTATGACTATTAACTAGTCACTTAACTAGACAGTGCTCCTGGGTTGCATTTGTGCTTATTGGGTTTATCTGGTTTACACTTAAATACAAACAAACAAAAAATAAAATGTATAACAGTAGTTCTTCCAGCTTTAAAGGAGTTTTCAGAAAGAATGTATGCAGTGGGTACCACAGAGAAGTTTATTACCATGGAGACACCAGAATTTGATGCATTTGTTAGTATTGTTGAAGTCACAATACTTATGGATTGCCTCTGCGAAAGATTATAGCATATGAATAAGAGTAAATGCATATGTTTTCATATACTTACAAAAATGGAGTAGGATTATTTCATCTTGACCTATGCAGTTACATTTCACAGCTCTGTGTGTGTGTGTGTGTGTGTGTGTGTGTGTGTGTGTGTGTGTGTGTGTGTCTGTGTGTGTGTGTGTGTTCTTATGTGAGATAATGTTCACTGCTGCCCACTTTTTGCTTTCTTGAGGCATTGTGGTCTTGTCTGTTTGTGAGATTTTCAGACCATAAAAAGTTTATGATGAAAATGTTACCTATGCAATACTGGGGATTCATTAGCAGTATCTAAACACCACACTGAAGCTAAACATAATTTGCTAGCTATGCGGAAAGAGCAGCATTGCTCATTGAATATACAAGACTCTAAGCCACCCTACCTATCCAGGACTATCTGTTCACAGTCATGTAGTGGGGTAGTAGGGTTTGTGCACAGAAAGTAAACACAGGGTGGTAAATAAGCTTAAGCTCATTACGTGAGTGTACAAGAACAGCAGAACAATAGCTGGGGGAACTTGGATGACATGAAGACAGGGAAAAGCAAACAATACCAGTCACAGCTCTTAACTGAATCAGGGACAAACATAATCAAAATGAGAGACAAATCCTGAAAAAATCAAGGACTATCATGGATCGGTGTGAGATAATAACATTTTCTGAAGTAAAAGAAGTGTACACCTCTAACTAGTATCATTATTTATCTAAGTACAGTTCAACACTTTTCTCCAAAGGATGCCATTTATACAAGGGTTTAAGAGGAACAGAGTTAATGTAAGATTCAAATTCAGGGATGCCCCCATAAATCATGGACAGATGACAATTATTATACCAGTGGAAAAGGAATATTGATGCAGAAGGACATTGCATTCAGTGCAGGTAGGGGATATGTAGAAACTTCAGTAACATTGCCATCTATGTCATAACATAAAACACATAGTAAATGTAAAAAATGAAGCAATTGTGATGTTTGCATGCACAGATGCAGGTAACACAGCTCTACAAGTTCCTATGCCTTGCATGTATTAAAGTAACAATGGAGAGGTAATGGGAAAGTCACATGCATAAAACTGTGGACGAGTTGAGAAAAATAAGGAACATCTCTGGACATAATTCTCAGACAAATACTGGTAGTGGAAACAATAATAACAGTTGCTGCAGCACCATGCATGTTGGCAAGGTAAGAAAATTAGATATGTTCATACAAAACTGACCCTTTGGACATTATATTACTTGCAGATAATACTGTAATGCATTGGTACAAGTATAAAACTATGACAGTTGAGGGTGTAGGTACACTGCAGATGTAGGACATGTAATGAGAAATATACTAAGATGGAAATCCTGAAGATACAAGTCATGTGTAGGCAGTCCCAAAATCAGGATTGTGTCTATGAATGTCAGTGTATGCATACATGGGGACAAGATTATGTATGTGTGGATAAAAGACCAGTTGTGATAGCTAGCTCCTAGGAGAAGTAATCACAGCAAAAATGTGCATGATGTCAGTAATTGTGCAATGGTAACTGCTGCATTCACTGTTACACTTTATTATATGTGTTGGGAGGGTAAAGCATTTGTGGCTTATGTGTGTATATGCTGCTGCCACCCATACACAAGTTACTACAGTCTGACAAGGCACATTTCTGAAAGAAGTATACTATCATATCAGAAATGAAAATGCTCCCTCAGCTGAGCAATGTTCAGCGCATTTATAATACTTAGATCACAGCAGAACATATACCTCACAGACATGTGCAACAGTATTATCAGACAGTAAGTGAACTGTATAAAGTGCTAAAGGTCATATGCAACAGGTGTACACCAGCTTATAACAATATTGGTATTCTTATCACAGTGACCACTGCCCTGATAGTGCAGCCACTAGCCCAGCCAAGCTATTGCAGGACAATACTCAGAGGTTTATGCCACAAAACTACAAATGACAATACTATTTGACAACACTGATTATGTTTTGGGCTTTGTGCTAACCACTGCTCAATGGAATACATCATTACACTGGGCATGCACATAAGTAAATACATCACTTACTGCATGGACATCACCTACCCATCCCCAAACCATAACAAAATATCATAACAAAGGTCCTATTACACTTCATGACCACTATGTAGCATGACATCCATCAAGATCTACTGAATAAGCCTGTAACCACTGCAATGTAAAAAAATAATAAAAGGCATATAACACTGGAGTACAACATGTGCCATGTAGGTCAAGCTCTTCTTATCATGTGCACTAACTGAAGACACCACCCAAGACATCATATCACACTTATCAAACTACACACACACTTGAAGGGATAATCCATGCATTGTTTTTCAATGCACATGGCTGCCATTAAAGGAATTACAAAATCTGTCCTGTCCCTCCCTAGTTTTAGATGTGTACAGTAAGTAAACTTGCAATCATTAATTACTTTTGAGAAGCCAGCCCTGGTGTTATCAGTCTGTTACACACTCAATATACACCTTGACAGACTTGAACACCTGCTTACTGTGTTCATACTGCTGCATATCAACCACTAACACCACAGACAGAACTGTATCTGAATCCTCATGAAGTGCCCACTTGAAGAGATTTACCATAGCATTCTATTATGCCTCTCTTAATTGTATTCTGTGGGTCAATAACCTTTAGCCACGTTAATGTTCACTCTAGTGTATGATTTCATATCAGCATCTGTTGGGCAAGCCAATCCTGTCTGTTACTATTGTCTTCCATACTCACATTACTACACTCAAACCACTGCCTATCTAGATCTACAATCACAATCTAGAGAACCGTTTGACTGTTGATGCCATAGATGAGATCATATTTAGAGTCATCTGAAAGTACACACTGAAATGGATGACTTCAGTACTATGTTGGAAGCCAGACAGCTCAAAAAAATGTGTTGGAATTATCAAAATTATGAAAGCATGTAAGCATTCAGTATATGTTGATTTATTCATGTGATGACGTACCACTGGACCAGTAATCAAGCAGCCTCAATCCTCACTGCTGGCACCAGTTGGGGATGTACACTGGGAGGATGACAAGTACACACACAGTATTTCCAGACAAAACTCTCTGCATCAAGTGCAATTTCCCTTAAGAGCACACAAAGACCACAATCAGTAAAGGGATGGTTTCTCCCTCTTTCTCTAGATTCCCAATAAGGCTCCCCACTGGCAGAGATATAGAGTTGAGATCTCAGCTGAGTGGCCAAGTCAAGAGCTCTAGTACTGTCTCTGTCCAAGCAGTGCTTTGTGTCCCTGCCCAAGTAGCTGTCACACACTCTTTGAGGTTTGATTTACACATACATACACACACACAGACACACACATACCTGGGAAAGGCTGGCACTGGTTTACTAGCTATGCCCCCTTTTGCCCAGACTATAAAATAGTTATCACTGCCACCAGTCAACTCCTTATCAGCTACTTTAAGGGTCTTAACAAAGGATGTCCAGTCTTACTGTGTAATATTAATATTAATACAAATGATAGTTTGACCAAGAGTAAGGCTATTATGAGTGGCCTACAGAGTATCACCAAATAAATATGCACGTACTCTCAAAACTTAAATATTCATAGACAGATCAGCCACAAAAAAGGTTTAAATATTGTTAATAACAAATAATAAAAGAACAAGAAAATACTTAGTATATATTCACAGTGACATGAGAGTTCAAAATCACAGGAAATATTTAAAACAACATTGCAAGGCAATCTCAAATAAAGAAAAATATCTAAACTAAGCTTTACTATATTCCTGACTATATCCAAGAGAATTGTACTGTTCCCTTAAAACTTACTTCATCAGAGCAAGGCAGATGTTGCTGTGAATGGTTCTTGTCAGGTCCAAGTCAGAATATAGAATGTCCTGTCTCTCTAAGAAACTTTTTTAAATTAATATCTCAAATATTACTGCTGGGCTAGTTTGCAGATTGACATCATTTCTTGTCATCTGACTCTATCTCAGGTGAAACCCCCACTGCTGGAAGCTTGGCAGTATTTAGCATCTACTTGTGAAAATACATAGACCTCAGATCTTTGGCAGAAGCTGGAAGTCATAAAACAATTGCATTCCTTCATACTTACAGAGGTAGTAATTGGTTCACTCCAAAGACAATACAGAATGTTTTTCAGCACATAATCTGTGTCTCATGTTGCACTGAAAACTGAAAGATACTATCCTTTATTGTGTAGCTATAAAGTAATTTAATTTCAGCTATTTTCTGAAGTTAAACTCCTGTATTCCAGTTTCCACTGTTAAAATGTATACATCTAAACAGTTATAATAGTGCATGTGCATTTCTGTTCTCTTCCAGTAAGGCACACTGTGGATAGATTTTACACACAAGCACTTTATAAAATACCTTTTTAGCACACATGTCTCTGCAAACCGGTTTGATATACAGGTGACATACAGTTCTAATACAGTTGTAACACAAGCATCTTATAAAGATCCTATTGATATTTACAAATGACATATAATTATTTACAAAATTCCAGATAGCTGTGCTGGCAGTATCTCCCTTTGTCACACCACCCCCCAAAGACTCAAGCTAGTTTTTCAAGTGACCCTTGAGAAACGTTACTTGAGAGGGATGAACCTATCTGGGAATACATTACCTCATAGCCTGTCTTGAGATTCCAGCTTCCTTGGCAATGCTGACTCTAGTACAGTGCTGCATTGTCATATCATATGCCTGCAATCCTAGGCTCCACCATAGTAATTGGGATTTTTCTGTCTGGCTCCCTGCAGCCATAGATCCCCCTCAGACTCCTCCTACCTTCTACTGAAAATACTTAGCACCAGGGCCTCCCTATCATGGTAAGGCTTCATGATGTTAACATGGTACAGTTTGTGCCCTTGCATACTGCCTAGCAGTTCTACCATGTAGTTAACATTACTGACTTTCCTTACTACTTTGAAGGGTCCCTCCCAAGCTGCCTGTAGCTTGAGTGTCTGACATGAATGAGAACCATAACCTCATGCCCCACAGCATACTCTGTAGCTTGAGCATTCCTCTCATAAAATACCTTTTTCCTGCTGTTGGGCTTCTGCCAGGCTCTCCAGGGCCCAGCCCATGAGTTCTCTGAGCCTTGTCCTGAGGTTTAGGACATATGCCACAACAGACTCCTTGTGGGATTCACACTCACCCACCCACTCATCCCAAATCAAATCTAGAGGTTCCCTCACCCTATGCCCATACAGCAACTCAAAGGGTGAAAAACCTGTGGATTCCTGGTGCATCTCTCTGTAAGCAAACAACAGATGGGGAAAATATTTATCCTACTCCCTCTTAAACTGGTCTGCATGGGCTTTAGTGTAGAGTTTAACCTCTCCACCAGACCATACGTCTGGGGGTGGTAGGGAGTGGTCTTTAAGTGATTTACTCCATAGTGCTTCCACAGGCAAGCCAGCAGATCTGACATTAAATTGGCACCTCTGTCAGTCAGTATTTCATTTGGAAAACCTACCCTGCTGAAAATCTCAAATAAAGCATTTGCCACCTTTTCTGCCTCAATGGAGGACAAAGCCACCGCTTCAGGGAATCTGGTAGCATAATCTACTACCACTATGATATACTTCTTCCCTGTGGAGCTTGGGATACTTGTAGAGAAAACCAGTTTAATAAAAAGCAAAGCTTTCGGGTGTAACCCTTCTTCAATACTAATACATTCAAACACTAAACTCTAGAAGCTTAAATACAGGTCTAAAATCACATGACCAGCAGCCAAATGAAATCATATGACAGGAAACAAATTACAAATTAAAGACATATACATATAAATATATTAAAAGATGTGTATATACACAGTATAAAATATTTACTTTACAATATTATGTAGCTTAACTAACACAGGTTTTAAACTGACAGTGCTATTTAAACCAGGATGAGTGTCAGCAGCTAATCTCAATATCCATTCAAATTCTTTGAGCTCAAGGCAGTTGTTGACATCACCACCTCTTTCATTTGGACATAGAGCATCAATCACTCTAAACTTAAATGTATGTGTTTCACCACAAGTTTTAATATGTTTACATAGTGCATTATTGTCACAATTTCTCCTAATTTCAGAATTATGGTCTATAACACGTTCCTTAAGCTTACGTATTGTTTTTCCCATGTAAAATGAACTGCATGAAATGCAAGTAGCCAAATAAACCACAAAAGTGGTATTACAAGTAGCTGCAATTTTAAAATTAAATACTTGTCCATTGGCAGGATGAGTGAAAATATCACTACCATTCCCTAAGATGTAAGCACAGGCAACACAGTTAAAACATGGAAAAGTACCAGTTTTAGCAGCCAATTGTGTATAACAGGTTCTATAAAAATCTTTATAACAGAGTAAACTTTTAATCGTCCTCATATTTTTATATGTAAAATGTGGCTTGGTGCCCAGTATAGTTTTTAGTTCATCCAATGCCATCAGAATGGGCCAGTTCCTGTTAATAATTTGTCTAATTGAACTTGACCTACCATTAAAAGTTGTGACATACCTTATTTCATGTTGAGTAATGGTGTTATTACACTGACTATCTGTGAGGCTTGACCTATCTTCCAAAAAAAGTTGGTATAAGTTTACTCTGTTATAAAGATTTTTATAGACCCTGTTATTCAAAAGTGCGGTCTGTCTAGTTTGACCCCAGGCTACCAGACCCACATGCTTGTCTCCAAGCCTAACTGCATGTAACTACATGCACACAAGGTACGATATTAAAAAATCATTCACTATCAGGACATCTGCAGGGATATCCTCAAACACACCTACTTGCTTGATTCTTTTTCCACCCTCCCAGTCAAGGTGAACCTTAGCCAAAGGTAAATGTAATGGGGTCCCTCCTAAAGCTGTGACTAGAGTATACTGCCCAAGCAAGTAGTGCTCCTCTTTAACCATTGCAAACTTCACAGTCGCTATATCAGAAGCTGTGTCTCTCTTAGTAGTGGCCTGTTTTCCATCTACTAAGATAGGATATAACCTTTTGTGGTAGCTTGGTACCCTTGTTGTCTCCAGACAACGTTCTGCTGGCATTCTGTCATTCCCACTTACTGGCTCCCTCACCTTTTGTTCACCACCTTGCCTCTGTGGAAATCTATATGCTACATGCCCCACTGGTTACATTTAAAACATTTAACCCTTAATCCTGGCCATGTACCTGAACTAGTGGCTTCCCCGTTGCTGGCAGACTCTGTTGGGGAAGTTTAGGTGCCCACCATAGCTTCCCTTAGACCCATGTTTAGCACTGGGAAGCCCTTTCCTGTGCAGGGTTGCCCTGCTTGCTAGGTATAGGTTTCCCTTTTTCCCCAACTCATCTGCAGTGTTACATTCTCTATCTGCCAACCAGATTCTCATGTCCTCAGGCAAAGTGCTAAGGGCTTGTTCCCTCACCAAAAGGTCTGCCAACCCTTCAATAGTGGTGACCTGATACCCACTGAACCACCTTTGAACACCCACCTATGAAAATAAGTGCTTAGTTCTGCCATATATTCACACACACTTTCATCTGCCTTGCATGGATGATCATGAAACCTTTTTTCTATAAGCTTCCGGTGTTAACTTAAAACACTCTAATAAACAATTTTTAACTGTGTTATAATTTAAGCAATTAGTTTCATACAGTTTAGAAACATTAGTTACATCAGAGTTCAGAATCACAGGAAATATTTAAAACAACATTGTAGGACAGTTTCAAATAAATCAAGAAAAATATCTAAACTAAGCTTTGTTTTATTCCTGACTAAATCCAAGAGAACTGTGCTCTACCTTAGAAACGTACTTCATCAGAGCAAGGCAGATGTTGTGGTGAATGATTCTTGTCAGGTCCAAAACAAAATACAGAATGCCCTGTCTCTCTAAGAGAATTTTTAAATTAATATCTCAAAATATTACTGCTGGGATAGCTTGCAGAATGACATAATTTCTTTTCATCTGACTCTATCCCAGGTGAAACCCACACTGCTGGAAGCTTAGCATTATTTAGCATCTATCTATAAAAATACATAGACTTCAGATCTTTGGCAGATGCTGGAAGTAATAAAATAATTGCATTCCTTCATACTTTCAGAGGTAGCAATTAGTTAACTCCAAAAACAATACAGAAAGCTTCTCAGCACAGACTGTGTCTGTTGTTGCATTTAAAGCTGAAAGATACTTTCCTTTATTGCATAGCCATAAAGTAACTAAATTTCATCTATTTTTCTGAAGTTAACCTCTTGTATTCCAGTTTCTACTGTTAAAATATATACATTTAAACAGCTACAATAGTGTAGTACATTTCTAGTTTCTTTCAGTAGGGCATGCTGTGGTTGCATTTTAAGCACAAGCACTTTATAAGATACCTTTTAACACACGTCTGTACAAACTAGTTTGATGTACACATACAGTTTTAATACAGTTGTAACACAAGCATCTTATATAGACTATGTTGATATTCACAAATGACATATAATTATTTACAAAATTCTGGATAGTTGTGCTGGCATATCTCCCTTTGTCACAATCCACACCAGATCTGTTGATGGAACTATTACTTCACAATCCAGATCATCTCTTATACAACAACAGTCTAAAAAGCTGTGCATTAATTGCTTCTGCCAAAGAAGACTTTAGACTAGGTATCAGAAAGCACATACTTCAAGGTCTGACTTAAGCATATTGTTTTGTAGTGTTCATGTACCCCCTAAAATGTATTTTGAACAGTCAAACTCCTTTAGCCATGTCAGTGTTTATGAGTCAACCATATCTGCATCTGTGCCATGTCATTGCTTACGAGTCAACCATAACAGCATGTGTTGGATAATGCAGTCCCATCTGTCAATGTTGCTGAAGACAAAGACTTTACTTGCATATTCCAAGATTTGAACTTTTGCCTATCTAAATCCACAAACTAAAAAAAAAACATTATTAGCTGCTCACAGCACAGGAGAAGTCTTACTGTAACTCTGAGACTGAATATATTTGAAAGGATAATCACATCACTGTGTGGCAAGACAAATGTTTGCCTTAAAAGTGAGTGAAAGCATTGTGGAAGATTTCTTCCTGTGTAAATGTTTCCACTGAGGGGAAGTGCACACATAAGATCTGTCAGATAAGATACCTCTACCTAGCACTATTGTCACACAAATACTAGTTAGTCATTACCAAATTCACATGCCCATCTAATTACACAATCTAGGCAACACAGTTATAACTGCCAAAGCCACAGAAGAAGTCTTACTGACTTTATCATTGTGTTGCAAAGCAGAATGTTGGGGTAAAAGGGAATGACATTGTTGGGGATGCTATCTCCTGGTGTAAATGCTTCTTTTGAGTGGATGTGCAAACACTAGATCAGTTGTATTTGACAGCCCTACCTGTCATACAGTCACACATTCACAGTAATCTTTACTGGATTGGAATACCTGTCTATCGAAGTACACAGTCTAGAGATCTGCGTATTAGCTGCTCATGCCAAAGAAGAAGTCTTATCACAAGTGTGAAACAAAGCTTATTAGTAGGGATGACTTCACCACTGTGTTGCAAATCAGATGCTTGGAATAAAAGGGACTAAGATTGTTGGGGAAGCACTCTCCTGGTGTACAGGTTTCTCTTGTGTGGAAGTCTACACACAAGATCCGGTGTATATACCTGTCTAACCTGTCATTATAGTCACACTAGTTCATTATTGCTGGATTTGAACAACTACCTGTCTAGGTACAAAATCAAGATATGTGTGGATTAGCCACTCACCCCACAGAAGAAGTTTTATTACAAGTGTGAGACAGAACATATTTGAAGGGATTACCTCATCACTATGTTGCAAAGCAGTTGTTTGGGATAAAAGGTACAAACATTACTGGGTAAGCCCCTTCTGGTAAAAATGTTTCCCCTGAGTGAAAGTGAACACACCAGATCAGCTGCAAATGTCAGTCCTACTTGTCACTTCAGCAACACACACACACACACACACACACACACACACACACACACACACACACACACACACACACACACACACACACACACACACACACACACACACACACACACACACACACACACACACACACACACACACACACACACTGCCTAAGTCCACAGTCTGAGAAGATTGTATCAACTGCTGATGACACAGCAGAAGTCTAATAACAAATGTCAGGCAGCACATATTTGTAGTGTACATTACATGTTTGGATGAATAAGAATGTGCTTTAACAGAAAGACAAAGCATGAATGTGTTGATCACAATTCAATGCATACTGCAGCACTAAGTCATGCATCTCTTCATCCATGGATGTTGTTGCAGTCTGAATTATATCTATTTCTGCCACACTAAGGTGTATTGACCATGTACATGAAGCATGATAATTACAGTTGTCAGTCAGTGCAGTGCCACTCATGCATTCCTGATTGTTCATCTCAAGATGATTATATGCAAGTCTTATTAAGTTTATGTATCATTGTGCAGACTTTGTGATGTGTGAAAATTGTGCAAGATAACTACAAGGCATACATGCCACACATATAAAGGTAGACGCATTGTCACTACTCTGCAAATATGTGTCATAAGGTCCCAGTTCACTGGAACACATTAGGTAGGGTATGTGTAACGTATTTCAGTATAAAAATCATTTACATTGCATAATAAGTAGACAGCACCACAGTACTGTACAATTAAATTATATATTTTTTTCTCTCATCCAGTCTGCAACCGTGATTTTTCTTGAGTTGTCTTTTTTGGCTTGTTAGTCATGGATATTGGCACACAGAGTGGAAGGGGTGCTAGAGATTCTCATGATGAACTTACTAATGTTATTTCAAAATTAACTAAACTTATTGGAGGTTTCAATACCCAGATTATCGGTTTGGGTAGTAAACGCAATGTTTTATTGGGAGAATTGAACAGGCTATCGGCCCTAGGGCCTATACAAGCCCAGCCATAACAATTCCCTGGCTATTTCTTCCCACATTATTTACTTCCCTGGACCCCTGTCTAGCAGGGCGACTGATGTGATCCCCGGGTATTTGTTGTTTCAACATCTTAATTCACTATTCAGAATGTTGGGTAAATCACACAGCCCAGACTTCTTCACGTATGAAGGCATACTAATATTTAGGTTGTTTATTTGTGTTGCATAGATAGCTTCAAGTAAACATTTTTTTTTTTTTTTGGGAGAATTTTTTGGTTTTATTAGGAGAATTGAACAGGGAAACAGCCGTTTGTAATGTTCATTCTCAAGACTCCCTATATGACATTCCCGCCAGGCAAGGCAGCCCTAATAGATCAGGACATGTTTGTGGGAATGATGTTTCTAGTGTAACACCGTGAGGTACTTCCACCATTACCTCGCAGACGCCAAGTGGACTACAAATACAGCACAATGATATGAGTTGTCAGGAAATAAGAATGACTTTAAATATTGCTGAATGGATTGACAAGGATAGTGGTAATTTTTCGTATGGTACGGAACCACAACTCAGTAAAGGTACTGTTGATCAAATGTTATTTAATCTAGAAAAAGAAAGTTTAAAACTTAACAAATTGCAAATAGAGAACCAATACCTAACCGAGTGTTTAAAACGTGAATAGGTCCCAAAGGGACTTAGGTATTGGCATTTTCCAAATGGATTGATTAGTGGTTCAGATCTACACAAAGATTTGGTGACTTTATTCAATTTCCAGGGTTGTGAATTGTTACAATTACTTATTCGTGATAAAGATAAACAGTTTTGTGTACTTCAAGAATCTGCTGGCAAGCTAGATGCTTGCATTAAGAAGGACATCAGTTTTTTTCAGTAGAATTAAAGATTAAAGGAGGGGTGGACTGGTTGTGATGGACAAGGATAGATATATTGACAGTATGTTAGTACATTTACTGGGTGATGGATATGAAGAAATCTCCCACAATGAGCTAAATTTAGCTTATAAATGAGTGGATATGGTCCTTTTGGATCTACTTTTGAATGATCAAATTAGTGAAATTGAATATAATTTTTCTGTACAAAAACATCCAAGGATCCCTACTATTTTCGGGATCCCAAAAATACATAAGGACATTATTCAACCTCCATTAAGACCTATAGTGGATGGGAAAGGGTCAAAAACAATATCTATAGCTAAATATCTTGATCACCAGTTAAAAAACTGCTTGAGTGAATATACCCACATCATCAAAGATTCATGGGACTGCCTAAAAAAGATTAAACAAGAATTTTATGGGAAAGATATTATTTTTACTACGATAGAAGTTAAAGATTTGTTTAATATCATAACTCACCAGGAGGGTATAGAGATGTTCTATGATTTTTTTGTGCCAACACACCACATTCCCACACTCAAAAATACTTACTTTAAGGACCCTCATCGAACTAGTATTAGAAAATGGTTTCCTGATATTTGAGGGTCACCTTTTTAAACAAGTGTCAGGCGTTCCAATGGGGGCAGCATGTGCACCAATTTTTGCAAATGTTGTCCAGACCCAGTGGGAACTGTCTACAGTATTTGTTTCAGAAGGTATGGGACACTGTAGATTCTATGAACATTACGTGGATGACATTCTCATTTTGTGGGATGGTAGTGCTGATCAGCTGTCAGACTTCCTTGTATTTCTCAACAGTAGCACCTCCATTTTGAAATTCACTTTTGACACACACTCTGATTCTATCAACTATTTGGATATCAAAATTTGTAAAGAATATTGTGAACACACATTTCCCTCCACCATCTTTAGAAAACCTACATACTCGAACTCCCTTTTGCACTTCGAGAGCGGGCACCCCCTGCATCAAAAGCATTCGTTAGTTAAGGGTCAGGGGGTTAGACTCTCCCGCATGATAAGTAAATTTGATAAATATCTCAAGGAAAGGGAAGTTTTATTGGGTATGTTATTAAAAAGAGGTTACCCAGTGGAATTTGTGACTCCTATACTTGAAGAAGTAACAAACAAGAGAAAAGTAGGACATTTCTATCCATTGCTTGGATTTGATATTTCCAGATTGTGTGCCCCATGAGATAATAGTGGACTGACAACTGATCATCAGGGATGTTATAGTCATGGTTTGGTTCTTACGTATACCCCTCAGTTCTCCCTGGTTAAGGACATCATTTTTAAGAATTGGTATATTCTTGCCTGTGATGAGATTACGCAAAGTAAAGTAGGTAAGGTTCCTATAGTAGTCTATAAAAAGGATACTACCTTTAAAAATTTATTGGAAAGAAACAAAAATCAGAATGACAACCATAGTTAAGTAAGATGACCAAGTGTGGGTATTACACCTAGTGCAAATATGTACTAGAAGGTGACAAAGTTTTTTTTTGTCCAGGGCATCAATTTAAGTTTGCAGTATTGGAACAACTCATAGGGGATGAAAGGGGTGGCCCCATTGGCTTGTTGCTTGAATTTTGTTATGGCAGTTGAGGGTAAATGCCATTACTACCCCAGATTTGAATGAGGTCATTTCCCTCACAAGTTTTTTTGAAATTAAAAGCAGATTTTTATTTATAGTATTATTGTTCAATACAAAGATGCTGCTGTGGTACAGCAGTAGCGTTGTTGCCTCACAGCAAGAGGTTCTCCCGTTTGATTCTCGGTTGGAGTACGGGGAGTGCCTTCTGTGTGGAGTCTGCATGTCTTCCTTGCAGTTGGGTGGCATTCGAAAGACATGCATAAATGGGCATGCCTTCGTTGAAGGTTGGACGTCGAGCTGGCACCTCAGCATTCATGAAAATCTACTGCCAATCATTAGTGGACCGGAGTTCCGCTGTGGCGACCCCTAACCGGGAAAAGCCGGAAAGACAAACATTGTTCAATACAAAGACACAGTAATAGCTTGACTACAATTATCATGTATTTAGTTTTTAATTTGCATATATATATATATATATATATATATATATATATATATATATATATATATATATATATATATATATATATATATATATATATATATAGATCTTCTTCTTCTTCTTCTTTCGGCTTTTCCTGGTTAGGGGTCACCACAGTGGAACTCCAGTCCGCTAATGACTGGCAGAAGATTTTTACATACTGAGTTGCAAGCCCTGACGCACAACCTTCAACAAAGGTATGCCCATTCACGCATGTCTCCACACAGAAGACGCTTTAGCTGAGATATATATATATATATATATATATATATATATATATATATATATATATATATATATATATATATATATATATGTTTATGCTTTGCATTGATAGTTAGTATTTAGGTTGTCTGATACATATGCACATTTGACATTTTGTGGCTATTCTGCATTTATTCAGTAACACCTATAAGTACATGGCATTTTAGGGATTCTGTCTTTTAAGTTTTAAATCTGAAATTTGAATTTGTGATGTCATATTTAAGTGTTTAATTACACTAATTAATTTTATGTATTTAAGATGTGATTGTGCTTGACTTGGTTATTCTGAAGAAGTCACTGTAATACTGATGAAAGCGCTCAATTAAATTATATTTTATTTCTCTCATCCAGTCTGCAACCGTGCTTTTTTCTAGTGTACATTACATGTTTGGATGAATAAGAATGTGCTTTAACAGAAAGACAAAGCATGAATGTGTTGATCACAATTCAATGCATACTGCCTGCAGCACCAAGTCATGCATCTCTTCATCCATGGATATTGTTGTAGTCTGAATTATATCTATTTCTGCCTCACTAAGGTGTATTGACCATGTACATGAAGCATGATAATTCCAGTTGTCACCACGCAGTACCACCCATGCATTCCTGATTGTTCATCTCAAGATAATTGTATGCAAGTCTTATTAAGTTTATGTATCATTGTGCAGACTTTGTGATCTGTGTAAATTGTGCAAGATAACTACAAGGCATACATGCCACACATATAAAGGTACACTCATTGCCGCTATGCTGCAAATACGTGTCATAAGATCCCAGTTCACTGGAACACATTAGGTAGGGTAACGTGTTTCAGTGTAAAAATCATTTACATTACATAATAAGTAGACAGCACCACAGTCAACACATCATATCTTAAGTGCAATAAGCCAGTAAACCATATACAAGGAATATAAACCAAATCGCTTACTTAGACAAACTGCTGGCAAGTTTATTTGTCTGACCAATGGCAAAGTATTAGTACATGAGTAATTATTTTTTAGTTTTGGAAATTATAATAAGAAATAGTAATTGTTTATGGTGCTCCATGGCATGTGTGATGCAAGTAAGGACTACAGGCATATACACATTTCTGATTCAGACACATTTCATAAATGTATATACTGTGTTAATGCTTTACATGTGTCATGAATAGTAGAGTAAGTAGATTTATGTGACTATTGTATATATATATATATATATATATATATATATATATATATATATATGTGTGTGTGTGTGTGTGTGTGTGTGTGTGTGTGTGTGTTTTATGCATTCCAACTCATAAAATGTCCATGTGAAACGACTACAATGTTATTCTAACTTACTGATTGCATACTAATAAAGCTGTAGGTAAATAAAGTTGTAGATAATACACACTAATTGCTGCTGCTTAGATTTGAACCTACATACAACTACTTTGATTGAAACATTGGCTAATGCAATGTTGCAACAGCTATTCAAGCAGGCATGTGTGTTTGTAATATACAAAGTATGCTACTCATCTGCGACTGTGTCGAGCAGTTATGGACTGATACCCTCAGAAATGATAAACTGATTTGAATTTCTGACATTTTACTGAATGACTATCACTCATACCTGAACCATATTTATACAGTGCCTCTCTGAGCCATTGTAATTGTAGTGTTTTCTGATCCACCTCCATCTTCCCTTCTATCTCTTCAGAAGCTATGCAAAACAGGGGGAAAAGTGTAATAAGCACCATTTTTTGTTGGCATGCAATGGTATTTTATTGGCTGGTAACAGGCCACTATACTTACACAACTCAGGTGTGTCAATGGTTCTAAAGTTTTCCTCCCATCAGCAAGGGCAGTTCTGCTTGTGCCTTTTCAAGTCACTGTAATGGTGACAGCATTGTTCACCAGTGCATGGGATGCCAGTTACACTCATGACAGCCTTGGCCAAGCTATTATAAGCCTCGGCCTTATACTCGGACCTGGTATAGTCTTCCTGCAATAGCCTTTGTCTGTATGCTTTATAAGGAGTCCAACAAAGATCTTGGACTCCTCCTGACACAACCTTTGGGTTCTAAACTCAGCACTACCCTCACCGTCATCTGCCATGTCTTCTCAAAGATATCAGAAAAGAATTTCAAGAAATTGCTGCCCAATTAAGATCTTGTGTGTAACAGCTTGTGTGCAATGGCAGACAAGCTAGCCAACTCCACTTGTGCAATAGAAAGCACACAATAGAACTGAATAAAATCTGGGTATGATTTTTTCAGTGTCCACTTTAGGTGTCAGACATAATGGTAAGATGTGGCCATGTGTGCTGATCGCTGATCAGTGTACATCGAAATGTTCTGCAGTACTCTATCAACTGCTGTTTAATGATGATATCAGTTACAGTTCATATGGTATATTGGCACCTCTGGGCATGTTCTTTGTGATGGTTGATGGCAATCATAACGGTACATTGTCACAAAGCAATATTATATCACAGTCTCACTGATGTCAATACATTGTCACAAAGCAATATCATATCATAATCTCACTGATGTTGCTGTTGTCATTCAGTGTTATCCTCATGTAAATTTACTTTAAGTAGTACATAATGCCTTGGTGGCATATAAAGTGTAAAAACTGTGATTGATAGCACCTGGGAATCAAAACCATGATTTATTCTGTGAATTAACTTTTAATGCCACAGGAGAACTGCTGTTACCAGCGTGTAAGCTGAGGTGTACAATTTTGAACATCAGCAGAGGCAGACCTAATTCTTATAGCCCTGTATTTGTTGCACATTAAGTTGTCCCTTTATTGGATTAATAATTTGAGGCATATATATATTCCTGTGGAAAATGCTCCATTGCATTTGTTTTTGTAATATCTGTAATGCTAACTGAACTGTAATGAACCCAAGCATATTTGCATGGCTGACAGCAAAGTTTTAGAGCATTTGTATTTTTTTTCGTTTTTCCCGCATACTGACATGACAATTAACACTTATAAAATGCTGATTTTTGTTTGAGGACCTGTTGTATTCATTAGACACATGATACATTGATGTTACAACACATATTGAGGAAGTGAGCATAAGGAGTCTGCAGGACATGTTCGACACAGCATACATCAGTACAATATACACTTGTGCTAATGACAAATCTCATTCCACTGAAGCCATGTTCAGACATATATTTACACCTATGTTGCTGAATTCTTCGTATTTCCCTGACTCCTACTGTTGCTAATTGTAATATCTCATATTTTTGCACAAAATTTATTTGTAACATCCATGCACATGCAAGTGTTCAGCATCCATTACACATGCTTGTTTGCAACAATTATCTCTTGTCTTCCAAGTGTAATTCAGGATGAATTATAGTAAAAATGAAATGACAACACTTTATTCTGACCTCTAAATTGAAACAATCCCTAATGTTGATTCAAACCCTGCACTGCTTGCGCTGTTCTTCAGACCTTACTGTATTAACATAGGTTTGTATGTATATACCAGACTAATGACCACTAGGGCCCTTATAAGCCTAGTTGTGCAACCCAAATGTGACCCACAAATCTGATTTATATGGAGGATGATTTACTGATTGCTTCTGTCCATCAGAGACATAGGCAACAGACCACTGTTTTAAGATTATAGTTAAATAATAACTCCAGAAGTCCTGATAAGTCATATTTTAGAATGTTCAGGAGGCATCCTTGGATATTATTGGTGCCCACTGAGGCCATGTTCTTCACTTTAGTTCGCACAGCCAGTAAATGCTCCCTAGTTATAGTTGGAGGCATTATATTTGAGGATATTTTTTGGTGCATGGTTGGGGATGAGAGGGGAGTAAAGATGAAACTGAATTTGTCCACTAACTGGTTCCTGTATCACCAGGCTCAGTGAATGTGGCTTCATTAACCACCATTTCAGCGCATTGCTCTGTGTTGTACTTGAGTTTTCTAACATAGCTAAAGAAGATCTTATGGTCATCTTTCACCTTGCAGGCTATCTTAACCTCAAAGTTGGCTTTCTTTGACCTACATTCAGAGATCTTATCACTCCATGAATCTGCAGACTGTCACTGATATTACCTTGTATGTTACTATCTTCTTTGTACAATCTGTGGCTTTCTGGTAAATTGCTGATAATTTTAGTCTGAAAATATTGACAAACATTTGAGATTCAGACATCATATCCTTCAGTATTGTACACTATATGTGGCTGTCTTTGGAGGTCTGGGTATCCGTCAGTACTGCACACAAGTGGCTATTTTTGGCGGTCTTGGCAGGATGAATGTGAAAGCAACCAATTACAGTAGCACAGTGGGTAGTGTTACCATCTCATAGCACTTTATTCTCTAGTTGATTCCTTTGCCATGGTTTCTTTTGTGTGGAGGCTCCATGTACTTCTTGAATCTGTGTGAGCTTTATCCAGGTGTTGAGGTTTCTGACAACACCTCAAAGATATATAGGTTACTTGGTGTTCCACTAATTTACATTCAACTAAGTATGCAGTATTAGTGACTAGTGTGTGTGTGTGTGTGTGTGTGTGTGTGTGTGTGTGTGTGTGTGTGTGTGTGAATAATACAACTGATTTTATATATGGACCCATACAACATGGAGGAGCATACATAATTTCACCAGAAAGCAGCAAAACAGTTATTAAGTTATTTTCTTTTAAAAATAAGTTAATAAATGAGTCACAGAGCTTGCAGACGCTTACAGTTTCTAGGGGCCTGGCCACCACACCTCTCAACTGTCCAGATTTTTGCCTTGTATTTTTGGTCTGTTCCTTTTAAAATTTGTAGTTTTCTGTCAAATCACTGAAGACTGACGTTACTAAATAATGACATATATTTGAGTTTCAGACTTCAAATCCTGCAGAAAATGCAAGCTGATATGAATTCTGTTATTCTAGCAACTTTCTAAGTTTGTAAGAGCAATAGTTAAATTCTGTCCCTATTTTTGAGCCTTTGTTCCCCCATTATTTTGGGCTCTTTCCAGATTTCTTGTGCTAAGAGGTTGAGATGTATGCTGGCCACCCCAACACCCCCAACTGTATAAGGAGATTTTGACATAGGTATGGTTGGGGGGGGGGGTCATCTTTAATCTCTGCCTTGTGTCTTATTTAGTCTACAACTAACCCTGTTTAGAGGTGTGTTCAGAAGTTTGCTATAACTTATATAGGGGCTGGGAGAAGTGCTGTATTTTTTCTTTAAATTTTTTCCTTACCTTTCCTCATGGTCAGTTTTCCCCAAAATGTCACTGTAGCTTATCTAGAAGCAGTCTATTCTTTAGGAGCAACACGTTGGAATACATTTCTGTGATCATTATTTTTGTCACTTTCCTGACAAGCAAACATCAGACATGTACAAAAGACATGATCTTTTGGGGGTAGGAGTATGACGCCAAGCTGCATATATACATCAGACAGGATCAAGCAGAAATATATTACTATGGCATTTTGTTTGTTCACTTTTATTGCTGTCTATCTTTAAAGAATTATATATATGAGGTGGCTGTCTTTTGAGGGTAGGGGTGAGGAGGTATGCTGTTTAAATGTAGGACAGCAACAGTGTAATCTATGACAGCAACAGTAACTTGTGGTCATGCGTCCCTTCATTTTCATTACAATCTAACACCACAGAGGTGCACAAAAAAGTCTGTCTTTTGGGCAGAGTATGAGGGGGTAGCCACTGTTCCACGAGTTACATATCCTCAGAAGCATTTGTCTTTTTCAGTTTATTGGGAAATTCTGTTTTAGTCAGTCTTGAACAACTTATTTTGTTCTTGAAAGGAAATATGATTTAATTTATTTCCTTGGTCAAGATTTTTTGCTCAGGCCATCCCTAGATCAAAAGGATGGAAAACACCCTAAAATGCACCTTAGAGTATCTAGAAACCAATGGCTTAATACAGTTATATCAGTGCAGTCCTGGTCAGTTTCAGTGTGTTGAAAGGATTAAGGAAAACGGTTAACAGAAAATGAAAGTGTAGGGACCTTGAGGGGGGGGGGGGTGAGCTACAAGTAAAAATTATCACTTAAACTGTAGATTCCAGTTATGGTTTTACCATTTTTCTGTAATTCAGAGCTCACAGCTTCATATGTGCATTTCTAAATATGTAGAATGTAAAAAGAAATGGGACTGAATGTACCAAGACGTGAGACTGTGTGGTACTGAACAACTACTGACACTCATACTTGATCACCATCCATATCTGATCTGGATCCACCACTGCATATTGCTGTCTTCTCTGTTAACTAATATTAACTTACGAGTTACAAATATGCTGATAAACATAGCTGTGTGTTAAAAAAGTATGATTTGGAGCAACACATAACAGAATCCTCACATAGATGGGTACCATCACTGAGACAATATCCAAATAAGGGATCCCCTTCAAATCACTGTATACCAAATCAGCGAAGCGCAGAACGTTGAGACCAAAATGCTGAACTTTCTAATCAGCGAAACGTCACAATGCCAAAAGTTCAGAACACTGAAATACTACTACACATGTGCTGGTGCTGGCCTAACTGCCCTGATAGTGTATATTCGCTCAGCGCTATAAGAACAGGTAAATTATAGGTTTTAAATCTTTGCAATAATTTACCTGTTGCAAGAATTGTTGGTGGCGATAATGGTACAGTGCAGATCAGGACATTTAGCTTTTTCCACACTGTAGTGTGATGTCTGAGTTGGTATATATAAGTTTTGGGGTGGGTGCAAGGGGGCTGTAAAAAACAGTGTGAAGTGTATAGTACCCCATTTAGTGGTTATTTTTAATTGTTTTGTAACATTTATAAGTGTTTAGGTTGGCGCATGCATAGTGGTGTTTCAGTGTTGTGAATTTTCAGCATTGTAAAGTTTCATTGATTAGATACTTTGGCGTTTTGTTGTCAACATTCTGTGGTTCATTGATTTGGTAGACCCCCAAATAAGATATCTGCATTTTGGATGGACTGCAAAGTACACAGTGATTCAGTTTAACTTCAGGATACAAGTCAATAGATCCAACATAGAATGCAATTCTACCTGGTTTGAGTTTAAGCAAGCCCACCCACATCCATAGAAATTTATATATAAACTTTTTATAATTTTATTTTGAGCAACTAATCCAACCTCCTGGTCAGTACTAGTATAAAGAGATATCACATCAAGTGATGCAAAAACAAAAGATGACTCAGGAATGGTGGATCTGCCCAACAGTTCCAAAAGGTGCCAAGAGTCACGTAAATAGAACTTAGAACTCTGGACAACTGGATTCAAAATCTCATCCTGCCATATAGAAATTGGCTCAGTTTTAGAAAACTACTTACTAGTATTAAAAATAAATGCTAGTATTGACCAGGAGGTTGGATTAGAATACCCAAGAGAATACTTGAGCAGTTACACTACTTTTGACAATGACAAGATCCATACTGTTTGTGTTTTGATGGAAATGGTACTTGATAATAATTTTTTCAAGTCTGACAATAGATTTTTCAAGAAAATTTCAGGAGAGGATTTTGTCAGGTTCTTTCCACATATGGGTTGACTGGCTCAGGTTAATTAATACACACACACACACACACACACACATATATATATATATATATATATATATATATATATATTGTTTGTTTGTGTCTTTCGGCTTTTCCCGGTTAGGGGTCGCCACAGCGGAACTCCAGTCTGCTAATGATTGGCAGTTGATTTTTACGTACCGGCTTGCCAGGCCTGATGCACAACCTTCAACGAAGGTACACCCATTCACGCATGTCTCCATGCAGAAGATGCTCTAGCTGAGAAGCGAACAGGACAGCGTCTTACTGTGAGGCGACAACACTACCACAGCACCACCACCGCGGTTTATATATATATATATATATGGGTTTGCTATCATTTTTTCAAACATCAATTGGACGTCTGTTATGATTCCGAACATCAGATTGTTGTCTACTATATGTAAAATTATTTGAAACATCGAACAGACTTATATGAATGCACTAGTGCAGTCGCCTTTAAAAGTTTGATGTACTATACACAGATTGTGGTACAGTACAGTTTGAAAATGTATCCATATCCTCACTGCAGTGTGATCTAGGAGATGGAATATATTGTTAGCAGGGGGTGTGGGAGGTGCAGGGGGGCTTGCACCCCTGCAAAAACGTGATATGTGGTATAGGAATTTCATTTACATGAACTCCAATATGGATATAACGTGATGTTTTCTGAGACAATGTCAAATCTGCTGCGTCGATCAGCTGATTTGACACTGTAATGTGGTAGTGATTCTGTTTATTGCATTACTTAGAAATTGTGAACAGAATTTGTTTTGCCATTCGTAATTTTGATAGTAAACCATATATATATATATATATATATGGTTCTATCTGACTACGTCGACAAGTCAGAACGCCGACAGCGAGAACACCGACGCCAGAAGATCGAAAACGGAGAAGACCGACGGATCAAAACCCCGACGCTGAGAACATCGACATGGGAAAAGGCTGTGGATGTATGCGGTAGTGACGGACGGTAGGGTGCGAGTAAGGTAAGTGTGCGACTGTGATAGTTTGTGGGTTGGGGGCGGGTTAAGTGAGTTAGGGTTAGGCGGGCTAGGTAAGTGCGACTGTGATAGTTTGTGGGTTAGGGTGGTTAAGTGAGTTAGGGTTAGGGCGGGCTAGGTAAGTGTGACTGTGATAGTTTGTGGGTTAGGGCGGTTAAGTGAGTTAGGTTAGGGCGGGCTAGGTAAGTGTGCGACTGTGATAGTTTGTGGGTTAGGGCGGTTAAGTGAGTTAGGGTTAGGGGCCGGTTAGGTGAGTGTGTGGTAGTGGCGGACCTTAGGGTTAGGGTTTGGGTTAAGGTTGTAGGTAGTTGTGTATGTGAGGTTTAGTGTTGGTTTGTAAGGATTTTGGTGTGCTTGTGTTGTGTGTGTGCTTTTTGGACCGGGGATTTGTTTTGTTTGTTGCTTGTCGGGATTATGGTGTGTCGGGCATGTGAGGTTTCGTGTTTGTGAAATGTCGGTTATGTGGTGTCGGTGATTTCGTTTTCGACTTGTCGACGTTGTAAGATAGATCCATATATATATATATATATATATATAGTTTCACTTTATAATCTTGAAATGCATATATATATGACTTGTAGTCTTATATAGTCACTAGGTTGAATTTTTTGCCATTTTGTTCCAATATATGTGCGTGCTAAATAATTTTCACTCATCTGAAATGATTGATAATACATGATGTATATCTTCTGATATGTTAAACTTTATGGCATAAACAGAGGGTAGACAAGTACAGAATGATGTCCACACATTTACGTATGTCACATTACCCTTAATGCTATTACCTAATACAATGGAATAAATGAGGCTGCATATTCACATCTCATATATATAAAATCGTAAATGAAATTATGAAAACAATACAGAGATATCAGAATTTGCAGGTGAAGCCAAACTAAGGCAAAATGACAATTGGAAAGAGGCAAACTGCAACATTTAAGCATTAAGTTTAAACAGTGTTGCTGTCATTTTTGTTAAGGTTAAAAATATAAAAGCTATCCAAATATATATATATTACATTGCTATGATAGCAGCCTAAAAAAGCAAGATTAGTTGGGTTTTAAAATGTCATGAAAATTATCTTTCATTTAAATTCTAAGCTACAGCTGTTCTTTTATTTTTGAGGTTAAGTATACGGTCTAGGAATACCTTATGGAAAAATACCTTGTGATGATTTTGTAAAAAAATGTGTACATATATCAGAACATTTTGGAGATACATCCCTTTATATAAAAGTAGTAAAATTAGCCAAAATAACAGAAGACTGGGCATAGTCTTCTTTAAAAAGGTTAAGTATAAAGAGATTAATGAACAAAAATGGTGAATTGGCATTCTCCAAACGGCCAATAAGTGTGTATGGAGTATATTAGTGAGTATAACAGTACGAGTGTTGTGTGATAGAATGGCGCTCTGTCCAGAAAGGGTTTCCAGTGCCTTGTCCCCTTTGGTTACTGGAAATAGAGTCCAGCATTTGTCAAATGATAAAACAAGTTATTGGAAAATGAATAAATGAATGAGTTAGACAATGTATTGTTATTCAAATGTTTAGCAAATTGATATGAACACCTTTTAAATAGAAACATTAGATTACAGTACTATGTGCAATTGTTCTAAATGAGTGTTATTTGGGTCTATAATCATAATGTCAAACTAATATAAGTTTGAACATTGTAATATCGAACCCTAAAGTTCGAAACCCAACAATAACGAAAACACAGAACAGTGATTTTTTTTCCCAGGAAAAAAATCCCTGTTCCGTGACAAAAAAAAAAAAATTAAACCTTAAACTCACACCTCCCCTACTTAAATATACCAACTCTGAGATTGCACCACAGTGGAGGAAATAGCTAAGCCTCGAAAATGGCACACCTATTGTTTTTCCCTGGAAAAAAAATCGATGTGCCGTGGCTTCGCTATTTTTGAATTTTGGACTTTAGGGTTCGATATTACAATGTTTTAACTTATTTCAGTTCGACAATATGATATAGACCTATGTTATTTGTACATTCTATTTCAAGTGGGCAAAACTATGGGTAAATATAATTTTTCCATCATTTCTTTTTTTGTTTTCCACATAGACGTCATGTTCCTACAACATAAAAAAAAAAAAAAATCACCATCTAAAATGAAAATCAACAGGATGAATAAAATATGTTGTACTCAGAGCTGCCTATCATCTTTACTCGCACTACAGGAGAGTATGTGCATATATATCATTCCCGGCATTTTGACTTCACTCTTTATTTATTTATTTATTTTTATAGGAAAGTCTGACTGAGCAGTGCCTTTTTTTTAGTGGAGGCCCGGGGAGAAAAGCTCCACAATACAGGCATCACAAACATCATTTGCATTGTCTCATCATTTTCTCATTGCAGTTGTGCAGTCCTTTTGTGCTTCAGTTGGTGGACAGGGTCGTTTGATCATTCACAGTCAGTTTTATTCATGAGCAACAGCTTCATTATTCAGACATCACTGATATCTGTTACATCATTTACAAACAGTTTTTTTTTTTCTCAAAAAATGTTTTATTTTCAAATAAATAATTTTACAAACAGGTTTGATTAAAAATAATAGTTACAAAGGGTGTATATGAATAATTTTTAAATACTGGGAGTGTATGCAGTGCAGCATCATCGCTATGCATAGGTTGTTGGGGTGTATATAAGAATATTTGTTACTATAAAGACATGTTCATATAGGGCATAGGAAGATAAATTAAATAGAGCAATCCAAAGAAAGAAAGGAAAGGAAGAGGCACAAGGAAGATGAAGGAGATGAGATGATAGAGGAGGATATAGTTGTGATAATAGTACATTACGTTTTGTGCAGCAGAGAGTTATGGCAAACATTAATATGGGTTATTCCAGGTACAGAGATAAACTGTGTAAGCCTGCCCACCCCATAATACAAATAAAAACGGCAGCCAAACCCTAGATCACACATATTACTTACATGTGAATGCATATGTGTGTGTGTGTGTGTGTGTGTGTGTGTGTGTGTGTGTGTGTGTGTGTGTGTGTGTGTGTGTGTGTGTGTGTGTGTGTGTGTGTGTGTGTGTGTGTGTGTGTGTGTGTGTGTGTGTGTGTGTGTGTGTGTGCGTGTGTAGCAGTTTTATTTTCTTTTATGTTGAATGTGATCATTTTGGAGTGGCAGGAAGCAGAAGCAAAATCAACAAGGAGGCTAGAAGTACAGATTTGTATATGAAGTCTGGGCCTGTATGAATTAAATATTAACCACATTGTGACATCAGAAAGCAGCATACACTTGAGTATCCACTGCTCCCAAGCCAAAGATCAGGATGTAGCATGCACCTTAATAAATATTTGGAAGCTTTTGCCAAGGGTAAAGATATTTTTTTCTGCTTTCAGCCACCTCTGTATGTGCCACTAATGCCTCTGTTAGGAGTAGTTTTCCTCTGGGTATCCAGAACACCAGGATAAATGTCAGACTGAATCACTTCTCAAACTGGATAAGAAACAGCAGTAAACAAAGTTTCTACATTGTGGTCTTTATTTAAACTCATATTAGGACATAGCACAATTATCAAACATATGCTTTTTCCAATTAATTTTAACAGAACAAAGAAGGCTGTAATTCTGGAAACAATGAACAAAGCAGTCACCTAAAATGCCTATGTGCTGTAGAGTGGCACCAAATGAAACCTGGTAAAGTAGAAGCAGCAGGACAAGCAAATGTGCTGGTAGGACAGAATGACAGAGGCTATGCTGAGTCTGAAATATACATTAGAGTGAAGATGCCATGAGCTTACTAGTACAAAGCAGCACAGTGCATTTACATCAATACAAACCAAAACCTTCACTAGTGGGACCCTGCCACAGATACAAGCAGCAGTGTCAAACTTCACAGGAGTAGCCTTTGCTGACAGTCAGAGTTTCACTGTTAATGTATGAGGTGGTACCTACCATAGGAATTTAGGCACTGCCAGCATAGAGTGTAGTGGCAAATGGCAGCCCATGATATTAGGACATCCTATCTACATAAATGGTCTGCCTCTACTTATGTTGAAAATAGGGCGTTATTACAAAGTAACCTATCTATAACATTCTAATGCACTCAGTGTAAAACTATGTAGAGCAGTGTGTCAGTTTAATAACTTAACTTTCAAACTAAATATCTACTGACTATAATATTCAGGCAGTAGGCTCTTCACTGCAATTGCACAGCTCTTCACTGCAATTGCACAACACATCAAGCAAAACAGCCACTTTCCTCACTCAAATTACAAAAATACGAACAGCAAGCTCCAATAAGGCTCCAACAAAACAAAACAGAGCAGTTTTCACATCAGTTTATTTGGTACCTCGGCTTTTCACCTTTGTTTTACTGTTCTACAATAAATTTGCTGTTGTTCATCTGGAGCCTGACAACTTCTTTTGGTTCTTTTGGATTTTTGGCTTTTTGTTTGTGCTGCTGTGGAAGGGATACGAAGAAAAATTAGGGCACATGGTTCATAAACAATGGATGGGCTTCCACCACACTTCTTAAAAAAATCAAACCTTATTGCTTATCCCCTAACTATTACTATTAACAGAAGTGTAAGAGAAGGTGTCATTCAATCCATTTGGAAGGTGTCCAATGTTATTCCACTATTTAAAGGTTGAGGTAAACAAAGCTGGAAACCACAAGTCCATGTAAAAAGTGTTAAAAAGAGTAATACATACTCATTTCCTACCTTACCTTACACAATAAATTAAGCTCATGTCAAAAAGGCTTTTGCCCTGCCCATAGTACTCAAACTACCCTAGCTGAATTAACTAATTACATTGCACCAGAGTATGCCAAAAACAATCAGAGAAGTCTCAAATGTGCTGATACACTCAGTCAAAGGCTACAGCCTATAGGCTGCACATCTACTGATATTCATTGGTTTAACAATTACTTAATAACAGAAATCAGGTGGAACTCTTCAATATTTTACAAAATTCAAACCGATATTGGAGTTTGTCAAGGTAGCATCAAGGGGCCATTACTGTTGTTGTTGTCTTTCGGCTTTTCCCGGTTAGGGGTCGCCACAGCGGAACTCCGGTCCGCTAATGATTGGCAGTAGATTTTCTTGAATGCCGAGGTGCCAGCTCAACGTTCAACCTTCAACGAAGGCACGCCCATTTACGCATGTCTTTTGAACGCCCACCCAACCGTGGGGAGGACATGCAGACTCCACACAGAAGGCACTCCCCACACTCTAGCCGAGAATCGAATGGGAGAACCTCTTGCTGTGAGGCAACAACGCTACCGCTGCACTACTGCGGATGTATCAATGGGCCATTACTATTTAATACATTTACTATCAATATGTCACTTAATGAGCATTACTCTGCACTAGGTGAATTTCCTCACACATCACCATATTTATGTCACTAATCTATTGGCTACCACTATGTTTCTGATTCCATTAAATATACACATAGCTTCTATTTCTTCTTGCTCACTCCCAATTTGGCTTCTATTTCTTTTTGCTCACTGCCATTTTGCAGCCTTTACCTTTCTGAGCTCCTCTGTCTCCTTGGACTCTGTAGGCTAGATTCAATAAAGCCTACACAGTGCTCTAAAACCATGTGCCCTTTTCACAATGACACACACATGGTAGTGTGTTGCTTTGTATTCAGTAAGTGGCTGTACATGCTGCATAGAGGCACAAACATGGTAAACGGTGGCATGCTAATTACTGCACAAGCAGCTGAATTGTATGCTAATCAACCAATCCAAGATGGAGGAGCTATTCAACAAGCTATAAAGCAATCATGTAGACTCAGTGCAGGTTTTGCCTGCAAATTCCAAAACCGGTTGGAATACAGCCATGGAAACCACTCTACATGGAAACAATGCTAGGGGCTGCTGTTATTTTTATACATAAGGATGTGTAACAGTCTCAAGTCCATGCTGCTGCTGACAACAGCCCTCAGCCAAAAAGGAGAAGGGTGCTTAGACCCTATTAAGCTTTTGATGGTCTCCATGATGTGGATATTGTAGAGCACTACAGGGTGGATAGAAACATGCTACAGGAACTTCGCAACCTCTGTCATCCTGAACTGAGAGCAAGGGTAAACCGAGGAGAATCAGTAACTGTAGAGACTAAAGTATGTGTAGCACTTAGAATATTAGCTACAGGAACCTTCCACAGACCAACAGGGGATATGCTGTGGGTGTCACAGGCATCAGCATCCAGTATCCTACAGCAATTCATGACTGCTATGCTACAACATGCCAGTAACTACATACATTTTCCCTGTATACCTGAGGTCAGACCTCCAATTATGCAGGATTTCTACCCCATAGCAGACCTCCCTGAAATGTTGTGTACCACAGACTGCACGCACATTGAAATCAAAGCACCATCGGGGAACAGGGAAGGGTGTACATAAATAGAAAGGGCTTCCACTCCATTAACTGCCAGGTCATATGTAATGTTAAGGGAATCATCTTAATGTGTGAACTGCCAACCCAGGCACTTACCACGACTCACATATCCGGCACAACTCTCAACTGTGTCAGATGTTTTCTAGGGGAGATGTCCTATGAGACCATTTACTAGGAGATGCAGGGATGCACTTGAGCAGTGGCTGATGATGCCTGTCAGAAATACACACTCACCCACTGAAGAATGCTATAATGAGGCACACGCTCAAACAAGAAATATAATAGAGCATATGTTTGGGCTGCTGAGGTCATGGTTCCAGTGCCTAGATACATCAGGGGGAGCCCTGCAGTACAATCCCTGTACTTGTGCTGAAATTTTTACAGTCTGTGCTATTCTACATATATGATCCTGAGAAAACAGCTTCAGCATGATCATCAAGGTGAAGGGACACATATCCTACCACCACTGACAAGATCACCACAGCTACACAATGGAGAGGAGTCAGAGGAGTAACCACCAGCCACTGTTGGTGTAGGTAGATGTAAGAATGCATAATATGCCCTCGCCTTGGCCAAGAGGCAATAGATAGGGCACATGCTCACCACCTAAGGGGGTAAAACTGCCGTCCTATGCACATATATGCAGTAAAATGGATGCCACCAAAAACACAACCTTTACTTACACATGTAATGGCTGTGTACTGCTAGCATCACACAGAGTCAGCCCTGATTTAAAACACTGGTAACTGCCAGACTATCAAGATAAGTGTTGAACCTGGAATAGGAAAATAAATGGCTAAAAATGCAAATGAATGGCAGATCCTTGCATAATGTCACTTGCTAATGTAACTAACTAGAAGGTGGGTGATTTTTACAGGAATTATATCAATATGTGACAACACTGACTTATGTCAACAAATGTGTTCACTATCAAATAATAGGCCTCATGCATCTGTAGCGCACCCGCGGGTGTAGCTGAATAGTGTACGAGTTCCTCCTACCTGAATATGTGTGTGAATATTTATATTTACATTTATATATTCATATATTTATATACATATACATATACATTCTACCTACATTCCAAAGTTCAGCTGTACACCACAAATCTATTACTTACCTTTATTTTTAAAATTAATATTTTTTTGATTGTTCTCTCCACTGTAACTGTTTGTGCCGCATACCACTGTAAAAACATGTCTCTTGTAATTTGTGTGTATACTGATTATGTCGAAATAACTAAATGTGTCTGTAATTTTTCTTTGTGGAGCTTTTCTCCCCAGGCCTCTGCTGAAAAAGGGCCTTTTCGGCTCAGTCAGACACCCCCGGTTAACAAATGTAAAATAAATAAAATAAAATAAATAAATATACACATTTATTTATTCATACATTCATGATTTTTATGTATTTATATATAACATTGTGGTAATTTATATCACAAGAGTTTTTATTATTATTTTTATTTTTTATTCCTATATTTAATACATATATAATGGTTGTTACTTTTAATAGAAATCATTCATTTTGAATTTATAGCAATATTTCTTTAAATGGTTTATCCATTAATTGATTAATTAAAGTATCAAGTGAATAAGAATGCTATTTAAACTTCAGCTGTTACTTGGTTTCTTGTTTTGATGAAGTCCTAAAGACGAAACCTAGGTTAGCTCGTGTTCTGTTTGTGTTTATGACATTCAACTTGAATAAACTGCTGTTAGACTACAATTTCTTCCATTACTTCTCCTTCCTACCTGACTCTGGTGACACCCCTATTTACACCCAACATACCAAGGTTGCAAATAATAACAGATTTTATTCTAGATGGCAACTCTAATCTTAACAGGCAACAGCACAGTAGCAACAAATTATTGCAGTGACACAAAGTTTAGCAATAAGGCAATATGACGTATACATACAATGAAATCACACCTCCCAGAACTCAATAAGAAATATGAGCAAAAATGCAATTTCATTAAGCAGTAAAGATTCTATAATGCAACAATACTAACAGCAGCTATAACTTTGATCAGTTCTAATCAGACCAAACTGAAAACACTCTGTTATACCCTGTTCACTGGCCAGTGACTACTTACAGTCTTAATGCCAGCATGATGGGGCCCAAAGTTAGATCTCATATGAAACCCGGGTATTTGTAATCCACAGAGCATTTAAGGGGAAATCCACACTAAGGGGTGAGTAACATGAGATCCACAAAATGACAGCCAGTACTATTTTGAGATAAAGCTAAACAATTCCAGTTCAGAAAAGGAAAAAGGGAAAAGCCTAGGCCCTCAGTCCCAGTCGAAGTTATAGCACAATCTTATGAAAATATAAAATGGCGGCAAAAGTCTCTCACCACTCTGTCAATAACATTCTGGATGCCAGGCACCGCAGTTCCACTGATGAGAAGTGTAGAGATCACCCAACAGCCATCTGGTAATTGAAAATGGCTTTGTTATAATAGGCCCAACAGTATTCCTGTCCTTGCTGATCAGATGCTGGCATGGGACTAGTGGTTCCAGACTTCTCTCCTGATTCCACAGATCACCATTGACCAGGTTTTCCAAGGAGGGAAAACACGATCTGCAACTTCACTTCCCTCTCCCAGACACTAGACACATCTGGTTTTACTGCAAGGCCCCTTATTCCTTCACCTGGTGTTTCAGTCTGATCTCTTTCACTTTCGTTTCTCTCTTTTATATTCTTCTTCTTCTTCTTTCAGCTTTTCCTGGTTAGGGGTCGCCACAGCAGATCATGTTTTGCTCTTTTATAACAAATGAAAAGGAGCTCCACCTTGTGGTGTATTGAAAAACTGCAGTCTGTTAACCATACAGTGAAATATAGTGGGAGCTACACCCTCCATTGCTTGAAAACTTGGGTCCTCCCAAGTCAAAGATAGATTAGCAGCAATATACATATATATATATATATATATATATATATATATAAACACTAATGCACCATCAACTGAACAGTATTTCTGCATTCAAAAGGTACATCCCGCCAAGGGTGATCAACATTATGCTTAACTTGGGATGGGGTGTCACCAATAGACTCTCCGTTGAGCAGTGGTTACAGGCTCCTGTGCACTATGCCCCAAACTGTCATATGTAAGCCTCTGTGGGGGCCAAATCAATCTCTGAGGCTTTGGTTTGAAAGAGACAACTGGGGAACTCCACTCTGAGGGTTGGTCACTCACATCACACTCACTGTCCAGTTCCTCAGTAGGCATATTGTCTACTTCTAAGATTTCCTCTCATATAACTTCACTTTCTTTCTCCATAATTGTACAACTTATCCTCAGCACCATTATCCGAAGTTTGCATAGCAGGACCTCCATCAGAATCTGGTTCTGAAAGAGGCAGAGAAACATCACTCAGTCTATTGTTGGTGCTGGACTATTCAAAGTGACAATGGACAAATTTAGGTGCATTTATATTGAGATTGTGGTCCATGTGGTCTCGAACATCATCATAGAAAAGTCCACTGAAACCGCAGTCATCATCATTGTCCTCCTCTCCTTCAGCAGGAGGAATCATAGGCTCTTGAATATTTGGGAGGATATCTCCTCTCCACATAACTGCAGTTGTGGTGCTGCGGTAGCGTTGTCGCCTCACAGTATGACGTAGTCCTGTTCGATTCTCAGCTACAGCGTCTTCTGTGTGGAGACATGCGTGAGTGGGTGTACCTTCATTGAAGGTTGTGCGCCAGAGCTGGCAACTTGGAACATAAAAATCTACTGCCAATCATTAGCAGACCGGAGTTCTGCTGTGGCGACCCCTAACCAGGAAAAGCCGAAAGACACAACAACATCTCCTCTCCACATTAGTCTTCTGGATCGCCTTGAGTTAGGTTTTTGTCTATCCATTTTGGGTTCAGGATTCATAAGTCTCACTGATTCTGCCAAAGGCATTAAGTTGTTGCAGTGCCAGGTTTTGATAGGTCCTTCTTTCCCCTCAGGGCAGACTTGGTAGACAAGGATGTTAGGTAGCTGAGAACAAATTATGTAGATCTCAGATCCCCAATGGTCAGCTAGTTTGTGTTTTCCTTGCAGGCCCAAGCTCTTCAAGAGAACTCTGTCCCCTGGTTGCAAGTCATGTATATTCAATTTCTTGTCATAGTGAGCCTTGTTTTGCTGATGTCTTTGTCCTGTTGATTGTTCAGCTAGCTCATAGGCCTGTCTGAGGTTCTTCTTGAGTCTCTCCACATAACTGCTATGAGATTGCACTGGTGTATCATCAGCTGTGACTCCAAAGGTCCAACAGGAAGACGAGCTTCTCTTCCAAACATTAAGAAGTAAGGCGAGAATCCTGTAGCATCATTTTTAGTACTGTTGTATGCATGCACCACTGTGGCTACATGTCTACTCCATTGAATCTTCTTCTCAGCAGATAATGTTCCCAACATGTCTAGTAAAGTTCTGTTGAAACCCTGAGGCTGAGGATCCCCTGAAGGATGATAGGGAGTGGTGCGACTTTTCTGAATTCCTAAAAGAGTGAGTAATTTATGGACAAGCTTGCTCTCAAAGTCATGCCCTTGATCAGAGTGTAAGTAGTTTTGCCACTTTAATAGCTTTCTGATCACAAGTTGGAACTGCTTGAGCATAGCTGGTATAGTGGTCTGTCACCACCAGCACATTACTGATCCTACCTTCATCCAGTTCAGTGCAAAGGAAATCTATACAGACCAGTTCCATGGGCCCACTACTCTCCATTTGACCAAATGAGGCAACTCTGGTGAGCACAGTCTTTCACTGAATGCAGCAAAGACATGTACGACAATAATATTCAACATCTTGTTTCATGTATGGCCAGTAGAATCTGTCTTGTACAAGTCCCAGAGCTCTGTCATAACCAAGGTGACCATGTTCATCATCCAATGACTGAAGTACTACTTCTCAATACGTTTGAGGAAGCAACAATTGCCATTTTTCACTGCCAAGTGCACTAGAAGATCTCCTATACACTAGTCCATTTCGTATCTGGAGTCTGTCCCATTCTTTAGCCAAAAGTCTTGCCAGTGGATGAATATCTGTGCAAAGCATATCAACGTGTTTCTTCTCTAAAGCAGCCAGCACCAGCTGACCTAAGGGGTCTTCTCTTTGATCTCTCCTGAGGTCACTGTTACTCAAAGCTGGTAGCGATGAAGCCTGTAAAGTGACCAGATTACAGTAAGCTTCGGGTATGCTTTTCACAGACAGCCCCAACTTCTGGGCCCAACATTCAGTTTGTTGGCAGCAGGTTGCAATCTGGGCACATAGCTCTCACTCCAGGTGCTGGAATTTCCACCCATTCATCATTGGGGTGTAAATCTCCATGAGGTCTTCTGGACAGACCATCGGCATCTCCATTTGTGTGTCCTGGGTGATATTTTAACTGAATTTGTAGTTGGATAAAGCTACCATTCATCTGTGGCCAGTAGCATCTAGCTTTGCAGTGGTCTATATGTATGTCAGAGGGTTGTTGTCAGTCTGAACTTCGAATTCAGCCCCATAGAGGTAATCATGCAGCTTGTCTACTACAGCCCACTTTAAAGCAAAGAATTACAACTTGTGTGCAGGATAGTTCCTTTCTGTTGGAGATAAACTTCGACTGACAAAATCCATAGGTCTCAGTTTCTTCTTATGCTCCTAGTAAAGGACTCTTCCTAAACCATCTCTGCTAGCATCCATATGTAATGTGTATGGCTTTGTTGAGTCAGCATATACCAGCACTGGAGCATACGTGAGACAATACTTTAGCTGTTCAAATGCCTCTTTGCACTCAGGAGTCCAACAGCTCTCAATGAATTCTTTAGAGCCTCTCAGTCTCTTTGGTTTCTTCAGAAGGATGTCTTCATCTGTTTCATCTGCTTCCTCATCATTTTGGAGCAATTGATTGAGTGGTCTTGCTATCTTTGAAAATCCTTCCACAAACCTTCTATAGTAACTGCAGAACCCAAGGAAAGATTGCAGCTCTGTGATAGTTCCAAGTCTGGGCCAAGATGTCACAGCTTCAGCTTTGCTGGGGTCTGTGGCTATTCCATTTGCAGACACTACATGTCCCACATAGGTCACTGAAGGTTGGAAAATTTAGCATTTGTCCAGTGACAACTTCAGTCCTTCCTTCTCAATTCTGTCCAATACTTTCATCAGCCTTTCTTCGTGCTCCTCTAGGGTCTTCCCAAAGACAATGATGTCATCAAGGTAGACTAAGACTTCCAGGAGATGCATGTCTCCAACTGTTCTTTCCATGATTATCTGGAAAGTTGCCAGTGCATTTGATAAACCTTGAAAAATCCCAAAGGAGTGATGAAGGCAGTCTTCTTTTTATCTTCTGGGTGCATAAGGATTTGATAGTATCCACTCCTTAAGTATAGCACACTGTACCACTTACTGCCCACCAGACAATTTAGAGCATCTTCCATCTGGGGTGTTGTGTACTGGTCTGGAATGGTGAGCTGATTCAGAGTATGATAGTCAATACACATACAAATTGACCCATTCTTCTTCCTGACAATGACAATGGGAGAGGCATATGGACTTCTTGATTCTCGAATTATCCCTGAAGCTTTAAGTTCTTCCAGATGTTTACTCAAGTCCTCCAGATCTGCTGGGGCTACTCTTCTGGAACGTTCTCTGAAAGGCCGATCTTTTAATCTTATTCTGTGTTTTGCACTTTTTGCACAACCCACATCCAGCTCACTTGTAGAAAAACAATTTTTCTTCTTCATCAACAGCTATTTAGCTCTGGTTACCCACTCAGGGGACAGAAGACCACCCCCTAGATCAATATCTTCCATCTTCAGCTCATTGACACTGCTCTCATTTCTTGTCAAAACAGAATCAGGTAAGGGAGTGGCAGCATAAACATTTCCCAAACGTACTTGTGAACACAGGACAATGGGGGTACTTTCTTTATTCTTCAACCCCACAGGCAAAGTATCATAAGGATGCTTCAGCTTGTCAGCAGGCCAAACTTTGGGGACTAATTCCAGCCCCAGTGGCAAATCTGTTTCTGGATCCATTTCCATCATGAGATGAGAGGAAGCTGTTTGTCCACACATCCTCACTTTGGCCCTCAAGCAGATGACTTGACCAGGATGAATTATATGTTCTTTCCCAGAAAGGGTCCATACATGACCAATTTTATCTTTTTTACTATCCTTCTCCTTCTAAAGGGCACAAAAGGCTGGTCTCAGGAGTAGATGTAATGCTGGGTGTTCTTGGGTCAACTGAGGTGTCAGCATTCTTCTGACGAGGTCAGTATTTGTCCCCACTAAAATAGATGCTGAATCCTTTCCTTTTGGCCTGGGGCACACAGCCATGAGAGTTTTAAAAACTTCTATTGCCCCAACAACTGAAGTGGAAAATTCTAACTTGAGTGAGACATAACCATCATAGGGGAACTTCATGTCACTTAGCCCCAAGATCTCCAAGTCTTCTAACTTTCCAAGTGGCAAATACTTTAAATATTTCTGGTAGAAGTCTTTGAACAAAATGGTGATTTGCTCGCCAGTATCCAACAATGCTTTACTGTACACATCCTCTATCTTCACTGCCATGATAGGGGATGGTCCCACTAGGCCATCGGGTACTTTCTGTTTCTGGTGTTGTTTAGCCGTACGTCAGTCAGCATGTTGTTGAGGTACAATTTGTTGGCTTCACCATTTAAAAGGATGCAACATATTCTTAGTAACCCTTTGTGGTTTCAGATGCTGAGACTTTTGCTGAGATGGCTTTCCAATTTGGTTGTTTACCTCAGATGAGCTAGAAGTGTGCACAGTGGGTGGACACTGTTGCTTGATATGCCCTGCATCTCCACAGTGAAAACAAAATCCAGTAAAAACTCTGAACATCGGCTTGTTTGTTTCTTCCTGAGTCCCTGCATGGCAGTTCTAGCAGATGTATTCCTCCCTTCAGCTAAAGTTACCACTGCTTTCTGTAATTCTGCAAACGTCTTGGTAACTTGAGCTATAGTGTTGGTTAGGGAAGACACCTGCGCCTGTAACTGTGACACCTCTACATTGTGGACACTCTGGACCATGACTCCCGTTTGAGTGGTAAGCACTGCTGCAGGCTCCTGCTTGTGTTCCCTCACTGCTTTAGTTGACGTCAAACACTGAGATTTGGCTTTCAACAGGGCTTCCTTTTCCCTCATTTCTTTAATTGACAATAGGTTAGAGTCTTTTTCCTATCTCTCATCCTCAGTTTCCACATAATACAAAACAGCAGGTGTTCCAACAAGTCAAAGGATTTAAGTGAAGAAAAAACAATAATCAAGAAAAAACAGCCCAAATCCACCATTCGATATACATTTAAATACAATGCGCAGGACATAAACAGCATAATGGGATCCATAGCCTGAGCTCCTTGTAAAATTTGACCGATTCGTACTTGATCAGCTACTTTCAGATCCACCCCCTTCTTTAGAATGAGCATTTTATCTAATCACTTAATATAGTCAGATAGTTTCTCACCACCTTCTTGGTATGTATGTCCAAACTGATACAATAGGTCAGCAGCCCTCTCTGTTCTTCCAAACACATCCTGCAGTACTCCTAAATAGTCCTTGGCTGTGAAATCTTGCTTACTCATCCATAGGTTGCGTATGGTATCTGCAGCTAATCCCTTTAAACTTTCAACTATCTGCTGCTTCTTCTGAGTTTCTGGATTATCCCACTCCTGTAGGGCTTGTGAAGCCTGATCTGTCCAAGTTTCAAAATCTTCCTATCCCTGAGGTGTAGGTTGTTTGCCAGAGAAGAAACGTAATTTGCAGTACCCAAACCCAGTGAATGGCTGTGCAGACCTTAAGCATTTTTCTACAAGACTTCCCAAACCATTCAAAACTTCAGGCCCTATAGTATTTGTGGGCAGTGAAGCTTCAGTTTCTGGTGTAAGGTTCTGACCTGCTTGGATAGCTTCCACAGGTAGTTCTGTTGCTGGGGTAGTGCATTTCTCAGGGATTACCACATGGACTGCATTCTCGCCTGAAACTGATACACTCGAAGGCATATGCTCATGTACTAGAGGATTTTTCCATTCTAATAGGGCCAATGTGCTCTGTACTGTAGTGTCCATGGTGCTGTCTAATAAAAATCCACAGCTACAACTGGTAAGGCTTCTGTGATTTGATGTATTTGCATGTCAGTCCATGTGACACCTGGCAACACTAGAACTAAGCAGTGCTCTGACTGAGCATTGTGCTGTTTGCACCACTTAGCGGCTACTTCTGGGTTCATCTTGCTGATGGTGTTACTTTACACACATTCAGGGGAATAGGGCGGAGTTCTAAGCAGTACAGGCAATCACAGATGAGCCCCCAAATGTAGCACACCCACAGGTGTAGCTGAATAGTGTATGGGTTCCTTCCTACCTTACACTGGTGACACCCCTATTTACACCCAACACACCAAGGTTGAAAATAATAACAGATTTTATTCTAGATGGCAACTCTAATCTTAACAGGCAACAGCACAGTAGCAACAAATTATTGCAGTAGCACAAAGTTTAGCAATAAGGCAATATGATGTATACATACAATGAAATCACACCTCCCAGAACTCAATAAGAAATATGAGCAAAAATGCAATGTCATTAAGCAGTAAAGATTCTGTAATGCAACAATACTAACAGCAGCTATAACTTTGATCAGTTCTAATCAGACCAAACTGTGAAAACACTCTGTTATACCCTATTCACTGGCCAGTGACTACTTACAGTCTTAATGCCAGCATGATGGGGCCCAAAGTTAGATCTCATATGAAACCCGGGTATTTGTAATCCACAGAGCATTTAAGGAGATATCCATACTGAGGGGTGAGTAACATGAGCTCCACAAGATAACAGCCAGTACTATTTCAAGATAAAGCTAAACAATTCCAGTTCAAAAAAAAAAGGAAAAGCCTAGGCCCACAGTTCCAGTCAAAGCTATAACACAATCTTATGAAAATATAAAATGGCGGCCGAAGCCTCTTACCACTCTGTTGATAATATTCTGGATGTCAGGCATGGCAGTTCCACTGATGAGAAGTGTAGAGATCACCCAACAGCTGTCTGGTAATCGAAAATGGCTTCTTTATAATAGGCCTAACAGTATTCCTGTCCTTGCTGATCATAGGTTCATAGGTTCATAGGTAGGTGCTAAGCTATTGGCCCTAGGGCCTATATAAGTCTAGCCAAAAAGGTATCCTGGCATTCGCCACCCAAGAAAATTATTTTCCTGTGTCCCTGTCGAGCAGAGCCAAAGACGTGATCCCCAGGGTCAATTTCCTATTTCCCATCCAATCATCAAGATTTTTCTTGAAGAGTACTAATGAAGAGCTTTGTTTGATATAGATGAGTAGTTTGTTCCAGAGTACGGGAAGTCTCTGGGACAGGAATCTATCCCTCCAGCATGTTCTGTTTATTGTGGTGACAAGGTTTAGATCCCTAGAGCATGTAGCTTGGAAGGATTGGGATTTCTTTAAGTGGAGCATGTCCAACAGCTCTGGGTTTGACATCACTTTGTATGTTAGGCAGAGATCGCCTCTGAGTAGGCGATATGCAACGGAGTAAAGCATGAGTTTTTTGAGATGGTCTACATATGACATCTGTTTGAGGCCTGTAATCCTCTTTGTGAGGTATTTCTGTGGCCTTTCCAGTTGTTGTAGATGTCTTGTGAGGTACATACCAAAAGGGGCATTGTACTCAATAATGGGTCTAATGAGTGCTGAGTTTAGGGGAACAATGACCTCTTTTTTCCTGGATGAGAAACCTTTTGTGATGAGGTGTGCCATGTAGAAGGATTTCCTGACTAATGTGGCAATGTGATTATCAAAGGAGAGACTGCTGTCCACCTGTGTCCCAAGGTATCCTATCATACTTTCGGTGTTAAGCAGACTACTGCCTATGTGGTACTTCATGGGTACAGATTTTTTACCAAAGGGGATGACAATGCACTTTTTAGCATTGAGCTTGAGGCCATGGCTTTGACAACAGGCATCTGTCTCAGTGAGGCCCTTTTGTAGGATGTCCACATCATAAGGAGTTTCGATTATGGCTCCTAGTTTGCAGTCATCTGCAAACTTTGTTAGCCAAAGACCTTCTGTGCTAGCCTGTACTTCAGAGAAGTAGATACCAAACAGGAGAGGACCCAGGACTGAACCCTGTGGTACTCCACTTGTCACTGGTCTGAAGTCGGATTTGGAGTCTGCTACTTTTACAGTGTGGGTTCTGTCAGTGAGCCAGTTGGCAAACCATCTTGTGACATAGGGATTTATACCTAGTTTAGTGAGTTTATCTATAATTCCAGAGTGGGGGATGGTGTTGAAAGCCTTGGCGAGATCTAGATAGGCTGTGTGAACCACCTTACCCTCGTCTACGGCTTTGGAGACTGCTTCAAAGAAGTCTATCAGGTTCAGGAGACATGATCTGCCTTTTACAAACCTGAACTGGGTGGGGTCCAGAGTTTGAAGATTACCAATGTCTTTGTTTATGAGTTCCATGATGATACATTCCATGGCCTTGCAGACCAGGGTCATCAGGCTAATGGGGTGGTAGTTCCCAGGGTCCATGGTGACTCACCCTTTGTGAAGTGGGATAACAATTATTGTGTGCCATTCAGTGGGCATGAAGTCTGAGGTGAGGCTATGATTGAACATGGTACTTCAGTGGGGTGCCAGTTAATTCTGTAATTTGTGTAGAATGCAGCCTGGAATGTTGTCAGGTCCCATGGATGCTCTTTTCTTGGCTTTGGAGAGTGTGTTTTATACCTGTGCAGCTGTGATTACAGGAACTTTGCATTCTTCCGGTGTAGAGATGGGTGAAAGAGGGGTAAAGTTAGAACTGAATCTATCTGCCAGGATGTTGGCAATATCTGTTGGTTCTGTAAATTTAGTGCCATTGCTCTGTAACTCAGAGCAGATCTGAGTGTTGCCATTGAGATTCTTGACATAGCTATAGAATAATTTGTGGTTGTCCTTAGAATCAGTGGCAATTTTGTTTTTGTAACTAGCTTTGGAGGATTTTATGAGGGATCTCAACTTCTTACTGAGGCTGACCAGGAAGTTCCTCCATCATGAGATTTACTCTTTTTTTGCAACAGCTTCTTTCTTCTGTTGTAGAGCTTGTTTATGGCAGGGGACCACCAGATTGGCTTCCTTTTTTTTGAAAGATAACATCTTGGTTCTGTTAGGGATAGCATGATCTATGCACTTGTGTAAGTGCTTATAAAGTGCATTTGTGTAGGATTCAGCAGTAGTACCTCTATTGTCCATCTGCATGGGTGTTGTGAAGTTTGCCATATTGTCTTAAGAAGCATGAAGTTGGCTTTGGAGAAATTTTTATGGTGGTTTCCCTAATGGGGGTGGGGGCAGGATGTGGATGTCTGGGGTGATTAGCTTGTGGTCAGATCTGACCAACGAGGAATTGACCTCTGGTGTGGAACACCAGTCGCCTACGTTGGTAATGACCACGTCTAGGATATTGCTGCCTCTGGTGGGGGTGTGGATAAGTTGATCCAAGGCATTGGAATTTATGAATTCCAGAAAATGTTGAGCAAAAGAGTTGGTACATGAGTAGCTTCCCCAGTTAATGGTGGGGTAGTTGAAATTGCCCATTATTAGGTTGTTGGGTTGTACCCTAATATTTTCCAGTGTACCAAGAATGGGAATCCTGGGGCATAGTGGGGGATCTGTAGCAAGCTACAATTTGGATTGCGTTCTTGCCCAGAGTTAGTTGCACGTGGATAATCTCAGATGCATTATACTGAGCAACTAGCATGGAGGTGTGGATATCCTTAATGAATATGGACATGCCTCCGCCTTTAGTGTTTCGATCCAGGTTAGGTGGCCGAAAGGTGTGGTATGAATTATAGCCTGGTAATGCAGGAATGCTCTCTGGAGCCTTGAACCAGGTTTCTGTCACTGCACAGATGTCCATTTTAAGGAGTGCCTCGAGTGAGTGCATTTTGAGGTTTAGAGTTCTAGCATTGAGTAGCATTACCCTAAGATTTTGCTTGCTTGTACCTGTTACAGTGGTGAATTTGTCATTTGAACCTTGCCTAAAAAAGGCACTATAGGGGTGGCAAGAGCCTTAGCCAGTATCTGGAATCCCAAGGGTGACAGGTGCAGGCCATCTCTGGCAAAGCATTGTGGTCTGTCGATCATGTCATCCCAGGAAGACAGATACTCAATCCCCTTAGAATGATGCCAGAAGCTTAGCCAATTGTTGAGATCAATCATTTTGTCCTTGTACTGTGGTATCATTCTGGGTGATGGCAGGATGCTACTCAGGGCTAGGGTCATACCTGCCTGGGCTACAAGATCAGAGAGCTCCTCCATGTCTCTTTTCATGTAGTCCATGGAGGTATGTCTCAGATCATTCACACCAACATGGACAATGACAGAGTCATGTTTGTACTTGTTGTGGAGTGACCTGAGCACGTGCATTATGTGGCGGATCCTGACACCCAACAGGCAGCTGACAGTAACTTTCTCCTTGTTCAGCTTGATGAGTGGAACATCAGTGTGCCTAACTATAGAGTCACCTATATCAGATGCAGGTGTGGGACCACTGGTTCCAGACTTCTCTCCTGATTCCACAGATTACCATTAACCAGGTTTTCCAAGGAGGGAAAAACATGATCGGCAACTTCACTTCCCTCTCCCAGACACTAGACACATCTGGTTTTAATGCAAGGCCCTTTATTCCTTCACCCTGTGTTTCAGTCTGATCTCTTTCACTTTTGTTTCTCTCTTTTATATCAAAAGAAAAGGAGCTATACCTTGTGGTGTATTGGAAAACTGCAGTCTGTTAACCATACAGTGAAATACAGTGGAAGCTACACATCAAAGAAACACATTCCAAAAACATGTAATAAAGCAGTACAAACACATATATACTAAGCACTAAGACAGCTCTGCAACCTGTGCATCAGACAACACACTTATGTATGCCTGAATCTCAAAAATAGAAAATCAAGATGATGTCACAGTTATGTTATCATCATTTGTACAGCTGTTGTTTGGGGGGGGGGCAGGAGGCCTAGGCTGACATAAAAGGTAGTGAGTGCACGCAAGTAAGAAAGAGAAACAAGGAGACATTTGGATAAAGTATCAAATGGCCACTGAGACAGAATGAGCTATATGTCTCATGAATGACCCCTGTAACTGTTACTTGTGTGTGTATGTGTGTGTGTGTGTGTGTGTGTGTGTGTGTGTGTGTGTGTGTGTGTGTGTGTGTGTGTGTGTGTGTGTGTGTGTGTGTGTGTGTGTGTGTGTGTGTGTGTGTGTGTGTGTGTGTGTGTGTGTGTGTGTGTGTGTGTGTGTGTGTGTGTGTGTGTGTGTGTGTGTGTGTGTGTGTGTGTGTGTGTGTGTGTATGTGTCTGCCTGGGCAGTCAAGTTGAAACATGTCTGTGTAGTATCTGCAAAAACATAGCCAAGCTCTGTGCTATCTCTATATTCTGCTATATCAGACAGATGTGAGATATGCATGGTAGAAGAAACAGTTTATCGTCATCGCCCCTGACCATGAGAATTGTCTCTGCCAGGAGTTGCACTCACATGTCCATGCCCATGGTTAGATGTGCTGCTGCTACCTGTATGTGACTGATGTCTACTGGATGAGCTCTCCTCATGAGTACACCCAGGACCATGACCCCACAGCCTACCATGTCTAGGTGTGGACATTTCAATCACTAAAGAATCAGAGAAAGTAGTGCAAGTACAGGAGTGAGATTGTGCATGACCACATTGGCTAACATCAGATGATGCTGCTGACCTATGTCCATGTGGATGCTGTTCCCCTCCCAGCAGCATTCCATTACAGATGCAGCCTAGTCCATTGTGTCAGTCATCCAATCCATTGAATCGACCACATAATGGAGGTAGTTATGCACATCAGTCTGTGCCACATTTAGAACCATAAGCATGTCCTCAGAAGCCCTAGTGGAACATGTCTGTGCCTTCATTATGCCCCTAAACATGCTTTGAATTGCATGTAAAGACACACCAGAATCAGGTGGATGGCAGACAGCAGGCCTCCTCCAAGCACCCCTAACAATGCTCCTGCATGGCACCTCACCCACACTTCGGCTATGTCTGGAGTTAACCGGCACTGAAGCCACAGTAACCACATTATCCTGATTAAGTGTATCATACTCCACCTGTCTAATATCTGAGAGCTCAGTGGAATAGGTATAGATATAGATAGGACTACTGACTGTGTCTGAGGGAAATACAGGGTATGGCTGAATGTCAACTTCAGTGTCAGTTTCAACCTCTGCACTCCCAAATGCACCTGTGTTTGGCGACCATCATCATTAGAGTTTGCCAGTACTCTGACATCAGGTGGTAAGAGTCCTACACTTCCACTGTCAGGATCACCTATGATAATAAGCAACAAACACATGAAAAAAAATGAATACCTACATTAAATATTTAAAACAATTTATATGATAACAAACTAACACTGGTTACATTATCACAGATGGTACAGAAATACATACAATGCTCATTACACCCACCTCACATATACAGATAAATGCATATATCTGACAAATTTTCACCAATAATCAAATAAAAACTTTTACCTTATCATGTGCAGATGACTCCACACTTGGTAGGGAAGATGGTCCTGGAAGCAATGAAGCAAGGTAAGGATGCAATCATCACAACTGCAATAACACAGAAGGACAGTGAATACACAGTTTTTGCTTGTATGCCCATAACTAAAACTTGGCTAACATGGCCACCCAAACATGTGTAATGATCAAAAATGTGTCTATGTAAAAAAAAAACAAAAACAAATTATTAAAAAATAAACACCACAAGGTATTAGTTACATTTTTCTATATTTTAGTACACAACCAAATCTTACAACTTAATATACGTAACCTTACCTGGAACCTCTTCCTGTCACATACCTGTCCTCCTGGAAACACCAGCACAGACATCAATGACATGTTGGTTTGCAGTTTACACTGAGCCCTCTGGATCTCTGATACTGGACAGGAACTCTTCATTTGGTCTCAGTGATGGCTCTGTTGCAAGGAGGTTTACATGGATTTGTACACTTGGGTGCCATAATCCTATATGCCATAAAACAGAGAAGGATACAACACATAAATATCACTCATATATGCATATAAATATTTGCAACATTAAGCAGTGATGACACAGATTTTAGTTATTAAAGTTGAATGTTATGTGGTTCTACCATATCACACTCACACAAAAAAACATGTTTAGTCCAAAAAAATGAATACAACTTCAGTGATGTATTGTTTGCCACAGAAATAACAGGATGACTACACAATTTCAAGAGTAAATCTCGTTAAACACACACAACTTTTGTTGTAGCAACACAGAGATGGTACTTTGCTCCCCATCCCCCCAAAAAATCAGGCAAATTAAAAGTTTGTACAAATCAAGGAATACCCCATAATTCAATTGTATACATGCTTTCAACATAATTCACACAACGTGTGTACACAGTTTAAACAGAAAAGTCAATTTTATATGATTCCCAGTCAACTCTTACTGTGCCCAGCAATGCCCTGGAGGTGTCTATGGGCCATTTCAGAAGCATAACACCCCTGTGTCATTGGAACTGTAGCACATTGCATTTCCCTGAAATAACATAAGAAAACTGTAAGATAACTCAGTTTTAACAGTAACACTTGTGATGAAAGTTAATAGGCTGTCTATCTGAGAAACAATGCTTGCCCAAAATGCCTATGCCAGCAGTGAACTATAAGTGCATACAGATAAATTTTCCATTTTCTAATACATGTACTGTATATAAAATGTTCTTTATAACATGTTAAAAGTCTAGAATGTATTTGAAAACTGCAATCATACCTTAACAAGATCAGAAGCCTTTTCTGCAGATAAATCAAAAGTATTGAGGATGGCAGAATGGTTAATAGCAATCATCTATGTTCTTCAAATACACAAGTGTCCTCACCTTTAAGTTCCCTAGCTACACAGTTGCCTTTTTGCAGTGTATATTTAGACCTCTGAGCATGTTGAAGATGCAAATGAACTCTGAACTCATTGGAATTGCTAAATACCAAACCCTTGACTTCATGTAGCAGGTATAAATATAGTGTAGGCACTACCTCAGTGTTAGTTGCTAATGGATTGCAGCTGTGAATGATTAGTGTAAATGAGAAGGAAGACAGAACAGCAATTCAGACTACCTCACCACCATTGGGTTTGTGACCCAGGATATACTTACAAAGTGTAGAAGTAACCACAGAAAATCACACAAGGTGATGTAAAGTCAAATACAAAAACAGAAGTCACCACCAAGCCAGAATTACACAAGAAATATATGTTTATTAATACAAAAACCAACAAGACTTAGTACTTTCACCTGTGTCATATAGGCATCATCAGAGTCATTGTTGTATCACATAAAATCCCTTAATATAGTGCCAACCAACCTTCTTCTTTCAGCTCTTCCCAGTTAGGGGTCACAACAGCAGATCACCTGTCCACTCATGATTGGCAGTGGAGTTTTACAATGTTGAGTTGCCAGCCCAGCACCCAAACTTCCACCGAAGGAACACACACTAGGACCAATTTAGAGTGTCCAATCCACCTACAGCATGTCTTTGGGAGGAAACCCACACAATCACAGGGAGACCATGCAGACTCCACACAGAAGGCACCCCAGCCAAGGCTCAAACCAGAAAACCTCTTGCTATGAAGCGGCAACGCTAACCACTGCACCACCAAGGCAGTCCAACCAATCAACACAACTAATTAACTAAAAGACAATCACATTTAAAGAAACACTGACAGGCTGCCTACATTCACAATACAGAGCTTAAAACCTAGATTAAATGCTGTCACTTAATCCATGTGTTCACTAATCATATGCACACAAAAAAATAATAAAAAACATATTAGTAAAAACCAGGGGGGAGCTCTTGGACCAGTGGGTCTAAGAAGCACAGTAGAGGAATGATGTCCCAGGCATGTGTAAGTATTCATATCAATAACTGTTTACCAAAGTCCAGCCTGTGTATGTGATGGATAGGTATACATAAATGTTTCTCTATCTTCTTTACAGCTTCAGCTGAGTGGGCTGTGAACCAGGAAGCCTGTGCAAGCAGGTTGCAAATGCTGCACAGTGAGGCTGGTGAGTAACAATCTAACTTGCAGTATTCATACCAAATAAATATAAAGGAGTAAAATGTCACTTGCCTTTATTAAAATGGATATGGTTTGTACTGAATAAACCAGACAATATTACAGTAATAGTCTCACATAGGTTATATATAAATAAAACTGTAACCGCCTATCAATAAAATTCAAAACCCTGGACTGCTTGTGTTTACTCTGGTATCGTATGAATTGAAATGTGCAAAGATTATGCACAGCAACTATAGCTCTGAAAGCATTAAACAATCAAGTCTCATCTGACAAAGTTAGTCCCCCTGTAAGACACAAGATTAACAGATGTGAAAGGTTTCATACACCAAGATCTGATATCTGAATAGTAATGTTGTGTTAACCACTGTTTCCCACACTGTGCTGTGTCAAAAGGTATGTATAGGAATGTATGTATAAGAATGGTGCAATTACAAGGTCAGATTGTACAATCAAGAGAGAATTAGACAGAAAACATTCAAGGAAGAAACAGCAGCTTCTCAATAGCTTGTTCTGGTGAAACACAAACTTGTTGTATTTTTTAGCAGAAACACCCACGGTTTAAATCCCGGGAGTGATAATAAGCTTTATGTATAATTTCACCTAGGATTTTGTGAATATATGCAGAAACAGTCAGGTAGTGTTAACAGAAATTTACTCCACAGGTCTGCCAGTTAAGAGAAGGTATAAAGTAGCTATAAGAAGGATGTAGTTATACTGTGTCCAACACCCACGGTCCAACCCCAAGGCTGCAAATGTCAGCAAGATAAGTGCATACACCAAATGGTCTCCTCTAAGAGATGTTCAAAAGTGTCATGCTGCCACAGCTACTGGCCCCTGCTGCCAACAACCAGGGTGACTGATCGAAATCAAGGCAGAGTATGGCAGTAGCGCACACACACACACACACACACACACACACACACACACACACACACACACACACACACACACACACACACACACACACACGCTCACACACACACATGCACATGGTGTGAGTGCACATATTTAATCCCTGACTATGTGAATATGGGTAGAAACAGTCAGGTAGTGTTAACATAAATTCCCTACACAGGTCTTCCAGGTAAGAAAAGGTATAAAGTAGCCATAAGAAGGCTGTAATTATAGACTGTGTACAAACATACCACTGTCCAACCCAAGGCCATAGGTTGTTATGATAATACCTGTAGGGTAATAATTAGAGAAATGATCATTAAAGCTGTGATCACTACAGGAATCTAAATTTGTTAATTGACATCTGTCTCTCTCCCCCACCTTATCTTCACCAATAATCTAAATGCATAAATGAATGGGTATGTTTTCCACCAAACCTACCATTGGGACATGTGTCCTATTGTTCTACAAATGTTAAAAATGTATTCCAATTAATGTTCCATGTTCAAATACTATCATTGGTGGCCTCTTGCTATCAATGTAACCTGCATGCTGGTGTAATGCCCACTATAGTTCCATATATGCATGTGTTCTGTTTGCTATATACAAATGTTCCAAATCTATTGTTTTGGGTTAATGGGAATACTCATGCATGCTGTTATAACTAATACTGGAATGTGTTTACCATTACTAACCATCATATGTTCTAAAACTGCAGCACCATAGCACGTCTGGGATGGCCAATCCCAGTGGATCCGCCTCTCTCACCTCATCTGGCCATGGCACCGGGCCCCAGCACATCTGGGACCCACCCCGAGACCTCCTCATCTGCTGGTCCTGCACCACCATTGGGTGGAACTGCCTCAAAGGCTGGGGCTCGTCCCCCCCATGCATAGGCATGGACAGGATCTTGTCACCCAAAGCCAGGTCCAGGGTCTGGTACATAGCGAGCTTTGCAAATAATTGTGAGGTCTGCTACGCCAGCCTGCCCCTCCTGCTCAGCCCTCAGCACAGCCACCTTTGGGGCCAAGAAGGTGCAGTGGTACCTGCCCATGGGTGCGGACCTCAGTCCCACTGCATCCATTTGGGGGTTCGTTGGCTTCCAATTACCAAAAACCCCTCCCCATCCAAGGTGTTTACCCCCCACCATATGCTATATATATATATATATATATATAGACAGAGAGGGAGAGAGATACATCTAAATTTATATCAACATATATGCATATACACACACACATGCACATATATATAGAAAGGTGAATAAATGTACACACACACACACACACACACACACACATATATATATATATATATATATATATATATATATATATATATATATATATACAGAAATATATGACAGCTACAAACACATGCAATCTGAGGGTCATTCTGATGCACCCTAGAAGTCTAAATCTGAAAATGCACTCACTGGACGTATTCCTTAAAATAGGGGAACAATGACATCTGTGCTGTAACAGAGACCTGGTTGCAGGCAGTAGGAAGCATCCCTGCACTACCAGCCTATAACTCATTCCACACCTTTTGGCTGCAGAACTTGGATGGATGCACCAAAGGTGGTGGTATTTCCATATTCATAAAGGATGCACATACCTCCAGAGTGATAGACCAACATTATGCATGACAGATATGCAGGTGTAGCTAACATTGGGTAAGACAGTGGTTCAGGTTGTAGCCTGCTATAGGTCTCCAAACATGTCCCAAGATTCACACTCCATGTCCCTAAACACTCTAGAGAATATTATTGTCCAACCTAACACTCTCATACTGGTTGACATCAAATATCCCACCATTAACTGGGAAAGCTACTCATGTACCGATGCACTTGCCCATCACATTGAACTGGTCCTTACTAACATGGGCGTCTGTTGCTGTACACCAATAGTCAACTCCTACCTTGTTATATCTGACCACAATGTAATCACTTTTGGAAATCCACAGCCCTCCCACCCCACCCCCTTGCACAGGTAACCACCATGAAAAGTCTTTCCAAAGCTAACTATGGCCTCCTAAAACCAGAGGTGGGTAACCTCATGGCAGCCATGCAAATGGAGACTAGTTGCATGACTGCTGAATCAAACAACAATGCACTATAAACACGTACACAAATGCATGGATACCACCATACCCAATAGAACCAAGACCCTCACTTCCAAAAAAAGGACGCCAGTCTGGCGGTCCCCATCCATAAAGAAACTGTATAACAGAAGGAGGGAACTGATATGGAATAAGGTGAAGTCCCAAGACTGGAAAAAAAAACCTTATCAGCCTCAATTAAACATTGAGATCCCTCATTATATACTACAAAGGTAGCTGTGAAAACAGAATCAGAGCACATAGTAAAGACAACCACAAAGCCTCATACAGTTTTGTAAAGAATCTCCTTGGCAATATCAAGATTTGCTCTGAGCTACTAGACAATGGAGCCTCCTAGACTGAGCGAACAAATATTGCCAAAATACTGGCTGACATATTGAGTGCAAACTTTAACCCCCCCACGCCCAAAGGACCAATCACTATACCAGTACACTGCCAGGCACCCAGTATTACTGCTGCACAGGTTAAAGAAACACTGTTGAAGGCCAATAATACAGCTTTTATGGGACATGACAATATCCCTGGCTGTGTTCTACATGAACTGCAGACTGACCTGGCACCTCACCTGTGTGCCCTGTTCAAGCACAGCCTCACCTCAGGCTTTGTCCCTAATGAATTGTGCACTGCTACAGTCACCCCTCTCCACAAATGAGGTGTGACTACAGACCCTGGGAACTACTGCCTGAACTGTCTGACAAGTATGTTATGCAAAGCTATGCAATGCATCATCATGCAGCTAATAAACAGGGATATGGGAATCTGCAGACTCAGGATCCCACACAGTTTACTTTTGTGAAGGGTAGGTCATATCTGCTCAATCAACCTGGTCAGCTTCTTGGAGTCAGTCCCCTGAGCTGTGGATGAAGGCAAGGTGGCACCTACAGCCTACCTTGATCTGGCCAAAACCTTTGATAACATTCCACACTCAGGCATCATGCAAAAACTCACTAAGCTCACATCAACCCCTATATCAGTAGGTGGGTTGCAAAATGGGTCACAGATAGGACTCACAGTGTGGAAATAGCTGACTCCAAGTCAGACTGTTGAGCAGTCTTAAGTGGAGTCCCACAGGGTTCTGTCCTAGGTCCTCTCAAGTTTGGTATCAACTTCGCTGAAGTCCATGCCAACATGAAGGGACTATGGTTGACAATGTTTGCAGACAATTGCAAGTTGGGAGCTATTATTAACTACTCAAGTGATGTTGGCATCCTGCTGAAAAGCCTCACTGAGACCAATGACTGGTGTCAGAGCCATGTCCTTAAGCTCAATGTCAGAAAATGTGTCATCCCTTTTGGGGAAAACCCTGTTCCCATGATTTACCACATTGATGGTAGTCCCCTGAACAAAGAAGATGTTATAAGAGATCTGGGTACACAGGTTGACAGCAATGTCTCTTTTGGCCACCACATTGCCACTGTGGTCAGAAAGTCCTTCTATGTAGCACACCTCGGTACTAACACATTAGCATCCATGAAGGAAGAGGTCATTGCCCCACTGTATTCTTCTTGACAGAGTGACACAGTTTGTTTCAGAATACATATTCTAATGGATGTGAGGTAGGTAAATGAAATGTATGTCCTCATTTTCTGACAACAATCATATCATCACAGTGATTTACCAGAGAAATGAGAATAACCTGCAAAACAGACCAGAATATGAGCAATAAACCTGGACATCCAGAAACAATCTATTTATTAAACATTTGTTGACCAGGAAAGCCTGACAAGGACAGAGCTTATTTTCAGCAGAAGCTCAGGAATAAATGTTACAGATGCATGTCTTTAGAATGTGGGATGAAATTGGAGTACCCAGAGGAAACCCACACAAACACAAGGAGAACATGCAAACTCCACACAAAAGGCACCCCAGCCAAGAATCAAACCAGAAAACCTCTTGCTGTGAGGCACCAACATTAACCACTGCACCACTGCATTGACCAGTTGATAGTTATGCTCAGGACCCCTTACTGCAATGAAGCTGGACCAAGGCTGACAAAGTGGTGGGTGGAAGCCATGAAAATGGGGATATACCTGAAGTACTGGCGTAGCTAAATTAACACATTTGCAAATATATCAGGCACTACATGGACATAACAGCACTAACAAACAGACACCAGTGTGAAAGTGCATACCCACAACCCATATCACCACAGTCACAGTCACATACTGTTAAGTCACGTGAACAGTAGAGTATACGGACTGTGTGAACAAATACATCATTGTTTGTCACTCACACACTAGCCCTACATATACAGTCCCGATTCTCAGTGTAGTCTGAATCCTGACCTTGGTACAGGACATGTCTCAGTCTGCCTCTACAAACACATACAGCCAATAGATCAGCAGAAAATGGAGCAGCATACACAGTCAGATAAAGAAGGAGCCATAACACTTACATCCACCCCCTCCATACACAGTTCAAATGACATGTACACATGACATGTGTACACAATCATGACAGTCTGTTAACAATGGCCAGACATGCACAGGCCTCTCACATGTACAGTTTACCTCAGAATGTACAGGCTCAGGACTCATATCTATGGCCACTTCCCTGACATGTCTGTGGGTCTACTACATCACTGGGATGGTAGAAGGAATGAAGGCAAGCAATAATGATAATAAATATGTCTTAGCTTCATTGACATCTGGACAAAGCCTGACATCATTTGGGACCAGACGCACAAACACAGGGGTAGAGTGGACATATTGATTTCATACATTGAGACAGTTGCAGATTTTACTGGGTCTGTTGTAACATGTCCTTTATGAGGAATATGATGTCAGAAATACCAATAGATGTGAGTATTTACTGACTGCATTCCCCAGAGTCCACAACTGCTTTACCAAGGACACCAACTGTCTGGAGAACAGACAAAATATAACAAGCAAACATGTGGCCAGTCTGTAGACAGCATGCCATTGGAGAGGTATGTCAGAGACATATCACTGTCAGTCGTGAAGTCACTCACTAAATGCATGTCCACAGAAACCCTGTCAATCTATCAATCCACCATGTGTATAACAGCACTGATGACATAGAATCTGTTCACAAATCTGGAGATATGACCCCCATGTTGTTTGGCTGTCTGCACATGTCCTGTCCTGCGATATATTGCCACCTACTGTATGTGAATCTGTAGCCCACCAGCTCTGTAATGTCCCTCACACAGGCAAGGAAATGGGGCAAGGTCCACACTAAGGAATGTCCCATATGTCAGAACTAACAGCAGTGTCCAGGCCCACAGCACCATACTATGTGGGTACCTGTATAGTGGTATGGCCTTAGCAATACCTGACATCTGCACATCTGTACAGAGGACAGACAGAAAGTAGATAGCCAACAGGTTATATATTAGCATGAATTGTTTGAAAGATATAATTCTGAAACTGAGAAGTATGCCATTACTACATGACAGCAGTCCTCAATAACATGTCCAAAAAACAAAGTAGTCTACAGTTAATATCATAATAGCAGATCAATAACCAATAGGAGATACATAAAAACATACAGCTCAAACACCAAGAAAAAGATAGCCAGTACTCAGAGTCCCAGCTTTGCATGAAGGACTGTATGGTTCTAGTACTACAATCTGCAATCTAATTTTACTCGAAAAAGCACTGTTAAAAATACTAATGTAATGATACAATATGTGTTAAACTATTTTTGTCAACCAGTGCACTGTAGCTGGTGTAACAAGCAAGTGTGACTGCATATAACCTGGGATTCTACCCATGTATAAAACACATACATAGAAAAAAGACTGTGGTACTACCCATGTATACCCAGGTGTCCCATACAGTATAGTCACACCCCTTGCTACTGTAATTTCAGCACATAGAAGCATGTTATGTACAGGAAGTTAAATACACTTATTAAAGTTGTCATTACCCTGTTATTTTATCACACTGGAATGTGACCAATGGTTAAGTTGTTATGCAGGAATTTACACTTATTAAAGTTGTCATTACCCTGTTATTTTATCACACTGGAATGTGACCAATGGTTACCAGGGCTGGGCTATGCTTAGTAGGTTTAAGCATTGCTTAAATGTAAATGTTAAGCAGATTTGCACGCTGGTATGTGAAGCCTACATGGTGTAAGCGCCTATTCATTGAACCGTACGCTAGCACCGCTTACCGTCACGCAAACCTGTGCAAACATGCTTAAAGCTGCTCAAAACTGCCTTAATCCCTTTGTATCCAACAGTCCTTGTTCTGCCTAGCAACAAAGTAAGCAGCCCTTGAACCCAGGACCCAGCACACCATAACCAAAGCAATTTACCAGTAAGCCACCTCAGATGTATGATTTTAGAATGTTTTCTCAAACATACCCTTCTTTACAGCAAATATACAATAGGGAAGAGACACTGTGCAAGTAGGAAGGATTGGTATCTACAAATATATATATATATGCATATATATATATATATATATATATATATATATATATATATATATATATATATAAAAGAAGCATATACATTGAGAGAGACAGACTGATATGTATGGAGATACATATATGTGTATAACAATATATAGATATATTACCAATAAATACTGAAGCGTGTGTGTGTGTGTGTATATATATATATATATATATATATATGTAAACAAATATATATATATTATGTATATATATATATATATATATACATATATAAAATACATATATAAAATACATATATATATCTATATATATATATATATATATATATATATATAGATATGTATGCATACATGTCTCAAAATGCCCATACAAACATATGCTGCTGATAGACCAACCATAACTGAGGCAGCTTGCACAGTTGGATACAAAAGGACCCATGACACTCACATCTGCTCCCCCAGTCCAAATAAATAAGTGAACAGTACACTGCTACAAAATCATGATAGGCTATACACAATGGCCAGACATACAACAACATCTTAGCAAAACAACTAAAATGACTGAACATAGCAAAGAGAAATGCAACCAGCCAGTAATTCACACATATTTATTATACTCTGATGGCTTGGCCAAAACCTTCAAGGAGTAAAAGATTACAGGAAATACTTGCCTCACTCACAAGAAGCAATTAACGCTTAATTACATAATTAAATACACAGCCTCCAATTACACTCCTCATTTAACCCCCTAACGGATAAAGTATCACATTTAATATTAGTACATTGATTCTGTACATAAAAATTGTCCTTTTATGAATGTTTCTTCAAACTGAGGAACAGATGTATTCCAAAACAGTACCTTGGAACCCACTACTGTCCCCATGGTGAGATTTATTCAAATGTACAGCTATGGAACTGTCTTCTTTCTTATCAGTAATATAGCTCATATGTTCTAGTTTTAAAACATGTGTTACTCGCCCCCACATAACATATGTTACAAGGACATCTAAAAACATTCTCCATACACCAACCTCTTGAATGTACAGACTCCGACATGTTTCCAGCCTTTCTCCTCAGCAGGAATGACAGCACTAAATAATGATAGACCATTATACCTATCAATCTCATACTGTATGACATATGGACAAAGCCTGACATAATTGATGGATAGAGGCCCAAATACATGGTCATACTAGAAATATTGCTGTTATACACTGAGAAAGTTGCTGGTGTTACAGGGTTTGTTGTAACATATCTTTTCTGAGGGATATAAAGTCATTAAAACAAATGGATGTTAGCATTTACTGACTGCAATCACCAGAGTATGCTACTGATTTTCCAAGGACAACACCTGTCTGGGGAACAGACCAAACATAACAGGCTAACCTGTGGCCATTATGTGGCTAGGCCTACAGTTGAGAGCTATGCAGAGATAGAACTTTGTCAGACTGAAACCCATGCAGATGTATCATGTTCAGACAAACCCTGCTAAACTAGCAGTATTCCAAGCATATAACAGCAATACTCACATTCTGCCCCTAAATCTTGAACCTTCTTCACCATTTATTTGGTTGTCTCCACAAGTCCTGTTGTAAGAGGCATTAGCTCACACACCTCCAGGATGTCTTCCTCACAGGTAAAGGGCCAACGCCCACATAGAGTACTCTTTTATAGGAGTGTGTTGCCATGACTTTGGCTATTGGAAGACCTAGTTCGTTGAGAGAATCACTTTATAAATCACAAACAGCAAAGCATTCAGGTAGAACCCTTCCTCAATACTATTACATATGTTAAAAAAACAGGTAGGTTTAAATACAAGTCATAATAGTCACATGACCAGCAGCCCAAAAATCATGTGACAAAATACAAGCAATATATAGAAAAATTTAAAAATAAAACTATATTTCAAAACACATTAAACAATAAATATAAAAGAGTATCAAAAAATCTAACAACGTAGTTTGGTTTGTTGTAGTCTAATAAGAATAGGTTTCAGTGTAACCATAGAATTTAAACCTGGAGGGTGGTCAGCAGCAAGCCTGAGTATCCACTCATACTCCTTAATTTCAAGTAAGTTGTTGCTATCCCCACCCCTTAATGTTGTGTGTAAGACATCTATAACCCTAAATTTAAATCTGTGATCAGTGCCAAATTCATCTATATGTTTATATAAAGCATTCTTGTCATTGATTCTCCTAATCTCTGATTTATACTCAATAATACGTTCTTTCAGCTTCCTGATTGTTTTCCCCACATAAATGGAGAAACACATAACACAGGTTGCCAAATAGATCACATTGGTACTGACACGTGTAGCTAATAAGTCAAACTTATATATTTTTCTGGTCACAGGATGCTTAAACACATTGCTATTGATATTAATAATATCTGAACAACAGGTACAGTTCATACATCCATAAGTACCATGCTTAGTGGAAATAGCCCAATTCAAACATCTATTAAAATCTTTGTAACATATTTTACTCTTTAGGGTTTTCATATTTCTATATGAGAAATATGGTCTATCACCCAAAACAGCCTTAACATCAGCTGATGCCATTAGTATAACCCAATTCATCTGTATAATCTGTTTAACCAAATGTGTCTTAGTATTCAACTTACTTGAAATTAAGGAGTATGAGTGGATACTCAGGCTTGCTGCTGACCACCCTCCAGGTTTAAATTCTATGGTTACATTGAAACCTATTCTTATTAGACTACAACAAACCAAACTACGCTGTTAGATTTTTTGATACTCTTTTATATTTATTGTTTAATGTGTTTTGAAATATAGTTTTATTTTAAAAATTTTCTGTATATTGTTTGTATTTTGTCACATGATTTTTGGGCTGCTGGTCATGTGACTATCATGACTGGTATTTAAACCTACCTGTTTTTTTAACATATGTAATAGTATTGAGGAAGGGTTCTACCCAAAATCTTTGCTGTTTGTGATTTATAAAGTGTTTTTCTCAACGAACTGTGTTTTTTTTGTACTATTTGGCTGCAGTTTGTGGCATTCTATTGAAAGACCTACACAGCTGATCTGCCTGCAATTAACAAGTGGGGAACACCAAATGGTGCACAGGCCATCACCTGGTCATGAGCATCACCTACAAAAGCCATGCTGCCACCTATCCAGACCAGCTCTATCTCTGTAGTACACAGAGAGAGAGAGACAGAGAGAGAGAAAGAAAGAGAGAGAAAGAGAGAGAGAGAGAGAGACAAAACAAAACAAATAAAAGCAAAAACCCATTATAGAGTACAATGCCCTATATGGCATGTATCTCACAAGACACCTACAACAATTGGAAAGGCTGAAAAAATATCTCAATAAGAGAATTAGCAGCCTCAAACAGATGCCATATGCAGACAGTCTCAAAAAATTCCAGTTCTACTCCATTGCATATCGCCTGCTCAGAGGCAATCTCTGCCTAGCATACAAAGCTATGTCAAACCCAGAGCTGTTGGATATGCTACACTTAAAAAACCCAGTCTCTCTGAATCACATGCTCCAGAGACCTAATCCTTGTCACAACAATGAACAGAACATGCTAAAAGGATAGATTCCTTGCCCAGAGACTTCCCATACTCTGGAACAAACTACCCAATCATATCAAGCAAAGCTCCTCATTGGCCCTCTATAAGAAAACTCTTGATGACTGGATGGGAAATAGAAAATTCACCCCCAGGATCACTTCTGTGGCACTGCTTGACAAGGGCACAGGCAAATCATTTTCTTGGGTGGCGAAAGCCAGGGAACATTTTTGGCTAGGCTTATATAAGCCCCAGGGCTGATAGCCTAGTACCTATCTATGAACCTATGAACCTATAAGTGAAGAAAAAGGAAAAGTTAAGTGGAACATGTAAGCATGTAATTGAATGTAGTACTTGGTCTGTAATAATGGGAAATATGATTTGGAAGAATATATGTCCCAACAAGACTTGCTGTACTAATGTCCTGCTGAACAGCTGCTATGGCCATAGCATCTGGTTTTCTCTGCAGTGGGAGAGATCAGAGCCATACCTTATCAACTGTACAGATCTTCACAGAATGTCCAGATCTTCACATCATAGTTTTTTGTCTGTTCCTCCTGAAAACTGTACATTTCTGGCAAATAGCTGAAGATTGAAGCCATCAAGTAATGACAAACACATGAGTTTATGACTCCACATCCTTAAGAATATTCACAGTAATGCAAAATGTATTATTCTACAAACTTCCTAAGTTTGTAACAGGAATATTTAAAGTCTGGCCCTATTTATCCCCACATCATTTTAGGCTTTGTCCAGATGTGATGCTCTAAGAGGTTGCGAGGTAGAATCACAACTCAGGAGCCTGACTCACCCTGGGAAAGGCCAGCTCACATATGACAACCACTAGGGTGTCTGTCAAACAATTGTGGCTGTGCCACTGCTAGGCCAGTTAATGGGATGTTGTCCATATCCATATGTTACCTGTGAATATGAGTATGATACATATTTGTCTTGTAAATCTGAGAGACATATATAGGGCAAGTGCATAGTAAAGTACTGTTGCAAACATGTATGTTGAACTGCATGTGATATATTGAATTAATAACATTCAACTGTACAGTTTTCTGCTAGACAATAAGCACATTTGTGACTGATATCTGTGGTCACATACACATATACCTGTGTTAGGTTAGCCAAACCATTGACAAGTCTGTGAGCAATGACAATGTAACACAATAGCCTACTTATGACTCTTGGACATCATCCAGGTTATCATAGTGATGTCAAAGCCTACTGTGCAATCAACTTACTAAGGTATGGTGCAGCTATATTAATAGAGTATTAGCACTGATGTCCCTTTTGTCACCCATGTATGTGTGCCATTGTTCAGACATCCTGCTATAACAGGTTGAGAAGTATGATTGAGCAGCAAGACTGTAAATACAGTGTTCCACTCTAACATAGAACAGAAATGTATACCAGGTATCCCCTGAGCACATGTATGCATGCATATGTTCAGCTTGAAGGCACAAAACTAATAACATGGGTGTCAAGCAGTCAGGTACATAGGTTGTGCATGTTGCACGTGTGTAATATCAGTGTCAGTGCATACAACAGACATAAATGTGTACAGTTACTATTTGTTGCATTGCCCTGACACTGATATGGGTACTAGAGTAGGCATGATTATCAGGTAGTAATCGGAGAAGTGTCCATCTGTGTTATGAGCATCTGTCCATGCCTACCACTAACAACTATATCAACACCTATATACAGTGGATAGCACAAGAGTACACACCCCTGTTGGAATGCCAAGGTTGTGTGCTGTATGACAACGAGACCACAGAAAATAATTTCATAATGTTTCTCATCTTGAATGTGACCCCTAACCTGTACAATTCCATTGAAAATCAAACAAAGGTGTTTCTAGGAATGGGAGAAACTATTGCCAAGTGCAAATGTGCCATGATAGAGTCCAAAGCAAGACAAGTGAATGTTGTAACCATCTCAAGAGGTGCATACACAACATATCAGTTTAAGGGCGTGTACACTCATTCATCTGACTTATTGTGCTGATTATTATTTCCATATGTTTTCACAGACCAGATTGTTATGTTTTCAATTGAATTGTACAGGCTATAGGTCACATTAAAGGTGGAAATTGTTTTGAAATGAGTTATTGTGGTATCATATTTCAATTGTACAAATACCAGGCATTGTAACAGGGGTGTGTACACTTTATATCCACTGTGGTAATATGGACTCAGCAGCACCTGACCTGTATAACCAGCCTCCACCAAGGTAGAGTAATCCCCTTTGTTAGACAGCAGCAATACACAAACCACATAATAGATTGCTATATTGGCTGTACAGGGACACATAGGTGCAGGCAATAACTTGGAAGCAAGTCCACCTCTATCTGAGCAAGAGTGTAAGTTCACAGGTGACTTCCTGTAAGGCTGACTATGACTACAAATCAGACATATCCTCACCACCAACAACAATTGCAACAGTGTCTCCACATATGTTGTCAGTCTCAGAGGCAACAACACAAGTCATGCTGTACTGGGGGTAAAGCACACCTCATACACATATGCCATGGATATAGGCAACTTGCATCAGACAGGTTAGGTGGGAACATTGCCACCCTGCCCAACCCAGTTGTATAGGGGTATATGCACATCAACCACACTCCTCCCCTCAGCAGTGGTGAGCATGGACATATTGCTTACTGATTGCAACAACAGCAAATCTCCATGGGACATAATAATATCACTGTCTGCCTCCTATATGAACTCAGGCATGTGCTCACAGCTTCATCACTCACCACAGTCAAACACAGACCTGCCACCATCCACACACCATCCACATAGCAGATGGCTACTGTCATCCCTCTACACAGAAATTATTGGAGAATAGAGGATTATGCAATTAAGTGACAAACATTGGGGGGAATATGATAGCTCAGGGCCAGGAGCGTAATGCAAGCTGCTATAGCCATGATAGCTTGGGGGGTTATGGTGTAGTTTGGATTATTTGCAAGTAATATCCACTGTTGATGTGCAATTTGACAACCATATGAGGTCCTTTGACCTTTTTTCTGTTTATGTCTTCCAGGTAACATGCAGAGGGCTCGCCTACCAGCATTCTCTGTTGGGGAAACTGACATCATCATACAATATGTGATCGAACATTATGCCCTGTTATTTGGATGGACAGCACAAGATGTGTGGGGGAGGACCACCCTGTGGAATGATCTGGTCCACAGGGTAAATGATGCCTGCCTGCAAAGCAGAACTTATGAGCAGCTGCAGCATCGGGCCACCAACCTCATTGTGGAGGTGGGTTGCAACCACACACTGGACGAGGAGCATGCAGGTAAGGGCTCAGTGGGGATTAGTACACTAATGCATCAGACAGACATGTATCTGTATTGCATCTACATCCATGTGTCAGGTCCAATTGCAGTTGTGGATGGGTTTTCTAATGCACAGAGTTGCACATCTATGGTGAGGACAGAAGATTGTGTATTATTGGGGTTAGTACTGTAAATGTGCAGACATGCTGCATCTATCCTGTACCAAGGCCACATGTGAGTCTGCTGAGAATACCTCCCTCTCACAACTACCTAGGACCCTCTGATCTACATATGGGACAGCAGCTTGAAGCTGGTGAGTATGACATTGTTCTGTTGTTGCCTGGCAATACCCCAGGCAAGTGAAGGGCATGCAATTTACCATGCACACAACTATCAGTAATAGCTATATTGCTTTATGTAATAGCTATATTGCTTTATGTGCATGCTCACTTTTGGTGGGGTTAACTGCATTGCATCACAGTGGTCACCACTGAGGCCTATCTGACGTGAATTCAACATTCCTATAGCATACCTCACAACTTGTCAGTGCCAAAACATCTGGACAGAGGCCAGCAAAATAGGCTGGACAAACGGCCTAAGGTAGTGACATGTGTGACATACTAGTGGTATGCAGTGTATATAAATTGTGTACACACCCCTGTTAAGATGCAAGGTGTTCCTGTTACATACAAATTAGGATGACAATATGTCAGTCCACACCTCTTCCAGACTTTAATGTGACCCATAACATGAACAGTTCACTTGTAAAACCAAGCATCTGGACTCATGTATTGCACCTACAAGGCTGGCCATCTGTGAGGGTGGCAGATGTCATATCAGTCAGTCAGTATGATACCTCATGCTGCCATATGTGTCAGTACACTCACTGTGGCCTATTTGGCTACAATATCACATACATGGCCATTGTTAAGGCACACAGACCACTTCCGACCATGTATAGGTTGCAAACATCTTAATATTCCAGACACATCTGTACAGAGGACTGTACATTGGTTTAACTTGCTGCATGTGAGGCAGATGTTGTTACCACACTATATAAAGTAATGGCAGCAGGAGATGGTCATCAGCTGTGTATGGTACACACACACACACACACACACACACACACACACACACACACACACACACACACACACACACACAGAGTTGCCAGTATTGGGATTAGAACTCCTACCTATCCAGGTATTTCTACTATAGTGCTACGCAGTTATCAGACACACCACAGAGCTTATACATTTCCACTTAGTCCAAAGGTACTTCTAAGGTGGATGACATCAACAGGACTACTAAATTGGAGTGAGAAGAAGTGTAAAGGGTAGTACACAGGTCAAAAATGATGTAACCCACACACTACAGGATTCTCACACAAAGACATCCAAACAGTTGCCAGTAGGTAGATTTGAACTGCTGCCTATCTAGTTACTGCTGCTATAGTACTACACAGTTATCAGATCCAGAGTTTTACAGTTTCACCTACTCCAAAGGTACTTCTAAGGTGGATGACATACACAGGGACTACTGGATTGGGGTAGGGAAGTGTGAAAGGTAGACAAGTCAAAAATGGTATAAGCCAGACAGTATATGACACACACACACACACACACACACACACACACACACACACACACACACACACACACACACACACACACACACACGCGCTTGCCAGCATTGGGATTAGAACTCCTGCTTATCTAGTTATGTTTACTATAATGTTACGCAGTTACCGCATGTGCTACAGAGCTTACTAAATTTTCACATGGCCAAATATGCTGATAACTGCACAGCTGATGTAAAGATTACAGGTGGCAGAAAGTCTGCCTTCAGTTCCACCCTTACATCATGCTAGTTATTTCTGTCTTGCACTTCAAATAGCATTATGGCTTGGCGCTTCACCAGGTTATTGTTTCAATAAGTGTGGCACACCTGGGAGCCATCAGCAGTACTCATTCATCACAGAAGTAGCCCCAGTACATACTAGTTATGTCCACCCCTCCTGGCATGAATGAAGGGCAGTTTTCTGTGCTTTCACCCATTAACCTGATGCACTTGTCCATTCTGAGGCACTGTTGCAACTGCCTCATGTACAAAAACAATGCTCTCCTCTTAACTCCAAACACTCAGACCTGTGAGAGTTACCCGTATATCACCCAATGTGGACATATGCACTCTCCAGCAAAGACTGGGCTACAAGGTCAAGAGGATAAGATCAACACCTGCACCACACCATGTGGAACACATAGTGGACATTTACCCAAACAGCACAGACCAGCAAGACAGACACCCACTCAGACACCATGACATGGCACATGCCAAGGGATACATATTAAAACTACACATTGTGCCCCTCAACCTAAGCTCCTAAGGCTAACCATCTTGCACAATACAGTGATCATGGGTAACTCAATACTGAGGCACACACATATCCCACTCACTAAGTTGAATATGAAGCAGGTAATAGCCAAATATCTATCACATGCCAGCATCCAACACATGACACAGCCAGTCATGGCACTCTACAACAACATAAAACACTTTCCTGTTTGGGTTTCCCCCCTGGGTTTGGGTGCAGACCATAAACTAATCTCACTGGATATTCACATCCCGACCTCACCTCCTGCCCAGAAAACCACAGTGAAAAACTTCTCTAAAGCAAATTTCACACTCCTCAAAACTGAGGTGGAATCCTTCAAAGCCCCCGGGCCTGTGGAAAATACGGCCCAGACTGCAGAATCCTTTATAAACGCATTCTATGAACACCTTCAGGAATGCATGGATCATGCGATCCCAAATAAAACCAAGACCCAATCCTCCAAAGGCAGACGTCCTGTCTGGTGGACCCCAGCCATAAACAAACTATACAATAGAAGGAGGAAGCTACTAAATGATAGAGCAAAATCCCAAAAAAGGAAGGCATCACTGATCAGTATTAGCAAAAAACTACGGGCCCTCATAAAATTGTCTAAGGCTAGCTTCGAGAGAAAAATTGCACAGGACACTAAGGATAATCACAAGGCTTTCTTTAGTTATGTTAGGAACCTGGGTGGTAATTTCCAGATATGCTCAGAATTAGTCCAAAATGACAAAAAATACACCGAACCCACAGACATTGCCAACATCCTAGCTGACAGGTTCAGCGCAAACTTCTCCCCCCCCTCCCCACCAAAAGGGCAAATATCTATCCCAGCAGAGTGCTGCCCCCCTGACATCTCAGATGATCAGGTATGAGCCGTCCTCTCCAAAGCAAAAAACACAGCATCAATGGGACCAGACGGTGTCCCGGGCTGCATCCTACATGAACTCCAAGAAGAGCTAAACCCAAACATAAAACTACTGTTCAATCTCAGCCTTACTACAGGATATGTGCCCAAAGAGTGGCGTACAGCAACAGTGGTCCCTCTCCATAAAGGTGGTGCCTCAACAGATCCTGGAAACGATCGCCCCATAAGCCTGACTAGCTTGGTCTGCAAAGCTATGGAAAGGATCTTCATGGACCTCATAAATAATGATATTGGGGACCTACAGACACTGGATCCTACCCAGTTCAGCTTTGTTAAGGGCAGATCCTGCCTCTTAAACCTGGTTGATTTCTTTGAAAAAGTCACCAAGGCCATTGACGAGGGGAAGGTGGTCCACACAGCCTACCTGGACCTGCAAAGCCTTCGATACAATACCCCACTCGGGCATTATAGATAAGCTCACCAGCTTAAATATAAACCCCTATGTCACTAGATGGATTGCAATCTGGCTCAAGGACAGAACCCACATGGTTAGAATTGCTGGAGCCATGTCAGACTCCAAACCAGTTACAAGTGGTGTCCCACAAGGCTCAGTACTGGGACCTCTCTTGTTCGGTATATATTTCTCAGAGGTACAGGCCAACACAGAAGGACTGTGGCTGACCAAGTTCGCAGATGACTGCAAACTGGGCACCATAATCGACTCTCCAGCCGACACAAGCATCCTCCAAAAGAGCCTCATAGAAACAGACAACTGGTGCCAGAGCCATGGCCTCAAGCTAAATGCCAAAAAGTGTATATTCATCCCCTTTGGCAAAACAAAGTGCCCACAAATTACCACATAGGTGGTAATCCATTAAGTACAGAAGAAGTAATTAGGGACCTGGGGACCCAAGTTGATAGCAATCTCTCATTTGACAACCACGTGGCCAAAATGGTTAGAAAAACATTTTATATAGCCCACCTAATCATGAAGGGATTCACATCTAGATCAGGGGAGGTCATCGTGCCTCTTTACTCATCCCTCATCAGGCCCATAATTGAGTACAATGCCCCTTTTAGGATGCACATTACCAGACACCTGCAGCAACTGGAAAGACCCCAAAAGTACCTCACCAAGAGGATTAAAGGGCTCAAACAGATGCCATATGCTGCCCGGTTAAAGAAACTCCAGCTCTACTCAGTGGCATACCGCTTGTTCAGAGGCGATCAGTGCCTGACATATAAAGCCATGTCCAACCCAGAATTAATGGACATGCTGCACCTCAGAAAATCCAAATCCCATCGAGCTACGCGCTCGAGAGACTTGAACCTCAGCACTGAAATAAATAGGACATGCTGGAGGGACAGATTCATAATCCAGAGGCTCCCTTCACTCTGGAATAAAATCCCAGTCCAGGTTAGGCAGAGTCCTTCATTGACTCTCTTCAAGAGGAATCTTGATGAGTGGATGGGAGATTGTAGGTTTACACCGGGTATCACTTCTGTGTCACTGTTAGACAGAGGCACAGTATACTAACCTCAAAAAAGGGCATAGCAAAATAAATTTAAAATGGGTGGCGAAAGCCAAACACATTCTGGCTAGGCTTATAAATGCCCTAGGGCAGATAGCCTAGTATGAACCTATGAACCTATGAACCTATGAACCTATATATATATATAATATGTAAACAAATATATATATATATATATATATATATATATATATATATATATATATAAAATATATCTATATATATATATATATATATATATATATATATATATATATATATATGCATACATGTCTCAAAATGCCCATACAAACATATGCTGCTGATAGACCACCCATAACTGAGGCAGTTTGCACAGTTGGATACAAAAGGACCCATGACACTCACATCTGCTCCCCCAGTCCAAATAAATATGTGAACAGTACACTGCTACAAAATCATGATAGGCTATACACAATGGCCAAACATACAACAACATCTTAGCAAAACAACTAAAATGACTGAACATAGCAAAGAGAAATGCAACCAGCCAGTAATTCACACATATTTATTATACTCTGATGTCTTGGCCAAAGCCTTCAAGGAGTAAAAGATTACAAGAAATACTTGCCTTACTCACAAGAGGCAATTAACACTTAATTACATAATTAAATACACAGCCTCCAATTACACTCCTCATTTAACCCCCTAACGGATAAAGTATCACATTTACTAATGTACATTGATTCTGTACATAAAAATTGTCCTTTTATGAATGTTTCTTCAAACTGAGGAAGAGATATATTCCAAAACAGTACCTTGGAACCCACTACTGTCCCCATGGTGAGATTTATTCAAATGTACAGCTATGGAACTGTCTTCTTTCTTATCAGTAATATGGCTCATATGTTCTAACAGCCTAGTTTTAAAACATGTGTTACTCTCCCCCACATAACATATGTTACAAGGGCATCTAAAAGCATTCTCCATACACCAACCTCTTGAATGTACAGACTCCAACATGTTTTCCAGCCTTTCCCCTCAGCAGAAATGACAGCACCAAATAATGATTGACCATTATACCTATCAACTGTATGACATATGGACAAAGCCTGACATAATTGATGGATAGCGGCCCAAATACATGGCCATACTAGAAATATTGCTGTTATACACTGAGAAAGTTGCTGGTGTTACAGGGTTTGTTGTAACATATATTTTCTGAGGGATATAAAGTCATTAAAACAAATGGATGTTAGCATTTACTGATTGCAATCACCAGAGTATGCTACTGATTTTACAAGGACAACACCATTCTGGGGAACAGACCAAACATAACAGGCTAACCTGTGGCCATTACGTGGCTAGGCCTATAGTTGAGAGCTATGCAGAGACAGAACTTTATCAGACTGAAACCCATGCAGATGTATCATGTTCAGACAAACCCTGCTAAACTAGCAGTATTCCAAGCATATAACAGCAATACTCACATTCTGCCCCTAAGTCTTGAACCTTCTCCACCATTTATTTGGCTTGTCTCTACAAGTTCTGTTGTAAGAGGCATTAGCTCACACACCTCCAGGATGTCTTCCTCACAGGTAAAGGGCCAACGCCCACATAGAGTACTCTTTTATAGGAGTGTGTTGCCATGACATTAGCTATTGGAAGGCCTACACAGCTGCTCTGCCTGCAATTAACAAGTGGGGAACACCAATTGGTGCACAGGCCATTACTTGGTCATGAGCATCACCTACAAAATCCATGCTGCCACCTATCTAGACCAGCTCTATCTCTGTAGTACACAGAGAGAGAGAGAGAGAGAGAGAAACAAAACAAAACAAATAAAAACAAAAACTCATTATAGAGTACAATGCCCTATTTGGCATGTATCTCACAAGACACCTACAACAATTGGAAAGGCCAAAGAAATGCCTCAATAAGAGGATTAGCAGCCTCAAACAGATGTCATATGAAGACTGTCTCAAAAACTCCAGTTCTACTCCGTCACATATCACCTACTCAGAGGCAATCTCTGCCTAGCATACAAAGATATGTCAAACCCAGAGCTGTTGGATATGCTACACTTAAAGAAATCCCAGTCTCTCCGAGTCACATGCTCCAGAGACCTAAACATTGTCACAACAATAAACAGAACATGCTAAAAGGATAGATTCCTGTCCCAGAGACTTCCCATATTCTGGAACAAACTACCCATTCATATCAAGCAAAACTCCTCATTGGCCCTCTATAAGAAAAATCTTGACGACTGGATGGGAAATAGAAAATTCACCCCCAGGATCACTTTTGTAGCACTGCTTGACAAGGGCACAGGAAAATAATTTTCTTGGGTGGCGAAAGCCAGGGAACATTTTTGGCTAGGCTTATATATACCCCAGGGCTGATAGCCTAGTACCTACCTATGAACCTATGAACCTATAAGTAAAGAAAAAAGAAAAGTTAAGTGGAACATGTAAGCATGTAACTGAATGTAGTACTTGGTCTGTAATAGTGGGAAATATGATTTGGAAGAATATATGTCCCAACAAGACTTGCTGTACTAATGTCCTGCTGAACAGCTGCTATGGCCATAGCATCTGGTTCTCTCTGCAGTGGGATAGATCAGAGCCATACCTATCAACTGTACAGATCTTCACAGAATGTCCAGATCTTTACATCATAGTTTTTTGTCTGTTCCTCCTGAAATCTGTACATTTCTGGCAAATAGCTGAGGATTGAAGCCATCAAGTAATGACAAACACATGAGTTTATGACTCCACATCCTTAAGAATATTCACGGTAATGCAAATTGTATTATTCTACAAACTTCCTAAGTTTGCAACAGGAATACTTAAAGTCTGGCCCTATTTATCCCTATATCATTTTAGGCTTTGTCCAGATGTGATGCTCTAAGAGGTTGCGAGGTAGAATCACAACTCAGGAGCCTGACTCACCCTGGGAAAGGACAGCTCACATATGACAACCACTAGGGTGTCTGTCAAACAATTCTGGCTGTACCACTGCTAGGCCAGTTAATGGGATGTTGTCCATATCCATATGTTACCTGTGAATATGAGTATGATACATATTTGTCTTGTAAATCTGAGAGACATATATAGGGCAAGTGCATAGTAAAGTACTGTTGCAAACATGTGTGTTGAACTGCATGTGATATATTGAATTAATAACATTCAACTGTACAGTTTTCTACTAGACAATAAGCACATTTGTGACTGATATCTGTAGACACATACACATATACCTGTGTTAGGTTAGCCAAACCATTGGCAAGTCTGTGAGCAATGACAATGTAACACAATAGCCTACTTATGACTTTTGGACATCATCCAGGTTATCACAGTGATGTCAAAGCCTACTGTGCAATCAACATCAACACTGAGGTCCCTTTTGTCACCCATGTATGTGTGCCATTGTCCATACATCCTGATATAACAGGTCGAGAAGTATGATTGAGCAGCAAGACTGTAAATACAGTGTTCTGTACTAACATAGAACAGAAATGTATACCAGGTATCCCCTGAGCACATGTATGTATGCATATGTTCAGCTGGAAGGCACAAAACTAATAACATGGGTGTCAAGCAGTCATGTACATAGGTTGTGCATGTTGCACATGTGTAATATCAGTGTCAGTGCATACAACAGACATAAATGTGTACAGCAACTGGTGTTGCATTGCCCTGACACTGATATGGGTACTAGAGTAGGCATGATTATCAGGTAGTAATCGGAGAAGTGTCCATCTGTGTTATGAGCATCTGTCCATGCCTACCACTAACAACTATATCAACACCTATATACAGTGGATAGCACAAGAGTACACACCCCTGTTGGAATGCCAGGTTTGTGTGCTGTATGACAATGAGACCACAGAAAATAATTTCATAATGTTTATCATCTTGAATGTGACCCCTAACCTGTACAATTCCATTGAAAATCAAACAAAGGTGTTTCTAGGAAGGGGAAAAACTATTGCCAAGTGAAAATGTGCCATGACAGAGTCCAAAGCAAGACAAATGAATGCTGTAACCATCTCAAGAGGTGCATACACAATATATCAGTTTAAGGGTGTGCACACTCATTCAACTGTGTTATTGTGCTGACTATTATTTCCATATGTTTTCACAGACCAGATTGTTATATTTTCAATTGACTTGTACAAGCTATAGGTCACATTAAAGGTGGAAATTGTTTTGAAATTAGTTATTGTGGTATCATATTTCAATTGTACAAATACCAGGCATTGTAACAGGGGTGTGTACACTTTATATCCACTGTAGCTATATGGACTCAGCAGCACCTGACCTGTATAACCAGCCTCCACCGAGGTAGAGTAATCCCCTTTGTTAGACAGCAGCAGTATACAAACCACATAATAGATTGCTATATTGGCTGTACAGGGACACATAGGTGCAGGCAATAACTTGGAAGCAAGACCACCTCTATCTGAGCAAGCGTGTAAGTTCACAGGTGACTTCCTGTAAGGCTGACTATGATTACAAATCAGACATATCCACACCACCAAGGACAATTGCAACAGTGTCTCCACATATGTTGTCAGTCTCAGAGGCAACAACACAATTCACGCTGTACTGGGAGTAAAGCACACCTCATACACATATGCCATGGATATAGGCAACTTGCATCAGACAGGTTAGGTGGGAACATTGCCACCCTGCCAAACCCAGTTGTATAGGGGGATATGCACATCAACCACACTCCTCCCCTCAGCAATGGTGAGCATGGACATATTGCTTACTGATAGCAACAACAGCAAATCTCCATGGGACATAATAATATCACTGTCTGCCTCCTATATGAACTCAGGCATGTGTTCACAGCTTCATCACTCACCACAGTCAAACACAGACCTGCCACCATCCACACACCATCCACATAGCAGATGGCTACTGTCATCCCTCTACACAGAAATGATTGGAGAATAGAGGATTATGCAATTAAGTGACCAACATTGGGGGGAATAAGATAGCTCAGGGCCAGGAGCGTAATGCAAGCTGCTATAGCCATGATAGATTGGGCAGTTATGGTGTAGTTTGGATTATTTGCAAGTAATATCCACTGTTGATGTGCAATTTGACAACCGTATGAGGTCCTTTGACCTTTTTTCTGTTTATGTCTTCCAGGTAACATGCAGAGGGCTCGCCTACCAGCATTCCCTGTTGGGGAAACTGACAATCATCATACAATATGTGATCGAACATTATGCCCTGTTATTTGGATGGACAGCACAAGATGTGTGGGGGAGGACCACCCTGTAGAAAAATCTGGTCCACAGGGTAAATGATGTCTGCCTGCACAGCAGAACTTATGAGCAGCTGCAGCACTGGGTCACCAACCTCATTCACCATGCCCGTCAACATGCTGCTGCTGTAGCGAGGGACTGGCTAGCCACAGGTGGAGGCCCAGCCATTCAGCCCCCAATGACACCCACCGAGGAGCTCCTCGCCAACTGTGGGGCATCCGCCCAATGCACAAGCCATGAAGCTGAGGAAAGCATTGTGGAGGTGGGTTGCAACCACACACTGGACGAGGAACATGCAGGTAAGGGCTCAGTGGGCATTAGTACACTAATGTGTCAGACAGACATGTATCTGTATTGTATCTACATCCATGTGTCAGGTCTGATTGCAGTTGTGGATGGGTTTTCTAATGCACAGAGTTGCACATCTATGGTGAGGACAGAAGATTGTGTATTATTGGGGTTAGTACTGTAAATGTGCAGACATGCTGCATATATCCTGTACCAAGGCCACATGTGAGTCTGCTGAGAATACCTCCCTCTCACAACTACCTAGGACCCTCTCATCTACATATGGGACAGCAGCCTGAAGCTGGTGAGTATGACATTGTTCTGTTGTTGCCTGGCAATACCCCAGGCATGTGAAGGGCATGCAATTTACCATGCACACAACAATCAGTAATAGCTATATTGCTTTATGTCTATATTGCTTTATGTGCATGTTCACTTGTGGTGGGGTTAACTGCATTGCATCACAGTGGTCACCACTGAGGCCTATCTGACGTGAATTCAACATTCCTATAGCATACCTCACAACTTGTCAGTGCCAAGACATCTGGACAGAGGCCAGCAAAATAGGCTGGACAAACAGCCTAAGGTAGGGACATGTGTGACATACTAGTGGTATACAGTGTATCTACATTGTGTACACATCTCTGTTAAGATGCAAGGTGTTCCCGTTACATACAAATTAGTACCACAATATGTCAGTCCACACCTCTTCCAGACATTAATGTGACCCATAACATGAACAGTTCACTTGTAAAACCAAGCATCTGGACTCATGTATTGCACCTACAAGGCTGGCCATCTGTGAGGGTGGCAGATGTCATATCAGTCAGTCAGTATGATACCTCATGCTGCCATATGTGCCAGTGCACTCACTGTGGCCTATTTGGCTACAATATCACATACATGGCCATTATTAAGGCACACAGACCACTTCCGACCATGTATAGGTTGCAAACATCTTGATATTCCAGACACATATGTACAGAGGACTGTACATTGGTTTAACTTGCTGCATGTGAGGCAGATGTTGTTACCACACTATATAAAGTAATGGCATCAGGAGATGGTCACCATCCGTGTATGGTACACACATCAAAATGGTATAAGCCACACAAGATATGATACTCACACACACACACACACACACACACACACACACACACACACACACACACACACACACACACACACACACACACACACACACACACACACACACACACACACACACACACACACACACACAGTTGCCAGTATTGGGATTAGAACTCCTACCTATCCAGGTATTTCTATTATAGTGCTATGCAGTTATCAGACACACCACAGAGCTTATACATTTCCACTTAGTCCAAAGGTACTTCTAAGGTGGATGATATCAACAGGACTACTAAATTGGAGTGAGAAGAAGTGTAAAGGGTAGTACACAGGTCAAAAATGGTGTAACCCACACACTAAATGATTCTCACACAGACACATCCAAACAGCTTCCAGTAGGGAGATTAGAATTCCTGCCTGTCTAGTTATTGCTACTATAGTGCTAAGCAGTCATCAGATGCGCCCCAGAGTTTTTACAGTTTCACCTACTCCAAAGGTACTTCTAAGGTGGATGACATACACAGGACTACTGGATTGGGGCGAGGGGAAGTGTGAAAGGTAGTAGACAAGTCAAAAATGGTATAAGCCAGACAGTATATGACACACACACACACACACACACACACACACACACACACACACACACACACACACACACACACACACACACACACTTGCCAGCATTGGGATTAGAACTCCTGCTTATCTAGTTATGTTTACTATAGTGTTACGCAGTTACCGCACATGCTACACAGCTTACTAAACTTTCACATGGCCAAATATGTTGATAACTGCACAGTTGATGTAAAGATTACAGGTGGCAGAAAGTCTGCCTTAAGTTCCACCCTTACATCATGCTAGTTCTTTCTGTCTTGCACTTCAAATAGCATTATGGCTTGGCCATAATATATAATGTATAAGTATAAGCCAGACAGTATATGATACACACACACACACGCACACACACACACACACACACACACACACACACACACACACACACACACACTTGCCAGCATTGGGATTAGAACTCCTGCCTATCTAGTTATGTTTACTATAGTGTTATGCAGTTACTGCACGTGCTACACAGCTTACTAAACTTTCACATGGCCAGATATGCTGATAACTGCACAGTTGATGTAAAGATTACAAATGGCAGAAAGTCTGCCTTCAGTTCCACCCTTACATCATGCTAGTTCTTTCTGTCTTGCACTTCAAATAGCATTATGGCTTGGCGCTTCACCAGGTTATTGTATCAATAAGTGTGGCACACCTGGGAGCCATCAGCAGTACTCATTCATCACAGAAGTAGCCCCAGTACATACTAGTTATGAACACCCCTCCTGGCATGAATGAAGGGCAGTTTTCTGTGCTTTCACCCATTAACCTGATGCAGTTGTCCATTCTGAGGCACTGTTGCAACTGCCTCATGTACAAAGACAACTCTCTCCTCTTAACTCCAAACACTCAGACCTGTGAGAGTTACCCATACATCACCCAATGTGGACATATGCACTCTCCAGCAAAGACTGGGCTACAAGGTCAAGAGGATAAGATCAACACCTGCACCACACCATGTGTTACACATAGTTCACCATGACACCCACTTTGACAGTCATGACATACAGTGAAAAGCCACATACCTACCATCACAGAGGCACTCAATGGACATTTACCCAAACAGCACAGACCAGCAAGACAGACACCCACTCAGACACCATGACATGGCACATGCCAAGGGACACATATTAAAATTACACATTGTACCCCTCAACCTAAGCTCCTAAGGCTAACCACCTTGCACAATACAGTGATCATGGGTAACTCAATACTGAGGCACACACATATCCCACTCACTAAGTTGAATATGAAGCAGGTAATAGCCAAATATCTATCACATGCCAGCATCCAAGACATGACACAGCCAGTCATGGCACTCCACAACAACTATGAGTATCACTCTGTGTCCATGTGGGTGTGAATGATCTGGGAAACACCACCCTGGACTACATGACAAGAGACATAGTTGAACCCTCTGATTATGTGGTCCAGGCCAGTGTGACAGTAGCCCTTAGCAATATACCGCCGTCACCCAGAATAATGCTGTGGTACTATCAACCGATGATTGACTGCAACATTGGCTTACATGTTTTGTGTCATTCTCAGGGGATCCAGTGTCTCTCTGCTTGGGATGACATGATTGACAGAACCCAATGTCTTGCCATGGATGTCCTACATCTGTCAGTGCTGGGTTTCTAGGTACTGGCTAAGTGTCTTGCCACCCCTATAATGCCTTATTAGGCAGTGTTCCTACTGTAATTACCACCATAACAGCTAGACATGTATGCAATCTGAAAGTCATGCTGCTCAACAGTAGACATCTTACTGTCAGGATGCAGTCACTCAAAGCACTCACTGGAGTGGAGGACATTAACATGTCTGCTGTAATGGAGAGGTGGTTCACAGCAGTAGACAGCAGCCCTGCAGTATCATGCTATAATGCATTCCACAGCTGTTAGCCCCCAAACATGGACCACACCTCCACAGGTGGTGTTGTCTCCATTTTCATTATGGATAGGAACACCTCCAAACTAGAAACCCAGCATAATGCATTGGCAATACCTGGCCAAAGTGGGACATTTTTGGTACAAACATCAGATTTTACAAGCCGACACATACCCACAGTCAGTACAAAGGATCAGTACAAACTTTTTTTTTAACTTTTAAAAAAAATCTTAGCTTATTAGCATAGCATTTTAGTTCTATTATAACATTTATTATTTTTTTTTACATTATAAATAACTGTTTTACTTTATCACTACAATAAATAATATATACAATTTTTGTCTACAATACAATCTCAGATTTTTGATTTTTAATTTTTTTTTCCAGTACACCACTGGCCAAAAAGGGACATCATACAAAAGTGGACAGGTGGGTAACCCCTAGATACCTCGGTACAACTGCCTTGGGGTAATAGTGCAATCCAGACCATAGCCTGCTATGGGTCCACATCTATGTCCCTAGACTGTCAATGCACATTTGTCAACACCCTGCCATCTATGATGGTCCAATGCAAAACTGACATAGTATGAGACTTCAACTACCACTCCATCACCTAGGGAAAGTAGCCAAGCACCAGTACATTGGCCCAACACTTCCTGGGATTCATCATTTCCAATGCCCTGGACTGACTCATACTGACCCCTGGTAGAGGATGCAACAACCTTGACCTGTGTTGACTACTTAAATATGGGACGAATACTCATCCACAGTTGTCAGTCCCTACCTGGTGAAATCCACACAGGCTGTAATCAACATGGAAGTCAACACGTCAGCCACACCCCCCACAAAGGTAACCACCTTGAAAAACCTCTCCAAAGCTGACTTTGTAGCCATAAAAACAGGGTGGTTGACTTCACTGCACCCATGGCAATGGGAAATAGCTGCATGACTGTTGAATCATACACATATGCACTATACAAACAGATACATGAATGCATGGTACTAGCTAGAGCCAACAGAACCCAGACACTGCCCTCCAAACACTGGGAGTCAAAGTGATGGTCCCCTGCCATTACTAAAGTGTACAACAGAAGGAGGACACTGTTGCAGAGAAAGGTGGTGTCCCATGACTGTTGAACTCCCTTATTAGTCTCAAACACAACTTGGGATCCCTCATGGAATCCCCTACAGGCATCTATGAAGGCAGACATGCAGCAGACACTGACAACAATCACAAAAGCCTTTGATAGTTACATCAACAACCTCCACAGCATTAAACACAAGTGCCGTGAATTGCTGCAAAATGCTAATACCTATCCTGAGACAACAGATATTGGCCACAGTCTTGGCAACACATTCAATGCCAGCTTTGCCCCCCCCCAAGTGTACAATCACAATAGCAGATGAATGGCAGGCACCCAGCAATACTGCAGGCCAGGTTAGACCTGCATTGTCCACAGGCAAGAATACAGCTTCCATGGGACACCAACATATCCATGGCTGTGTTCTACATGACATACAAAGTGACCTTGGACCAAATCTTTGGCCAGGGGTGTTCAGAGGAGAATGGCTGCCTATCCAGCCCATGTTGAGTGAGTCACTGCTGCAGTAACTAGGTGCATGTTTTGGTCTGTAATGGATGCACAAGCACATAACGAATGTAACACCAGACAAATGGGCAGGCTGGTTGAAGAACATCTCCCTGGTGCATGTGATGATTTTCATGAACTGATTGGGGTCCTGCATGAGGGCAATGAAATCACTGATAGATGGTGGGGTCAGGTCATGGCACTCGACCATCGTGGAGTATCTGTGCTTGAATGTTTGGCGGACGGGAGGCAGCAGCCATATGGAGGCAGCTCAGCACCACGATCAGGTGGGCATGCACATAGCCATGCATTATCATGCTCCCGTATGGACAGTAACACCAGCAATACTAAGGGTGGTGTGATGTCTACGCCAAGATGCGGCAGGCCATCGGCATGTGGTCCTGGCCGGTTCCAGCAGGGACGTGGATCCAGTGGACAACCATTACCATCAGGGAGCAATACTATGTCCAGCCTTGTCCCTAGTGGGGTCTGTGATACCCCTGGCAGGTCCGGTTCCCATGTCCGTGGCCGGAGATGGTGAACTGCACACCCTGCCATGTACGGGCCACAGCTGTCCAGAAAACATCAGTGTATGGCAGCCACATGGTGTGTCTGTGTGCATGCAGACACACACACACACACACACACACACACACACACACACACACACACACACACACACACACACATACACACACACACACACACACACACACACACACACACACACACACATATACACACACATCACAATCAGTAAAAGGTCACCTCCACACACACATGCACCACACCTGCACAGGGCATGCCATTCCCACACCCCAAACACACACCCATACTGTCAACCAAATGCACAGCCTAGGCCTCTGGCAAAACCACACCACACCCTGTGCATATGATGAAACCTGTGCCACACCCCTTCCATCAAAACCACTTAAGCAAGGACATGCATATATGGGTCTGCTGTACAGGATGAACTTACTAAATTGTAGATATGTAATGCTGTGTAAGTTGCTGTCATCTGGCATTTGTAAGGGGTACACATCATAGTGTGTGCACAGTGTTAGCCATGATGCATTATTGCTATTATTAATGGTGAGTAAATGTGTTCTCACTTCTGTATCCTGTTTCTGTTCTAGGCATTTGTGTGTCACCAGGATATGGCCCTGCAGCAAGGCCAAGGGGTATGACATTATGGTAACACATCCACCATGTCTTAGGCAGGATTTTCCAGGTCTGTAACACAGTGATTGCATATGCCTCACAGATTATAGGGCTGAAGGTTGTACATAGGTATATGTTGATTTACATCTGTTGTAGAGTGGAGGATGGTACATTTTGTGGTTTGGACACACCTCGGATTGCTAATAACCACAGCCAAAGAGGATATTCATCAACCAAACACACTGTTATTACTATTCACACACACACACACACACACACACACACACACACACACACACACACACACACACACACACACACACACACACACACACACACTCACACTTGCCAGTACTGAGATCCATAGGTTCATTTCTTCATAGGTGTGTAGTAGATGAATAGGCCTGAAGGCTCTACAAGGCTAGCCCAAAGAAATACCCTGACATCAGGCTACGTGACAATAGTCCCCAGTGTGGCTCATGAGTCACTGGAATGGTCCCCAGGAATGGGTATTGTTGTCCCCATCCACTCATTCAGATTTATATTATGGGTGGCCAGTGATGTGCATTGCTTCACATGTATGTGATTTATATTCCATAACATGGACAGTGTCTGGGTTGTGCACCTGCTTCACAAGCACATCCTTTGAAGTGTGGAGGTGTGCTTGAGGTCTCTGGGGCATGTTGTGTGGACAGGTTGGTATCTTCAGATGTAGCATTCCTGACCTAGTTTGGTGAGACATGGCTGTGTAACTGAGGTAGTGATTGCACCTACATAGACAGTATGATATGGTGATTCATTGGAGTTATTGGAGTCTGTCCATAGAGGGCATGTGTATAAGGCATAGTATTCTCTTTGTGGGGTATGTTTGCAGACTTTACAGTTGTTGCAGGTTTCCAGTGGGGCACATGGCAAAAGGGCCGCTGTACACGTTGATTGGGCTACTGTGGGGATGGTACAGGGTGACTATGTCCTTTTACTTGCTCAATAACACACACTTAGTCAGGAAATGTAACACATCAAAGCACTTTCTGATGTCAGTGGCACTGTTGTGGTCAACAGACAGCTGACTGTCAACCTGTGTTCCCCATTCTGTTATAACAACGTCACTATTCAGTGGACTACCACCAATGTTTTACTTCATGTGAGCCATGGTGTTCCTAAAGGTATTGGTGGCACATCTATTGGCACTGAGGTAATGTCCAGGGTTCTGACCACAGTCATAGGTGTCAGAGTGGCCTTTGTGCATGATGTCAACATCACATGGATTGGGAATACTACCACCCACCTTACTGTTGTATGCAAACATTTCCATCCAGGGTGCCTTTGTGTTCGTCTGCACCTCAGAAGGGTATATCCCAGATGTGAGAGGACATGGGTCTGTATCCTGTGTGACACCAGTCATGTCTGGTCATTAGTTTGACATGGAGTCCACTGCAATCACACTGTGGGTACAATTTGTGAGGCAGTTTGCAGGAAAACTACTGATATAGTGGTTGATGGTCAGCCAAGTGTGTTTGTGTATGATTCCTGGGTGGAGAGTGGTCTCTGAGTATTAGAAGGGTTGCCTGTATTGTTAACTATTCCATACTGTCACATAGTCATCGCACATGGCACTACACATTTAGGGCTGTAAATTGTCTACAGCAACCTCTATGATGTTTGACAACTGTTGGCCTTGTAATGTGGACATTGGGACATATAGTAGGTCATCAATATAATAATTTAGCAAAACCCACCTCCCAACAGATCTTGTTATTACACAATCACACCAACACCTACACTTGCCAGTACTGAGTTTCCAACCCCTACCTATCTATGTAGTGGTACTACACCATTATGCATTTATCGCACGCAGCACGGAACTTATAGTATGGATGTTGTCCCAAGGTACTTCTAAGGTGAGGAACACTTATAGTATGGATGTTGTCCCAAGGTACTTCTAAGGTGAGGAACATCACCAGCCCTTGTAAATACTGGCATTAGGTGATGTAGTAGGTGAGAGATTTCAGAAAATACTTTACCGTACACACGCACATTTACATTTGCCAGGAGTGAGGTTCAAACCTCTATCGAACTACATTTTTAGACCTTTATGTTACACACGTACCACATGCACCACTGAGCTTACATGGCTTAGGGTTGCCAACAGGTACTTCTAAGGTGAATGATATCTGTAGGACTGCTAAAGTAGGGCACTGAGAAGTGTACTGGGTGTAAATGGGTCCAAAAGCTTTAAGATGCAAACATATATATATATATATATATATATATATATATATATATATATATATACACACACACACACACACACACACACACACACACACACACACACACACACACACACACACACACACACACACACACACACTTGCCAGGAATGAGACTCAAGCCCCTGTCTATGGAGTCATTACTACTATGTTGTTATGTATTTATCATACACATCACAGAGCTTATAGGTAGAGCAGCGCCAAAACATACCTCTAAGATGAGAGATATCAACAGCCATTGTAAAGTATTGCACTTTGAAATGTACTGGCTGTGTATGAACACAAAATACTTCAACCTACAGCTATAAACACAGACTCACACAAACAGACACATGTTTACAATTGCCGGAACTCAGATTAGAACTCTTACCTAAGTAGTGTTTTGCATTACAGTATCATGCACTTATCATGACTGCCACAGAGCTTATATGTTGGAGAGCTGTCCAAAGTTATCTTTGAAGGTGAGTGACATCAGCAGCAGTGCTAAAGGAGGGGTAAGGGAAGTGTAGTGAGTGTGAATGGCCTCAAAAGCATGTCTCTACAAAGACACATACACTCCCTCTCACACAGACACACAATTTTTTACAATTGCCAGGACCAGGATTAGAACTCCCACCTAACTAGTTTGGTACAATATAGTATTATGCAGTTATTGTGAGCATGACAGAGCTTATATGTTGAAGAACTGTTCAAAGGTATCTTTGAAGGTGAGTGATATCATCATCAGTGCTAAAGGAGGGGTAAGGGAAGTGTAGTGAGTGTGACTGGCCTCACAATTATGTCTCTACAAAGGCACACACACTCTCTCACAAAAACACACACATTTTCACAGTTGCCAAGACAGGTATTAGACTTCCTACCTACCTAGTTTGCTACACTACAGTATTACGCAGTTATCGTGAGCCCCACGAAGCTCATAGGGCTGCAAGCTGCCCAAAGGGTTATTTCAGGGTGACTGACATCAGCAGGAGTGCTAAAATAGGGCAATGGGAAGTGTAATGAGTGTGAATGGCCTCAAAGTCATTCATCTAGAAACACACTCACAACTTTACATTTGACAGGACTGAGATTACAAATGCTACATGGATACTTATTTGTGCTATAGTGTTACACAGTTATCACAAGCACCACTGAGACTATAGTTCTGAGGGCTAACAAAAGGAATTTCTATAGTGAATGACATCAGCACATCATGTGATATAGGCCAATGGGATGTGCACTGGGTGAAAAAGGCCTCATAATGGTATTTTCTCTGTCACTGTCTGTCTCTTTCTTCCCCACATCTCTGCGTGTGTATGTTTGACATATTATATTATGTTGGCCTTAGATATGTGTGTGAGTATTCCTATCCAATGTATATGTGTGTGTGTGTGTGTGTGTGTGTGTGATGTATAAATGGTGTACAATTTGGTGTGCATGCACAGACATCTGCTAATAACAGATATCTATAGTCCACTGTGTTGTTAGACATTGGCTTCATTTCTCTAAGTGTAGGAGCATGCCCAGTATGACCTTCTATACTGAGTATGTGAATCCATTCCAGGGGGAGTTGTACTCCAGTTCAGGGTTTTGTGTTCAACAGCTACACCTAGCAACCTGTTTCTGCAGGATATCCATAGATAGGTTGCCAATATGGAGACACAATGGGCATAATGTATGGGGAATACTGTAACTATAGCGGTCTGTGCTGCTTGTTTAACATAGTTAGTTGTAGCATAGATTTTCTGACATATGTACTGTTTTACATTGTGATGTATCATGTCATCAACTACAGACAGATATCATTCTTTGCTCATAGTTATTTACCAGGGAAATACAAGATGAATGAAGCTGAGATCAATATTCTGAAGCATAGACTACACATTCTGGCATACTCTTACCATTGTGGAGGGGTAGCTATAGGCAATAGACTGCTGGTTCTGTGTAACTGGACCAGCACCTTGGTAGTATGCTAGCTGGGAATCCCCTTCTTGTGTTTTTCCTCAACTTAAAGGAATGGCCATATCCTGCTGGGACCATACGTCTCAGCTGTACAGATACACCCAGATTATCCAGAGGCAGGACTCATATATCTGGTCAGTTTACCTTCACATTGTGGTTTACAAGCAGTTTTGTGGCTGTTCATTCATGGGTTTGCAGTCAGGGGGTAGTACAGGCATACATTAGAGTTTCAGACTTCACACACTCCATGACATCCATGATTCTACACCCCCCTCTGTTATTCTCTCCACTTCCTAACATTATGAAAGCGATATCTCAGAGGTATCCCTATAGTATTTATGGCCTGGTCCACAGTTCTTGTAGTAAGACATGGGGAGGTATGCTACTGGCATTTGTCAGCATGGCCTTGCATTTGTTTAATGTTTAGTGTGTTAGGTTGTTAGTTAGAACTCCATGATATTCTGTACATTGACACTGTGGGTGAGGCATGGGCCTTTGTCAGAGGACTGTAGGCCATTTGAGAGTGCTGCAAGCCATCTGTAGCAGGTCAGTGTATTCTGTCGCTCATACATTCCCAGGCTGCAAGCCAATGGATTGCCCTGGGGTAACAATGGTAAGTGGTTGAGGTGTTCTTGTCAATCCTTCCTGTTCATACTGATTCACGAGTCTGGATGTGGGCAGGTTGCTGCTTGCAGATATGGACATGACTGCATGGGACACCTATTCAGCATTCAGCATCATATATGTATTCTCATACAGAGATGGGGTCATGCTGTACTCATTCCCTACAGCAGGGATATGACCTGCGATAAATCTATGGCTGATGGTGGGGTGAGCTGGGTTCATGTGTGATATGGTAGCTACTGGCACCTGACTCACAGATATACCTGGGACATTCCCCTTATGCTGCCTTGTGTGTGGACATGGGCAGCCTGTCATTACTTTAGAACTGTGCCTTTTGTGGTCTGCCAGTGCATGGCCAGACTACCAGTATTCCATACTCGAGGGACAACTAATGTGATGCTAACCTCTATGTATAATTCCAAAGTTGTGTGCAGTTGACAGTTATTTTATATGCAGTCTGTGTAGGGTACTTCCACCTGTGTATTGTTTCTATGTGTGGGCCCTCATTCAAGGCATGTCCAGCTTTCCGACGGTGACAGATATTGACATCTGGACAGTAAGTATGTACAAATACTGACATGGGTGTAGCTGAGAAGCAGTGTGGTTGGCACTGCAGTTGTTGGAGCATGGCCCTGTCAACCACAGTACTATACTTAGGCCACTGAGACACAACCATCCAGGCCTACATGCTGACCACTTCCAGGCAATATTAAACACGCATCAAACTTACCACACTGACCCCTGCATATTGTACACATGCAGCAAACTATCATGTAGATTGGGACAGCTCTGGCAATCTGTGCTCCAGTGATATTACTCCTCAAACTTACGTTACTGCATTTCTACATGGGATTGTTGGGGGGGGGTGCACACCTGAAGACTTTAAACATTTGCAATGACTGTACTGGTATTTCAGTTACTCTGTTGGCTTCCATCCCATATTGTATTGTGACCTAGCATGCAGAAAGGAGGCATATCAGTAGAGTACACATGTTAGATTTTAATGGCATAAATTTCAGTTTCAGACTTCTTACCATTCAGAACTAATATGCAACTGTCAGGCCTGTTGTAGTATGTCTGTGTAGCTCTGGAGGGGGGCTGTTCACCACTGCCATCATTTGGGGGCCTTAGCCTGGTCTTTCTTTATGGTCATCTACACCTGTCCTGCTGGGTGAAGCTGGTGGTGGATATGTGACCCTCACTGACATCCATGTGTGTGACCTATGGACGCCCATAGTTATTTGGACCATCACATGTACTGCGGTGGGAGCTGTCACCTTGTGTAGTACTGCCTAGTATGTTGACACCCGTATTTGTTATGAGTTTCCTGCTGTCCCATATAGCTGTCAGCTGTCTGTTGCTATCCCATTCAGTCGCCCAATTCCCTTGCATGCTTGCATCCATACCATACATACAACTATCAGAACATGCTACTCCATTCAGTAATTGATAGGAAGAGTGACTTACCTTGCTGCTAGGCCAGTATTGAGGATGCTGCTAGAGGGCTAACTATGTCGGATGCATGTAGTACACTCCCTATACATGGTAAGGAATGGGTAGTGTCATGTTTGGTATCCATTTTACTGTATGTGCAAGTCAGAGAGAGGTATCAGTTCCTGCATCCCTACAGTGTCAGTGCTTGTGCTTGTGCTATGCATTGCCTCTTTGCCAAGGACAGGGCATACTGGGCATGCCTCCCTCTGCCTACAGGGGCAGGCTCAGGAAGTTTCTCCTCCGAGTCCCTCTGTGCCTGTGCTGGCCTTGGCAATGGTGGGTGGGCTGTGTGGCCCCTCCCCATGCTGTTCCAGCTGCAGCTGTTTCCACAGGATCATATTGTGTAGCATGGCACATACTACGAACATTTGTCCACATGTAGCTGGGAGTACTGCAAGGCTCCATTGGATATGTCAAGGCAGCAGAACCATGAGTTGAGCATCCCAAACACACACACTACAATGATCTTGTTTTGTGCATATGGCATTCTTGTTCGTGTGTGTGTTCATTTCTGATGGGTGTCATCAGCCACCGCTTCAGTGCATAGCTAGCACCCCCCCCACTAGATGGCTATATAGGATGTCCCCCCCTGGCAAACTCCTGATACAGCTGTGAGCAATACCAGATGTGGGAGTTTTGATAGCTTCCAGGGTTGCCAGCACACACATTCATGATAATGCCCTGGGCATCGCACACAACCTGGTAGTTGATGGAGGGGAAGCCCTTGCAGTTTATGTAGACCCTGCCCTGCTCACCGGGTGGTGCTTTGATGCAGATGTGCATGCAGTCTATAGCACCAACTATTTCAGGGTATTCTGCTATATGGTGGAAGAGACACATACTTCTAGTCAATGCCTCACAGGTGTTGGGGAAATATATGTGCTCATTGGCATGTAGTGTCATGGCATCCTGGAACTGGTGGAGTACCCTGGATGCTGATGCCTGTGAGACCTCCATGATGTCCCCAGTTGGTCTTTGGAAGGTACCTGTGGCTAGTATTCTTAAGCCTACACATACCTTGGTATCCACTGGGATGGGTTCCCCTCTGTTAGTTCTGTGTATCAGGCGTGGCCAACACAGCTCGATGATTTGATGTAGAATGTCCCTGTCCACCCTCCAGCGATCCACTATCTCCAGCACATGTAGGCCCTGGTGGGTCTGTACACTCTTCTCCTCTTCCTCACTTTGGGTCAGTTGCCAGCTTCTCCTCCTCACCATCCTCAGCCTCTTGCACATATTGACAGAGTCAAGCGGCAGCAGCCTCTAACATTTTTGGTTAGTTTTGCCAGTTAAAAATCCCCCATCTGTGTACACCAGTGCTGTAGAGTTTGTGGGAAAAATCAGTCTGAATGGTGTTTGCATAGCTTATAGTGGTGTTCTGGGCTGTTGCCTGTGTAAGTAGCTGATTCTGATACATTCCACATGCCAGCTATGCTATTTCTCAATTGCTTTCCTAATGCTATTTCCCCTTACCAGTTTCCTCCTAGTTTAAGCCCCAAGGTGTGTCACACATTCACAGTGCTCAAATGTAAACACTGCTGCTGTTTCCTGTTTTTTCCAGTGCTCGCCATACACACATGTTTAAGCAATGTAAACAGTGCTAATACACCCCTTTCCTTAGCTGTGCTTAGCTAAGGATAAACATGGGCCACGGAGCTCCAATGTGCTTACAGCAGGCATTACACACACCCTTTTCCTGTTAGTTGCTCCTCCTGCATACATGATCTTGTTCTAGTACCTACATGGTTAGGTGCAGTGTATGGACTTAGAATATTTTGTGATTCAGTAACATTTCCCTCATTTGCATACCCCAGCATGTAGGTCATTAGTTACTGCACTAAAACAGGCCCTTTCACCTTGACAACCAGTGCTCCCCGACATTGTTTACATTCTGCATGCCATAGACTATAACGGTAAAATGCAGATTTACTTTAAAATTGAGTTTTCCCATTTTTTTATTTTTTTTAATTTTTGGCACAATTGTGTTTGTGCACTGCTGCCCTATGCTTAAACAGCCGAGATCGGTGAAAAAAAAAGTTTAATTTTCATTAAAATGTCACAATTTTTCATGCCAATGGCCAAATATAATAATCAACACAATACATGCTTTTTCATGAGCTGTCATGCTACTGTTTTGTCATTTGCAGAAATGTATTTGGTTATTAACCGAATACATTTCTGCACTGACACTGTTCTAACACAGAGTCCGGGCCACTTGGTGAATCATGAAATCACTTCATTTGCATGGTTTCCATCAGCAAATTAAGTGATTTGCATGTTGAACGGTTTTCCGTGCTAGAACAGTGTAGGGCCACTCGTGCACGTGAAAACAGCACTATCCTGAATCGCTTGGCAGCCATTTTCCATGCAGGAGCTCTTACACTGTTCTTGCATGGACAATCGGCCTTCGTGAATCTTGGGGACAGTTTTAAAACGTTTGCCTTCCATTGCGCAAACAAGCTAAGTTCCATTGTATGGTTGTCAGCAAGCTTCCAAAACATCTGCAGTTCCACAACACCTGCAGGCAATAAACAGACATTATCAGTTTCAAAAAAGATACATTGTTACATTTTGTGCTTTCCATTGAGAAAACACACTAACTGGAATTATGCGGCAGTTAGCATGCTTCCACAGCACCTGCAGACTTGTCAATTTATAAAAAAATACATTGTAACGTGTGATTTTCCATCATGCAAACACGATAAGCAATGTGTAAAAAATTCACTTGCTACCTACCTCTTCTTGTAGCAACAGGTGTCAATTAATGGCCATAATATAGCTGAACCAGGGTTCTAATCCAGCAAACTCTAACTTTTATTAATGCTGGTCCACTGTAATTTATATACAAATTAATAATTTAAAAATAATTATACATAAAAATAATTATATATAACAGGTGGACTGAGCACCCACATATCATATATATTATATGTCTAACTGCAGAAGAATTATGGTTCTACAATTAAACATTTATATTCTGCACTTTCATGTCACATACATACATGGTTAATTACTCAACACTTTAATGTGTATATATAACTAATGAGCATGTATTACAAACATGGCCTCAGTTGTAATGATCAGTCTGCATAGTAATGACTTTTAAAAATGCACCTGTTGCTCAGTCTTCCCTCTTGGAAATGGTGTAAGTTCGTGGTCACATTACAGGTGAGCCAGGGTTCCTATCCAGCAAACTCCAAATTTTATTAATGCTGTTCCACTGAAATTTATATTAAAATTAACAATATAAAATAATTATACATAAAAATGACCATGTGTAGCCAAATATATAATATGGATTGTATGTATAACTGAGAGTGTCCTGACAATTATGTTACTGCACTTAAAAGTGTCTTTTCTGTCCTGGAATGGACTTCAACAATAGTCATATACACATGGATGTATAAACCAGGACATTGTCAGGTCACACACACACACACACACACACACACACACACACACACACACACACACACACACACACACACACACACACACACACACACACACACACACATGGTTAACCATTTACTCTTAAAAGTGTCTATATAATTAAGGAGCATGTCTAACAAACACTTCCTTTGTGGCAAGGAGGTAAAATCACCTATGTGGAAGATTATTTATTGCCATTTTGTATAGGGTGGAACCCCACATTGTACAAATTACTTTTATTAGTAAGTGAAGCCACCCAAAAATATATGTCAGGTCATAACATTTATACACCCTAATACATGTCTGAAAAGTTAACTCATCTAACAGGTACATCAGCATCCAACCTATAGACTAATGCCAACTGTCACATTGCCCTTCCTAATTTATAAACTGTTTTCTTCTCTGTTGGGCAATGTTGCTGTCTGTTTAACATCACACAAATACCAGTTTGTGCACTGACCATTAAATGTGATATTATAAATTGGCAGCAAAACACTTTAACTGCTGCTGTATGACTGTGAGGACATGGCAGGAGCAAGAAAGGAAGTTGCCCAATTTAGGGCGCAAAGATGGGACTCCTTGTAAAGCACCACAGCCAAAAGCTATTGCAGGGGGAATATACTGGGTCTCAGTATAAATCAGAACTTGGAATAATCTTGCCAAGGCTGTCTCCAGTGCACTGGCATTTCATGCACTGGAAAGCAATGCAGGCACCGCTTCAATGACCTGAAAAGGTGCAAACAGGCACAACTCAACTGGTGGCTAGATGAGTTTAGAACTGCTGACATCCCACAGTTGTGTAAGTACACATACAAAAGATACTTTAAATAATACTCAAAGCTGGAGTTAGGCAAGATCTGCATGCATAATGCTCTTCTCTTTTTCTCTCCTCTGTGTTTTATGGCTGCTCAGGAGATTTGCAGCAAACAGAGAAGCCCATGTTGAACTTTTAGAAAGGCTAAAATGAGCAACTGCTATGTATGCAGCACAAAATAATTATTATTGTATGAAAAGTATTGCTCTTCTATACATTAGTAGAAATTAAGCATGCATGCTTCATTCTGTAGCTCAAAGGAATTGTAGGAATCAATTGTAATGGCATATTTAGATGTTGTGGGTTCAAACCCATAAGTAACAAATGTATGCTAAAATAATAAAAAATAAATATTAATTACAACAAAAGTGACATAAATGCTATGCTGTTAACATAATTTAAAAAGCATATGTCCAATATATACATATTGCAAGGATTACTTGTAACAATTATCAGTCCTAGTTTGTAGTTTTTAAAAAGCATAATTAATTTAAAAGTAAAATGATATTTCTATCGTGGTAATGTATTGTGTGTGACAGAAGATGGTGCATGCTAATTAGCTTTTCCTTTTTTGTCTCTTACATCACCCCTTATGTCTCTTTTTTATTTTTATATGTGTGGTCACAACATTCTGATGTCATCCATTTCTGACAACTGACAAAATGATTTCCAGCACAGAGACGTAGGCCGGCCAGTGTAGCTTGCCTGCCAATCCCTCCAATGGTATTTGAGACCCAACCTGGCAGTACTGCATCTGCATCCTCTGTACTACCTGGGCCCTCAACATCTGGTATCAGCATTACCCCAGCAGCTGGTGTACCAGTACACTCTGAGAGTATTAGTGGAGGCTTTGATTTTGTCACCTGCCAAGAGATGCCAGGCATGGTGCGTGAGGTTGTGGAACCATTGATGCATGCCTCAGCAGAATGGAGAAGATGCTGACTGGAATGCTGGAAGAAAAAAAGTCAAACAATCCAACCGCAAACTGAGGAAAGGAATGGTGATGACAGTTCTGATTGTGACAACTAGATTCTCACTGTCCCCATGCCTGACAGACATGGGCAGCCGATGTCCCCTCCGTATCCCAAGTCATGGTGTCCCCCAACTTTTTGTGCCCCTCACCATCCCTGTCTCTGTCTTGTTTGTCCTATTTATCTGCAACTGCTTCCTCACTTACCCAACTTACCTTACCCTGACATACCTACATCCCTTACCCAATATTCCTCTCTTATTGAAATTAAATAAAAATGGGTACCTGGCCCACAAAAAATTATCATCCCATAAATAGCAAAAGTTTTACATTTAATACAGGCCTACCAACATCTTTTCACAAACATACACTGCTGATGCCATCAGCTGTAAAGTGTTATCTGACACTTCAAAAGCCAGACTTGTGCTGCGGCACTTGTGTTAAGTACTGTGTTCTGCAGATAGGTAGGGGTTATAGTCTCAGTGCAATCAATATGTGTGTGGGTATGTGTGTGTGTGTCTTGGTTTTCAGTTAGTTCACATTTGAGAGACCATTTTAGGAAAGCATGTGAGACACTCCTACTACCATCTTCTTCCCACCAGACACTGCTGATGTCATGATCTATAAAGTGTTGTCTGACACTCTGAAAGTTATACTTGTGCTGTGGAAGTTGCATTAAGTACTGTGTTTTGTAAACAGTTAAGTAGAGGTTCTAGTCTCACTGTGGTCAACTCGTGGGTATGTGTTCATTCAAAATCAGTATGTTGACAATTTTTGAATGGCATGTGAGTCCACAGAGTCCACAGCTATGCCAGACACTACTCTGAACATCTTCTTGGAACATACACTGATGATGTTATCCTGTAAAACATGACACTATTAAAAACAAAATTTGTGCTGTGGCAGTAATGCTAAGTACTTTCCAGCACAGAGATGTAGGCCGGCCAGTGTAGCTTGCCTGCCAACCCCTCCAATGGTATCTGGGACCCAACCTGGCAGTACTGCCTCTGCATCCCCTCTACTACCTGGGCCCTCAACATCAGGTATCAGCATTACCCCAGCAGCTGGTGTACCAGTACACTCTGGGAGTATTAGTGGAGGATTTGATTTTCTCACCTGCCAAGAGATGCCAGGCATGGTGTGTGAGGTTGTGGAACCATTGATGCATGCCTCAGCTGAATGGAGAAGATGCTGACTGGAATGCTGGAAAAACAAGTCAAACACTCCAACAGCAAACTGAGGAAAAGGATGGTGATGACAGTTCTGATGGTGACAACTAGATTCTCACTGTCTCCATGCTTGACAGACATGGGCAGCCGATGTCCCCTCCATATCCCAAGTCATGGTGTCCCCCAACTTTTTGTGCCCCTCACCATCCCTGTTTCCATCTTGTTTGTCCTGTTTATCTGCAACTGCTTCCTCACTTACCCGACTTACCTTACCCTGACATACCTACATCCCTTGCCCAACATTCCTCTCTTATTGAAATTAAATAAAAATGGGTACCTGGCCCACAAAAAATTATCATCCCATAAATAGCAAAAGTTTTACATTTAATACAGGCCTACCAACATCTTCTCACAAACATACACCGCTGATGCCATCAGCTGTAAAGTGTTGTCTGACACTTCAAAAGCCAGACTTGTGCTGCGGCGCTTGTGTTAAGTACTGTGTTCTGCAGATAGGTAGGGGTTATAGTCTCAGTGCAATCAGTGTGTGTGTGTGTGTGTGTGTGTGTGTGTGTGTGTGTGTGTGTGTGTGTGTGTGTGTGTCTCTTGGTTTTCAGTTAGTTCACATTTGAGAGACCATTTTAGGAAAGCATGTGAGACACTCCTACTACCATCGTCTTCCCACCAGACACTGCTGATGTCATGATCTATAAAGTGTTGTCTGACACTCTGAAAGTTATACTTGTGCTGTGGAAGTTGCATTAGGTACTGTGTTTTGTAAACAGTTAAGTAGAGGTTCTAGTCTCACTGTGGTCAACTGGTGGGTATGTGTTCATTCAAAAATCAGTATGTTGACAATTTTTGAATGGCATGTGAGCCCACAGAGTCCACAGCTATGTCAGACACTACTCTGAACATCTTCTTGGAACATACACTGATGATGTCATCCTGTAAAACATGACACTATTAAAAACAAAATTTGTGCTGTGGCAGTAGTGTTAAGTACTTTCCAGCACAGAGATGTAGGCTGGCCAGTGTAGCTTGCCTGTCAACCCCTCCAATGGTATCTGGGACCCAACCTGGCAGTACTGCCTCTGCATCCCCTCTACTACCTGGGCCCTCAACATCAGGTATCAGCATTACCCCAGCAGCTGGTATACCAGTACACTCTGGGAGTATTAGTGGAGGATTTGATTTTGTCACCTGCCAAGAGATGCCAGGCATGGTGCGTGAGGTTGTGGAACCATTGATGCATGCCTCAGCTGAATGGAGAAGATTCTGACTGGAATGCTGGAAAAACAAGTCAAACACTCCAACAGCAAACTGAGGAAAAGGATGGTGATGACAGTTCTGATGGTGACAACTAGATTCTCACTGTCCCCATGCTTGACAGACATGGGCAGCCGATGTCCCCTCCATATCCCAAGTCATTGTGTCCCCCAACTTTTTGTGCCCCTCACCATCCCTGTCTCTGTCTTGTTTGTCCTGTTTATCTGCAGCTGCTTCCTCATTTACCCAGCTTACCTTACCCTGACATACCTACATCCCTTACCCAATATTCCTCTTGTATTGAAATTAAATAAAAAATGGGTACCTGGCCCACAAAAAATATCATCCCATAAATAGCAAATGTTTTACATGTAATACAGGCCTACCGACATCTTCTCACAAACATACACTTCTGATGCCATCAGCTGTAAAGTGTTGTCTGACACTCCAAAAGGCAGACTTGTGCTGCGGCACTTGTGTTAAGTACTGTGTTCTGCAAACTGGTAGGAGTTATAGTCTCACTGTAATCAATGTGTGTGTGTGTGTGTGTGTGTGTGTGTGTGTGTGTGTGTGTGTGTGTGTGTCTTGGTTTTCGGTTAGTTTGCATTTGAGAGACCATTTTAGGAAAGCATGTGAGACACTCCTACTACCATCTTCTTTCCACCAAGACACTGCTGATGTCATGATCTATAAAGTGTTTTCTGACACTCTGAAAGTTATACTTGTGCTGTGGCAGTTGCATTAAGTACTGTGTTCTGTAAACAGTTAAGTAGAGGTTCTAGTCTCACTGTGGTCAACTGGTGGGTATGTGTTTATTCAAAAATTAGTATGTCGACAATTTTTGAATGGCATGTGAGTCCACAGACCCCACAGCTATGTCAGACACTACTCCGAACATCTTCTTGGAACATACACTGATGATGTCATCCTGTATAACATGACACTATTAAAGACAAAAATTGTGCTGTGGCAGTAATATTAAGCAGTTTGTTCTCCATTTCTGTTACTTGATATTTAGGGGTTTTAATCTGACAGCAGGCAACTTGAGTGTGCATACATTCAAATATTTTTGAGACAATTTTACAATGAGATGTGTCTCCGCATCCATGTCAGACACTCCTCCCAACATGTTATTCTCACCACAGAATTATACTATCATACTCTATGTGAAAATGTTAAATTCAGACATATGTGGTTGTGCTAGTGTTACACTGTATGTAATTCAACTTCTACACCTATACAGGTGTAATGTGCGAAATAGACCCAGTCCACTGCTGTGTGTTTATGGTCGGTGGTACGTTGCGAATATTTTATGATCTTTTGAATTGCTTTTCATTTCACTGCCCCTTAGGAGAACCTTTATTGTAGCCCCATGCATCCGACATCACCTTTTTCCATCTGGCCATATGATATCTTTCTGCAGAGGAGTGGAGGATGTCCTCATGTCAAAGTTGCATACATACATCATGAAGCAGAGTCCTTCCATGAGCATCTGCAGACCACTGGATGTGTGATTGTTAATTTTGCCATAGGATGATGCACATGTCATATATGAACAGTGGCAGTATATAATGCAATGAAACAAATACTCACATATGTACATATCCTTACTATCTTCCATCATATAGATACATGGAATTTGGTTTAAATGGTATAACAATAGCTAGGATTGTATGTGATGTTCTCCATTAGTTTACTATTGTCCTATGACCTTATGAAAATTTTGCATGTCAATATTGCTGTCATCGACATGTGCCATGTTGAGGTGTGGATGTACAGTAGGCCTACAAGAGGGCATTAGGTATTACAGTCTGTGATGTGAGGTAGTTTATTTATGGCTGATACCTTTCATTACATATTCCTTCCATAACAGTTGAAGTAATATGCCTCCTGAGAACTGTTGACATGGGATGATACCATGTATATTGCTGGCTTAGGAAGGCATGTGTTTTTGTAGTAGAGCAGATCAACATTCTAGGCAGTTCTCATTCAACCATCAAAGTGACTCTTGCAGTATGGCACAGGTGTGCATGTGTCTACCTACCATCATTAAATGCTCTGTGACGTACATCAATATAAATGCATACTGATTACATGGCCACATAAGTCTTACTTCATCCTCATGTTGTAATACTGTGATATACACAAAAATAAGTTTTGATTCAGTCACATCCTTGTGGAATTAATTGTATGCATGATTGTGTTGCTTTTCCCAAGGATTATTGAGGTGGTCACCAGCACCATTGTGTGACTGTCAGCATTTGTGTCAGTAAATGTTTTGCATAAGCACAACCAACTCCTTTGTTATATGTCCTTATATAATATCAGGCCAAACACAGCTTTCCAATGAAAATAAATAGGCAAATGTTGTGCAATTGATGTAATTATGTGACATTGATAGAGTTGTATGAGGGTGTGAACAGTACCATTGTGCAGCATGTGATGCATAAGCAATGTTATATTTGGAGGTATTGTCACAAATCATTTTCTTTAAATAAGTATAAAATTCTAAGGGGAATACACAAATAAGCACATACCTGTTTGTGGATGTCACCAGCCCTAACAGTTTATCTCACACTTCACCCCCCCCCCCCCCGTCACCACTGGCCATCAGCCAGAGTATACATCCAAACATTACTCAGTTTATTTTCTCAGGAGAGCAGCTGATCTCTGCACTTTCTACTGCTAAAAACACATAATCAATGATCCCTGAAAAACATTCCATGTTGCCTGTATCGTGACTTACAACCTGACCTAGCAGGCACAGTTGGATCCCTACTTAAACACAATCTCCAGATAGCTTTTGTTCTTGCAGAAGGGTGTACAGCAACAGTCACATATCTGAAGAAGGAGGGACCATGACCTGATGCAGGGACTTATAGACACATAATCCTGACTCTCCTCATCTATGAGGCAGATCAATGACTCATCGTGGACATTATCGAAAAGGACACAGGTAATCTACCAACTCTGTACCAAACTCATGTTTGATTTATTAAGGCTATATCATGTCTGTTAAATCTGTTTGATGTCTTCAAAAAGGTCACCAAGTGCATGCATGATAAAAATACTGCCATCCTGCATAACTTGACCTTGACAAGGCATTTGACAGAAATTCACACTGAAGTATTACAGAGACATTTTCTCAAGTGGGCATCAACACCTACATCACCAAGTAGGTAGACAAATGGATCACATACAGAGCACATAATGCTGAGGTGTGTGAAGTCACCCCTAGCCAGACTCCAGTGACCAGGTCCATAAGTCAGGATTCTGTATTAGTCCCTTTCCTGTTCAGTATTTAAGTCTTATAAGTCAAGACAAGCTCACTCATCTTTTGTCTAACCAGCTTTGTGGACGAATGTAATTTGTGGACAATCATTGAATCCAAGAATGCTATTGATATACTGAAGAAAGTATTAACACACACACACAAAGGATTGTTGCCAGAGCCATGGAGACACAGTAGATAAAGAAAAATCATGATTACTTCCTTTTTGAAAGCAAATGCACAAGCTAATTACAATATAGACAGCACACACCTATGAGCAGACCAAGTGGTACATGACCTGGGTACTCAGGTAGATAGTAAGTGGAACTTCCACTAGTATGTGCCCACAGTGGTGACAAATCCCTTGTATGTAGCACAACTCCTGAGTGTGGGCAGGCCAGGCATATCAAAAGACATTATAGTCCCAATGTTCTCAGCCCTCATCACACCAGTAATTGAGTACAATGCAACCTTTTTCATGTACCTCACCGGGTACCTATCAAACCATTGACAAGACTCAAGCCTACCATGGTTTAGGAAGGGTGGCAGTGTCATGCAACCATGGTAGGCATGAGTAGCGGAGTTACATCCCTTACCTTGTAAACGTCCATTTTTGTGCTGTCGGTTATTTCAGTATTTTCAGTTTTCGATGCTGTCATAGGTACCCACCTCACCACACATCTTCTAGGAATGATTTACTCAAGTGCATAACTTTTTCCACACTGAGCTCACAAATATCTTATTGGCCATGCATAAGTGTTCTTTGTGATGCAAAACCATCAGGAGTTGACAGTGCAGACTTCCCTTCAAGGTGTTTTACAAGATGCATGTGTGATACGTGTTCCTGTGATGCACCCAGTAAATACGTATCTCATTGACAACATTGATGGCATGGGTTACATTCTTGCAAGTGTGGACTGTGGCATATGTGGTCTAAAAACCTACTTTGTTCTGGAGATATCCATCCCAACTCTGGCCTCTCTTCTTTTCTCCCCACCATCACTCTCCTCAAAACTACCTCTACACTGCCCCCATCTTACTCCTCTAACAGTCACCAATCTATCACAACAATCATCTCCATCCAAATACTTAACTATTTACTCACTGAATATTCAGAGTCTAGCAAATAAAGTTACTGAGCTGCACTCATGGATAGCTCTCAATACCTCTCACATCCTCTCCCTGTCTGAAACCTGGCTCAAGCCACAAATCTCAAATAATGAAATACGCCCACCAGGTTATAATATCTTCCAATCTCATAGACCTGTAAAAAAAGGGGATGGTGTGGCCATCCTCTAGTCAAACAACCTTAACCTTTCACCTTACCCTTCCTCAATTCATGACTTCCTGCCAGCTGAAATCATCATACTTAACTGCCACCTGAACGCCCACAAAAAAATGCAATTGCCTCTATCTACCTTCCTCTTGGTAACAATCTTCTCATTCTTGAAAACATCCTATCCTGGTTCTCCCACAACATACCATATGAGACACTTATCCTTGGTGATGTCAACATTGATTGGTCCAAACTCACAACTGACTCCCCCCAACTCAGTATCCACCTACACGGCTTCCACCAACTTATAACATCTCCCACTCACTTCCATAAAAAATCCACCTCCAGCTCTATCATAGGCTGGATCCTTACCAATTCCTCCCACCAATACCACAATCCCACCACCTTACCTGACTCCCTCAGTGATCATCTCACTACCATCTTAAGACACTACTCCCATATTCCTAAACCCCACCTTATCAAAGACTGTTGAAAACTATTGACTTTCAATTCATCCCACCTTAACTCCATTCTCCACAACATAGATTGGTCCATCCTAAAACACCTCCCCCTAAATGATGCTGAAAGCACCTTCAATAACGTCTTCATGAGTACTTTAAACTCCTTAGCTCCCTCTAGGAAGATCAGAATAAAATCAAATCATGCTCCCTGTCTCTCCAAGGAGACTAGGTCCCTTATGAAACAAAGAGATAGTGCTAGAAAACCTGGACTAAATCTAAACAACCACCTCTTCTTCAAAAATACAGGCAACTGAGGAACCTTGCAAAAAACATACAACTAATGACAAAAAGTTATACTATAGCTCTGCTCAGCTTAACAACAAATCCAGTCCTCGAAAATTTTGATCAACTCTCAACAACATCCTCTATCCTGGAAAGCCCTCTAATCCCTCCCCATACCCTAACTCTTCCTCTCAGGAAACAGCTACCCTCCTGAATAAACACTTTATCTCTTCCATCCAAAATCTGGTAACCTCTAAGCCAAACTCTACTTTGACATCCATCCCTCCAAATCCCACTAACACAACTTTGTTTTCATTTGAGCCATTTCCCATTACTTACATCAAATCTCTACTACACAAGGTAAAACCTTGCTCTCCTTCCACTGACAATCTATCTCCTACATTCCTCAAGCTTGCTGCTGACTCAAGTGCCTATCCTATATCTATACTAATTAATCGATCTATTCTGGAATCAACTGTCCCCACCCTTTGGAAATCTTTCTTTACTATCCATCTTCATAAAGGTGGAAACTCCACTGACCCCTCAAACTACTGACCCATTGCCATTCTACCCCCCCTCCAAGATATTAGAAAAATGTATTCACTCACAGCTTCTCAATCACCTCCTCACGCACCACTGACTTACTCCTACCCAACATGGATTTCGTCCTCACCACGGCACCACCACTGCCCTCCTCTCTTTCACTCATATCATTGCAGAGGCCCCAGATAACAATAAACTCATTTCCTGTCTCTTCCTAAATCTCTCCAAAGCCTTCAATACGGTCTCTCATCCTCTACTACTGTCCAAACTCGCAAATCTCCACCTATCCGCCTCTGCACTTGCCTGGTTTAATAGTTACCTATCTGGCAGGGAACAAGCTGTCAAATGGCTCTCATCCTCATCACCTTTCCTTCCCATCTCCACTGGTGTTTCCCAAGGCTCCATCTTGGGACCCCTTTTGTTTAACATCTTCACCAATGATCTTTACACCTCATGCAAAAAAATCCTCCCTTATTCAGTATGCCGATGACTCTACACTTATATCCATCTCAAATAACATTCCTGAACTACACTCCCTGACCCAACAAGCCCTACTATCCACTGAACAATGGCTCTCTCACAACCTACTGATCCTAAATTTGAAAAAGACCAAACTCCTACTTTTCCTTCCCCATTCTCTTTATCATCACAAAACCACCTTTTTTATTAAATCTTCTAACAATACAACTATCCAACCTGACACCCACACAAAACTCCTAGGGGCTTTATCGATGACGAACTAAAGTTCAACCTACACATACTCCAGTGTATAAAAAAAACAAACCAGAAACTAGGTCTGCTATATCGGAACAAAAAATTCCTAACCGCTAAATCTAGACTAACCCTGGGACAGGCACCCCTCCCTCTTATACGCCGCCCCAGTTCTTACCAATATCCAGGCCTCCACTGTAGACAAACCCCAACAGACTTACCATAAAATAGCCAGATTCATTACTAACTCCCCATACAACTCACACCACTGCATTTCTTTAAACTCTCTTCAATGGCTTGAACTTCCCCAGTTTCTGCTATCTTATCAATTTCATATGTTACACTCTATTCTTTATAAAACCTCCTTCTGTCTATCTCAATCTTCCTTAGTCTCCATCTACATCTCCATACTTCTAACCAACAATTACTTGATGTCTACCACCCAAAAAGGTCAGTAGGCAAACTACTCTACAAACACTCCCATGCTTGGAACAAGCTTCCTCTTGACTTACGTTCAATCTCCCATTCCTCACACTTTAAAAATTAAACTAAAAGCTTATTTTCTCAATTCCAGGACCTGCCCTTGCCATGATCCCGCCTAGTCTTCCTTTCCTTTATGTACCCTCTATAGGACCATACTCAGTACCTCATTACACCTCTCTCCCTAATGTGTCTACTATGCATTTACATAATTTTATACAAACAAAAAAAAATTATTGTTGACCTATTGAACTACATCAATGTAAAATTATGTTACTAAGCTTTTTTTTAAAGCAACTTTAACTTTTATGCATGCAACCCAACATATGTGACTCTTTTTGCTATAACTGCTACTATATCAATATTGTTTAAAATTGTACTTGTTTAAAAATGTACTACTGGAGCGTTTCTCCTCAGGTCTCCACTGAAAATGGGCCACAAGCCCAGTTGGACAAACCTAATATATATGTACACAAAAGGTCTCAACTAGCCAAGATTACTTGTGATTTACACAATAACTAGGTGTATGCAGCTCCTTGACCAAAAGTGGTAATTTTTTTTTGAAGAAGGTGTCCTTGCCCCCCTAGTGATTACTGACAAACCATTACAATTGTACAAGTGTGTTCATGCAGAACTGATATATAATTCACAATTACATATTTTATGTCAATGACACAGTTATTGGTGGCAGTATTCTAATATTGTCCATTGTGCTTACTTCTGTCTACTGCTGTGCATGAGCCTATTGCTATGAGTCCCAATTGGTTGAGACCTGTGCTGACATTGCATTCTTATTCAAGCAACTCATTTTGCACATGTTCACAATATGCACATAACATATATTGCATATACTGCCCTTGATAAATGTCCTCTCCAGTGATCATGTCAGGGTGGTTGCATCACAACAAATCATCTCCACTGATATGTGACCTTCTGTGACAGTCACATAATATACAATAACTGATATGATATGAATATACCTACACAGGAGGTGTAAACATCAGTATGTACTGTATTATGTACATAGGTGATTACTGTTCATGCTACAACTGTCTTGAGTTTGGGGTGTATATGGATTGGCATGCCCTCATCTGGTGTACATTATCATGTTTCACTTGTCCACTTCACCTTTCCTCATTCCTACCGTTCATGTATCTGGCCCTTTTCAATACACACACTTCCCCAGACTAGTGTATTTATAATGCAGTCTATGCACCCTTGATGATTACCTTCAAAACCTGTATTTTAATATGCCTAAAACATGCCTGTACTGTATTTTGCAATGGCTACACTTTCCTGTAATGTGTTAGAAATGTATTCATTGCCTTAAATTACACCCTGGTAGTCATTGTGGCTTTCTGCACAATCTCGCATAACAAGCTTGATCTTAAGTAAACTTAGTGGCCTGTCTTTCTGTGTTCGTGGTGGTTTAGATGGTTTTGTGGCTGGCAGCAATACTGCTGACCACGAAACTGCACTTTTATCTGTGAAAGCGCAATGTGCGGCTTGCATATGCAATTAGCACTGCTGCTCATCGTGCTAACATGTAAACTCCATGTAGGCTTCACGCTAAGCCTACACAGAGTTTATTAAATCACTTAGTGTGTCTTTACTATTACTTATTTTTTGCGCTATCCACTAAGCATTGTGTGTTTTCAAGGCTAAACCTGTTTCTTGCTTGTTTCTTTTTCTTGCTATTCTCCTTTGCTAATTATTTTGCACTTCTGAACGTGGTAAAGTTTACTCACAGTATCTCTTTGTTGTGACTACTTTGTTTACCATTGTTGGCTGTAATTGTTATATTTTTGTTGCTACCCTTTAGAATGTAACCTGGGTTGAGTCTACATCTGGTCAAGCTGTGATTAGTGCCCTACCATGGTAAACAAAACGTAAATAAATAAAGATGTATGTAAATAAAACAAGACTTCATAAAAATAGAATTAAACTTCTATAGTATGCTAATAATTCCACTATTATCTGCAGTGTCCAAACCTAAATACACTTATCACTTCTTTGTAACTCATAATGTTGATGCCATGGCTTCATGAATCCAAACTGATAGCAAATTAAAGGAAAACTAAACTCCTGATCTTTAGCCTAAAAGCCACTGAGAGTATTTTTACTTTTATTTCCATTAATAATACCATTATCCAGACAGATGAGCATTACAAATCCATGGAAAAAACAACTGACAATAATCTGCACACAAAAGGCTGGGAGTCTTGTACCACATTTAAAAAATGTCTATTGCCATCCTTGAAGAAGAAAGTAGAAACCTTGCTGCTTATACCTGAAATACTATGTGGAATAGCAGCCACAGTCAGTCTTAACAAAACAACTTTACACGATTTACTACAGATTAATAGCATTCGCTGCACAATAATGGGATAGCACCTGCACATGTGGTATACTTAAGAAATCTATACAGGCGTCATTTAGCAGTAGAATTAATTGCATCCGCCTCATCTTCACCTAACACCCCCCCAAAAAAAATAAACTATATAACACTGCAAATGCCTTTTATTTCTTCAACCTTTCTTGTGAGCAAAAACTGGTAGATTTTTAAATCATCTATTATAGACCTCGTAATGGTAAAGAAAGTGTCCATTAAAACTGGTGACCATGCTCCTTTCTATTTCTTACCTAATGCATGGAATTTACTCCTTCAAGACTTATATAACAACAATAACTTTTCAGTTATCAAAAACTCCAGAAAAATAACCTGTCTTGCATTAAATGTGATATCGCCTAGGAACATATAATCATAACATATACAAGGCAAAAGACCAGAAGCCACGAGCATCTTGACAATAACCACCCTTAGGCTCAATCACATTTTCAAGGAGTGCAAAGCACATTTATCCTGCTGTAAATTTAAGCTACTTATCCAGTTGTCAAAGCTTTGCTTAAAGGTCTACAAGGAACCATATTGCTTGAGCTATATAGAAAGTTTATTTTACAGTTAGAAAAAGTGCTGGGTGATGAGCCTATCCATCTATCTTGTCTTATTTATTTCTTTTTGTAGGTTTAGATACCTGCTTGTAATATTGGCTCCACTTTTTGTCTTATCAAGAAAAAAAGAAATCAAGAATAACAAGCTACTTAAGAGCACATTAAGTGAGGCATGGATCCCCCTTAAGAGATTATACATTTCAAAATGCAGCTTCCAGGATTTCAGTTTCCTGGTAGCTATGCATTTTAATTTCAGATGTTTTCCATTTATTTCCTTGTACTCACTGTATTTTATTCCAGATCTCCTCTGACATGGAGCTTGTGTAGCAGAGCTAATCTGGTCAACAAAATGTATATATATATATATATATATATATATATATATATATATATATATATATATATATATATATATATATATATACACACACACACACACACACACACACACACACACACACACACACACACACACACACACACACACACACACATATATGGGTCTACTTGAAATTATTGAACACTTACTTTATCAGATCCCATTTCATCAAATCCACATCAAATCTCATTATATCAAACTCCCAGAACCAAGAAATGGAAACCCCGAGATAAGAACCACTTGACTACCATGATGAACTTTGCCCTTCCTCCACTGTAGTGTGATATCAGAGTTGGTATATTTAATTAGAGGGGCTGTGAGGGCTGCCCCCCACATCAGGGGTGTTGGGGGCTAAGCTCCCCACTTGGAGTTTTTTTTTTGTTTTTATGTTTGTTGTTTTGATCTGGTGATTGAGTGGTTCCTTTCCTGGGGTTTCCTTTTGCAGTTCTGGGAGTTTGATAAAATGAGATTCAAAGAAGTGGATTTGATGAAATCGGATTTAATAAAGTAAATGTTCAATAATTTGAAGTAAATCCATATATATATATATATATATATATATATATATATATATATATATATATATTGTGCGTGTGTGTTTTGTTTGTATAGCTATTACACTCAATAATTCTTGCAGCTTCACTTATCTTACTTCCTGTTTTTTTTCTATATTATGTTAATGAGATGCTTGACAATACCTTGAAGCTCCTAATTATACCTATACTTGCTTCGGTAGTTTTCTGATTGATATCTCATGACTTCATTTATTTGTTCATTGTTATATAGGTTATTTACATAACCATGTTTTACTGATGCTATGTCCCCATGTTTTAACTACATTGTTGTCTGTCACTCATCTGGTTAGGATAAAACAGACGAACATTCGTGGGTTCAGTTCAAGCAGCTTTGTTACACACAAACACATCAGAAAAGAGGCTTTGTAACTTAAACTTAAACTTATAAACAGACTGACTACCACATGTTATCACTGGCTGTTCTCTCAAAATGGCACTGTTGCCTGCACATGCTCAGTATTTATATGCACATGCTACATCTGGCAATACTTCTTAAAGATACATACACACACTCTGATCTACATCTTCCCTCTTTGTCCATATATGAAATGACAGTATTCAATGACATGTAATTTACAGAAATTATCTCGTAACATGCAATTATACAAAACTAATTCTTTGACATGCAATTACACAAAATTAGGCACATATAAAACAATCATGTCCAAGTTGCTGTGTATTTTACACTAGGTCTAGAAATACGACCTGTCCGTGTAACATAAAAGTCAGAATTGGATCTAGCAATGGGGACTGTCTTCAAGGAATGTTTAACTTTGCAGACAACTGGGACATCATCAGGAATGGGAATGGATACTGAGACATGTTCTTCTGTATGAACATTGTCAAGGTTGCTCTGAGATCTAGAGTCTGTATCACAGGTACAATGCTGTTATATCATTTCTGATATAGGAAGATGATGTCTGCAGTTTCTCCTGTATTCCATACCCCCAGGTTCCACTAAGTAGGATCTCAGCTCAGTACATATACCTCTCACTTGATCAATTTGATCAAAGCCTTTTGCCATTTGCATCCTCACTGTCTCTCCTTTTTAATGGACAAATAAATCTGTGCATTTGATCATAGCTGGACTTCTGAGAACACTTCTTAAAAAGTTGGGTTTAATTGCTCTGTTATTTTTAGCATTAGGCAGCAACAAACTAGAACTGATAGGCAAGGTTGTTCTGGTTTCCATAGACAGAAGTCTCTGAGCAGGCGAGCCAAATAGGTTGTTACGGGGTATATTTCTGAGACTGAGTAAATTCAAGAAGATATCGGTATTGTGGCACTTTGATCTCTGCAATAATTGCTTTGCACTCTGTACTGCACATTCAGCTGTTTGACTGTGGATATTCAGGACTGCTAGTAACATGGATAAAGTCCCACTCTTTAGCAAATTTCTGAAACAATTGACTGGTAAACTGACAGCTGTTGTCAGAAATAAATTTGTGTGGACTACCATGGACTGAGAAATGAAGTTTCATCTTAGTAATAACAGCACTAGATGTTAGGTTAGGTAGCAAATCGATCTGAAACCAGTCTGAATAAGAGACTACCAACACTAAGCAATATTGATTATTCCACTCAAGTATGTCAGTTGCTACTATTGACCAAGGTAGTTCAGGAATTTGGCTTAGCTGAACTGGCTATTTTTGCAAATGTGGCTTAGTACTGTTGCACACTGAACAAGAAGAAAGCACTTTATCAATGTGTTTTGCTAGAGAAGCCCAAAATACTAGTCCTTTCACACTTATTTTGGTAGAATCAGAACCTGGGTGGCCATGATGTAAAATCTGAATGTATTCACATTGTAAGAAAGTAGGAACAACAACCTTTGGACTTTTGAAAATTATACAATCTTCCATCAGTATCTCATCTCTGTATGGAAAGTAAGGTTGTACTTCTTTTGGTACACAGGATTGCTTTGACAGCCATCCTATATTGATAAAGTGATTGAGCTTTTGCAAAATAGAATCTGTATTTGTATGATCTCTTAGCTCATCAAGTCTTGTGGTAGAAAAATGATGCACTTCCATGACATCAAGGTCAAAATTCTCTGCATCAAGCTTTTCTGTTGTATTTCTGGGTGATCTGGATAAGGTACCAGCCAAATAAAAAAGTTTGCCCCTTGTATAGACCATTTTGAAATAATACTTTTGCAATTTGAGCATCATTCTCTGTAGTCTTGCTGGAGCAGAATGAATAGGTTTCTTTAAAATAGTAACTAGAGGTCGATGGTCAGTGTCTATCTGGATAGCTCGGCCATAAATGTAATCATGGAGCTTTAAACATGCGAACACAATTGCCAAAAGATCCTTCTCAATTTGAGCATACTGCATCTCAGTTTGGGTAAAATATCTAGATGCATAGGCAACAGGTCTGCCTTCTTGAAAAATAACTGCACCAGATCGAACTTTGAAGCATCACAGGAAAGAACTACTGGTTTGTGGAAATCATAGTATCTTAATGTAAGAGGGTTAGCAATTTGCTATTTGAGGTCATCAAATGCTCTCTGGTGTTGTTCTAACCATGACCATGCAACATTTTTGTGTATCAGCTCTCTCAAAGGTGCTAATAACTCACTAAAGTCATGGATAAATTTGCCCAAATAGTTAACCATACCAAGAAAATGCTGTAAGGCTTGGACATTGTCTGGAGTTGGCATCTCAAGAATGGCTGCTTGCTTTGAAGGATCTGGTCATATGTCTGTACTGGTAAATAAATGACCTACATAAGTAACTTCTGATAGAAGTTTGCATTTTAGAGGACTGAGCATTATATTCACTTTACGCTTTCTGTCCAGAAGTTTCCTGAGGTTTCTGTCATGTTATACTTCGCCATTACCTCCAATCAGTAAATCATCAGATATTATCGCCCACGGGTAGCCTGAAAAAAATATTTGAAAAAATAAGCAATGCTAAGCATTGCACAGCTTTGCTGACTGGGTGTAAGTATTGTGTATATATGAATGCTAAGCAATGAATAGCATAGCTAAGTGGATTTGCCCATTGATAAGCAATGCTGAACCTGCCCCTTTAAGCACTGCCAACCTTAGCTAAACAAGTTTGCTTGTAGCTTAGCTTAGCTCAGCATATTCAAAACCATCCAATCACAGCAAAGGGTGGGAAATTGGATGTATTTAAACCCCACAGGTGGGAATACAGCTCATAACTGGTTGCAGCTTCCCACTGTAGGCAGTATGGCAGGAGTTGGAGAGGGCATGCACTTCCAGGCGCAGCACTGGGGCATACAGGAGTCCAAGGTCACGGTAGGACTCCTGGAACAAAAACATGATGAGAGACTGCTGCAGGGCCAGTACCAGGGCTCCCAATATAAAGTAGAAGCCTGGGACCATCTCAACCATGATCTCACCAGTGCCACTGGCATCCCTCAGGCTGGTGAGCAGGTCCAGCACTAGTATGCTGACTTAAAGTGGAGAAAGAGGGAGCTCTTGGGTGAGTGGTTCCAAGAATCAAGGCAGAGGGGTGATGTCCCAGCAGTGTGTAAGTAGTCATACCAATAACTGTTTACTAATGTCCAGCCTGTGTATGTGATGGATAGGTATGCCTAAATATTTCTCTATTTATTTTATAGCTGCAGCTGAGCAGGCTGTGAATCAAGAAGCCCATGCTAGTAGATTGCAAAGGCTGCATCGCGAGGCTGGTGAGTAACAATCCTGCTCGTAGTAGTCATACCAAATAAATATAAAGCAGTAGAAAGTCACTTGGCAGTATAAAAACTGTGTATGGATTGTACTGAATAAACCAAACAATATCACAGTAATAGTCCCATATAGGTCTTATTTAAATAAAACTGTAACTGCCTGGCAATAACGTTCCAAATCCTGGACTGGTTGTGTTTATTATGGTATTGTATGGCATTTTGCAGTCTATGAATAGTAATATTGTATTAACCAATGTTACCCACACTGCTACATAAAAAATGTCTAAGAATATCTGTATAAGACTGTTGTAAGTACAAGATCAGATTGTACAACCAAGACAGATGTAGACAGAAAACACTGAAGAAATAGACAGCAATATCCAAATAGCACACTCTGATGAAACTTAAATTGTTGTATTTTTAGCAGACAGCCATGGTTCAAATCCTGGGAGTGGTAGTAAGCTGTATGCATAATCATCCCGCTCAACTGTACAGACCTTTGCAGAATGTCCAGATAATTGGCTCATATTTTATGCCTGTTACTCTGTCCCCCTGGCAAATCAGTGGGATGATCTCAGAATTGTAGTCACTAAATAATGACATACATTTGATTTTCAGAAGTCAAAACCTTCAGAAAATGTATATTAGAACAAATCCTGTTACTCTGGCAACTCTCCAAGTTTATGAGAGCAATATTCAAAATATGTCCCTGTTTGTACCCCCGTGTTCTCAAGCTTTGTCCAGTGTATGTGCATTAAGGGATTGAGAGGTATGTGCGTAATATTAACTTGGAATCTGGGAATATGTGTAGAAACAGTCACATAGTGTTAACTAACATTCCCTCCACATGTCTACCAGGTAAGAGATGTAGAATTTAGCTATAAGACAGTTGAAGTATACACTGTGTACAAACATACCACTGCCCAAACCAAGGTCATAGGGTATTGTAATAATACCTGTAGAGTAATTATTAGAGCAATGATCATTAAAGTTGTGAGTACTGCAAGGATATATAAGTTATTAATTGACATCTCTCTCTCCCACACCATATCTGCAACAATACTCTAAACACATAAATCAATGAGTACATTTACACCAAACCTATTGTTGGGACATATGTCCTATTGTTCAACAAATATTGAAATGTGTTTCTATTAATGTTCCATGTTGAAATACTATTATTGGTGGCATGCTGCTATCAATGTAACCTGCATGCTGTTGTAATGGCCATTGTGGTTCCATATATGCATGTGTTCTGTTTCCTATAAACTGTTCCAAATCTGGTGTTTTGGGTTAATGGGAATATCTATGCATGCTGTTATAACTAATCCTGGATTGTGTTGACTATTACTAACCCGCATATGTTCTAAAACTGCAACACCATAGCACGTTCGGAATGCTGGTCCCAGCAGACCCACCTCTCCCACCTCATCTGGCCATGGCACCGGGTCCCAGCATGTCTGGGACCCACCCAAACCCTGTTCGTCCGCTGGTCCTGCACCACCTTTAGGTGGAGCTGCCTCAGGGGATGGGGCTCATCCCCCCCCCGGGAATGGGCTCGGACAGGATCCTGTCACCCAAAGTCAGGTCCAGGGATTGGTGCGCAGCGAGCTCCAAAGGGAGTTTGGATATCTTCTACACCAGTTTGAGGGATGCATGGCACATTTAGAAGGTCAGCCTCCCCTCCTGCTCAAACCCCAGGGCAGCCACCTTCGGGGCCGTGAAGGTGCAGTGGTGACTGCTCATGGGTGAGAACTTCAGTCCCACTGTTTCTATTTGGGGGCTCATGGGCTTCTGATTTCCAAACACCCCTCCCTGTCCAAGGTGTTTACCCCCATGTGTCATATACCACCCCTGTATGCTGTCTTGTCTGTCTTGTCTGCCTTCCTACCCAACCTACCTCCCCAAATATACCTACTATCCTTCCCCAACATCCCACTCTCACCTTAAAAAAAGTGGCAATCTATCCCCCCCAAAAAACATTTCGCCCCATACATAGCTGTACATTTAGCACATGTGTCAACTGGACACACGTAATCTGGTCTAATTGCCTTCACAACACAATATTGTTGTCCACACTCCTCTCTCAGGGGCTTGAGTGTCCAAATTTACCTCCAAATTCAGTATATATACACAGCTGTTGCTGCAGAAGAAATGGACAGCTAAGGACCTTCCCTACACCCATCCTGCACATCCCTAGCTACTTTTCCTATTGTCTTTCCCTCTTTGTGCCCCCTTTTTCACCACTTTCCTATCACCCCTTTTTTCTTTTCTTTTAAAGAAATTAGTGTGACAGTAAGTGGGAGTAAGCACTTTTAAGCAGTAGTAAGTGGGTTTAAGCCTGTTTGCCCAGTGCTAAGCAGTGCCTGCACAGATTAAGCACTTTTAGGCTGTCTGTAAGCATATTTAACCAGAAATTAGCATTGCTTACTGCCACACAAACCTGCTTACAACTGCCTAAAAGTGCCTTAATCACTCTGTATCCACCAGCCCTTGCAAGTCTTGAACCGAGGACCCTGGTTGCCATAGGCACAGCACATTACCAGTAAGCCATTTAAGCCGTAGATAAGTGTAATGTTTCCTCAAGCATATCATGCAGCACAGTCATTCAACTGTAGGGAAAATTTATTTATAAATGTATATGTATGTATCACACACACACACACACACACACACACACACACACACACACACACACACACACACACACACACACTGATATATATATATATATATATATATATATATATATGCATATATGTAGATATACATGTTTATATATATATATATATATATATATATATATATATATATATATATATATATGTCTATATATATATATATATATATATATATATATATATATATATATATATATATATTTATATATGTATTGCATTCGGACATCGGATCTACACTCTGAACATCTCACTGCAAAACATCTGACCAAAGGCACTGTAAATGGGGGTGAAGGGGCCCAAAATAGGGATCTCTTGTAATTATTGCCATTATCTCTTTCTCCACAGCTAAACTGCTCTGCCTTGCAACAAAATAACTAGCACTTGCAAGTCTTGAACCCAGGCCCCTTCACAACATAGCCACAATAAGTTACCAGTAAGCCATCTCAGCTTTAAGATGTTGAAATGATTTCTGTAACATATCATGCAGAACAGTCAGAAATGTACAATATGGAAGCACTAAACATTCTAATGACACATATACACACACATGTATGTGTATATATATATATATATATATATATATATATATATATATATATATAGGTTTACCACCATATGTTTGATCACACAGTGCTCGAACCTATATATGTCTGAATATATTTAGTGAATCCTAACATGACAAATGGTTGGAATGTTGCAAAAACACCAGATATGACATTTCCAACCGCTCTACATTCAGAAACAAGTGCTACCATGTGTCAAAAAAGGGGTGGGAGTTTGCAATTCACAACATCTGTCTTTGCAAATGTGAGATGTTGCCACACTCCTTTCGGACATTCATGCTCCACCATCCACCGGTCAACCATATAGTGGTAAACCATATATATATATATATATATATATATATATACATATATACATATATATATATATATATATATATATATATATATATATGTACACACACACACACACACACACACACACACACACACACACACACATACATATACAAAATGTTTAAATATTTATAGATGTATATAAAGAGAGTATATATAGAGGGTGCACAGCATATCAAACAGCCAGTGTTCCTACAACTGCCACCTTTTCAAATGACCAGTGTCTGATTCTTTCCTACAAATGAGAATTACTGCATGAAACATATACCCACACACAATGCAAAGGACATAACACCACACTCAGTTTGCATACATATAAATGTTTATTTATGTACTATTTCAGTTGTTTATGCCATTTCTTTTAACATTTAGCTGTTTGAAATACATAATAACTGATTAATGCACCTCTCAAAGAAAACATATAGAGTAATCTGCAAAACATAACATACTTTGTTGTCTAGGCTAAAGCCTTCATGTAGTACAACAGTAAAAACACACTTACCTTGATGATGAGAATCAATCAACACTTAATTACAGATGTAGATCAGCAGCCTACAATTACACTCCATACTCAACACCCTAAGGGGAAAAGTATCAGTTGTCACAATGTAAATACATCCGTTATATAAAAATGCTTAACTTAAAATGTCACTATCACACTGACAAACAGAACTGAGTGCAAGACAGTACGGTCTAGCCCACCACTGTTATCATGGTGAAACATATGAAAATGTACAGCCATATACCTTAATGTTTCTTATTACTGATATCCCTCATATCTTGTAACAGCCTAGGTTAAAAACATTTAATAACCCTCCTGCATAAAATGCCTTACAAGGGCATATAACAGTGTTCTGCATACACTGACCTCCAGACTGTACAGGGTCACACATGTTTTGTCCAGCTGTAGCCCTCATATATATGGACCCTACCCCACAACTTGTGTGGAGTCCGCAACATCACTGGAATGATAGCAGGAATATCAGCACTAAATAATGATAGAACATTAACTATCAATTTTCTACTGCATGACATCTGGACTAAGCCTGGTATATAGGTGGAGGACAGAGGCGGAAACACAGGGCCATATTTGAAATATTGCTGTTATACACTGTGAAAGTTTCTGGTGTTAAATGATTGGTTGCAATATACTCTTACTCAGGAATATGAAGCCAGAAACACAAATGGATGTTGCCATGTGTGACGATTGGGGAGAGATAGGCGAAGGCTGCCAGCCTAGTCAAACAGAATTTGATATATAATTCTGGCACTTATAAATAAATGTAAAATACAGGCATGTTTTCTTGAATGTAAAAGAATACTGTGAAATGTGGAACTGCAAAATATGTGACAACATTGTACTCTACTTGCCAAGTGAAGCATGTTGTGATGCTTTCATGTTTTACAAGTCAGCTCCAGTGCATCTGGATGAAGGTTTCATGCCCATTGTTTTAAGGCTAAAGTTTATGACCAGAATTTAGATGTGGAATGTGCTTTATTGCTCTGGTTTCTGTTAGAATATACATGTGAAATGTCTTCTATTGTAAGTTTCTGAGCAGGTGTTAGATTGCTAAATAATGCAGTTTGTGTCCTGAGAATTCTGACCAGGTGTTAAGATGATGCAATATAAATACTGGGAAAACCGAAGTATCAAAAATGATGTAATTTGGGAGGGCCTTAGAGACATGTTTGTTAGTAATGTTTAAATACTATTTCTCACAAGAGACTGGCAGCATTTTGATCTTAGATATCTAACTCAGCACTCTGCCTAAGCTCACATATAAGTTTTAGCACTGTGAATTTTTGAAGGAATAGTTAAAGCTAGTAAAGATTAATTAAGTATTTTTCTTTGAAATCAGACCTGTCCTACTGTATTATTCTAAGTTTCTGTGTGATCTCTGAACTCTTAGATATCTCTGTGGTGTAGTAGTTTTGTCATGTGTTTTAATTATTTATTATTAAATATTTTTAAAACCTTCTACCTGTGGCTGGTTTGTGTAGAGATAGGCTCTAGAGTACATTGCATATTTATAGAGGTTATTGTAATAGGCCACTCTAAAGTAAGCCTTGATTGTTAGTCATACTACCGTTGGATTATAATATTGCACAGTAATAACTGGACACCCTTTTAAGGGCATTTATGTAGCTGGTATTATTAGCTGGGTGGTGGCAGTAATTACTAGCGTATAGTCTGGGTAAAGGGGCACAGTTGGAGAATTTGTGTCAGCCTTTCCCAGGAGTGTCTGTGAAGTTGTATAAATACTTATCTCAAAGTGTGTGTGTGTTGTGTCAGCTACTTGGCAGGGACACAAAGCACTGGTTGGACAGAGAGGGTACTGGAGGTTCTAGCTTGCCCAGTTAGGCTGAGACCTGGACTCTATAGCTGTGCCAGTGGGGAGTCTTATTGGGGACGTAGTGAGCAAGGTAGCAACCAGCCCCGCCTGACTGTGATCTCTGTGTGCACTTAAGAGAAATTGTACTTTACTGTGTGTATTAGTTATCCTTTTCTCTTCTATGAGATGACCTCCCTGGTGTTAGTGGTGAGGATTGAGGCTCCTTGAATGCTGGGCCAGGGCACGGTCATCACAAGTGTTTGGCAGTGGTGGGATCTACTTCACACACTAATTGGCTTGTAGTGGTGTGAGTAGAGCAAATTCCTGTAGCTTATGTACAGTGATCTCTAAAAGTGGTTTGTACTCTAAAACAGCCATGCAGTGTATACTCAGAGTTCAGATCACAATTGTTTTATTTCTTTTGTTAGCTTAATATTAGTCGGGGTGAGCAGGCAGCATGTCAGCAGAAGACTATGGAAAGCTGACAAGGAGCCAGCTGGTGGAGATGTGCCAGGCTAGGGGACTGGTGCATGGAAACTTGACTAAAGCAGATCTGACTGCAGCCTTGGTTACAGCTGCATCAGAAAACAGCAGTCTGGAGGACAATCAGACTGACAGTGGAGATACAATATCCTCAGAGAATGGACAGCTCAACCTTTCTGCAGTGGACTTAAAAATCCAGCTGGAGCTAGAGTCTAGAGTTGGAGGCCAGGCGTATGGAACTAGAAGCAGCCGAGAAAATGAAGAGCCTAGAAGCTGAAAAACAGGAACGGCAGAGAAAGCATGAGAGGGAAATGCTGACTCTTCACCAGAGTGATGGAGGTAATGGGGAAGGAAGTAACTGGACCCCAGAAGCACAAAAGGTCAATAAATTTCTTCCACAGTTTAAATAGGGGGATAATTTTCATAGCTTCATTCATATGTTTGAGCGGGTATGTAAACAGTATGAAGTTGACCAAACGCTCTGGGTATGGTTCTTGACCCCCTTACTCCATGGTAAAACTGTAACTTCTTTAGCAAAAATGCATGACACTGACTATTTTGATTATACTGCTGTAAAAAGACATTTATTAGAATGTTTTAAGCTAACACCTGAAATGTATAGGAAAAAGTTTCATTAGCATAGACGCAAGGCAGATGAAAATGTATGTGAATATGCTGTTGAACTGAGCACTTATTTTCATAGCTGGGTGAGTGGATGTCAGGTCACAACTTTTGAAGGGCTGGCAGACCTTTTGGTGAGGGAACAAGCCCTTAGCACTTTGCCTGAGGACATGAGGATCTGGTTAGCTGATAGTGTGCTACTTCAGATGAGTTGAGGAAGAAGGGGGACCTAAACCTAGCAAGCAGGGCAACCCTGCACAGGAAAGGGACCCCCAGTACAGTTCATGGGACTAAAGGAATCCATGGTGGGCAGCACAGACTGCTCCAACAGAATCCATCAGCAGCAGGGGAAGCCACTAGTCCAGGTACATGTCCAGAAGCTAGGGTTAAATGTTTTGAATGCAGCCTGTGGGGCCATGTGGCATAAAGATGTCCACGGAGGCAAGGTGGGGAACCAAAGGTGAGGGAGCCAGTAAGTGGGAAAGACAAAATGCCAACAGTGGGTTGTCTTGAGACAACAGGGGTATGGAACTACCATCCTGTAGATGTCCTGAGAGGGAATGATTTGGATGAGGCAGTACTATGTACTTATGCAGTTACATGCAGTGAGGCTAGAAAACAAGCATGTGGGTCTGGTAGCCTGGGGGAGACCCAAACAGACTGCATACTTGCAGCCAGGACTGCTGAGGTGGTTACTTCAGGGAGTGAGCTACACTGTAGCAGTGAAACTGAATGTGAGCCACAGCTGCATTTGGGTACTGATGTTCCCTTGGACAGGGTAACTGCAAAGGTAGAGGTGAGTAGTAGTACCCAGGCTGACAGTGAGGCACTACTGTCAGAGGATGCCAGACTTCCAGTGGAAGGGGAGCTGGCAAGGGTTACAAGGAGAGACTTGAGACAGGCTCAGCTCTCAGACCCTACATTGCAAGTCCTGAGGCAGGTAACTAGGGAGGCACCTGATTCTCAAGGGAAGGGGGAATCTGTATACTTGAACAAAAGGTTACTGTACAAAGAGTGGACCCCTGAGGGAGGGCTAGAAGGTGAGAGAATACAGCAGTTGGTAGTGAGTACAGCTTGCCATCTGGTGCTTCTAGCCATAGCCCATGATATTCCCTTTGCGGGTCATATGGGCATAAAATGTACAAAGAGGTGTATTATGCAAAACTTCTATTGGCCTGGGATTTCCAGAGATGTAACAGGGTACTACTGCAGGACCTGTGAGCAGTGCCAAAAGGTAGGCAAGGCAAGAGACAAGCTGAGAGCTACTTTGGTGCCTTTGCCTGTGATTGAGGAGCCATTTCAGAGGGTAGCTATGGATATTGTGGGTCCTCTGAGTACCTCAAGTTCCACCAGGAAAAAGTATATCCCAGTGATGGTAGATTATGCTACACGATACCCTGAGGCAGTGGCTTTGTCCTCCATTGAGGCAGAGAAGGTGGCAAATGCTTTGCTAGAGATTTTTAGCAGGGTAGGTTTCCCAAAGGAAATACTGTCTGACAGAGGTGCTAATTTTATGTCAGAGTTGCTGGCTTCTCTGTGGAAGTCCTGTGGGGTGAAGCACATGAAGACCACCCCTACCATTGCCAGACTAATGGTCTTGTTGAGAGATTAAACTGTACAATCAAGTCCATGCTATGGGCATTTGCAGATCAGTTTAAGAGGGAGTGGGACAAATATTTACCCCATCTGTTGTTTGTTTACAAAGAGGTTCCCCAGGAATCCACAGGTTTTTCACCCTTTGAGTTGCTGTATGGGCATAGGGTGAGGGACCTCTAGATTTAATTTGAGATGAGTGGGAAGGTGAGTGTGAGTCTCACAAGGGGTCTGTTGTGGCATATGTCCTGAACCTCAGGAAAGGCTCAGGAAACTCATGGGCCTGGCCCAGGAAAACCTGGCAGAAGCCCAACAACAGAAAAAGGTGTGGTATGACAGGAATGCTCGAGCTAGAGAGTATGCTGTAGGGCAGCAGGTGATGGTTCTCATTCCTGTCAGACACAAGTTGCAAGCAGCTTGGGAGGGACTCTACAAGGTGGTAAGAAAGGTAAGTGATGTTAAATACATGGTGGAAGTGCTAGGCAGATGGCAGGGGCACAAATTGTACCATGTTAACATGATGAAGCCTTACCATGATAGGGAGGTCTTTGTGATGAGCATTTGCAGTGGATTGCAGGAGGAGTCTGAGAGAGATCTTGTGACTGATCTCCAAAGTGAGGCTTGGGCTGACACCTCGGTGGAAGGGGTAGCAATGTCCCAGTAGCTATCTCCTACCCAGGTTCAAGAAATCCAAGCAGTGTTGTAGGAGTTTGGGGGCATGTTCACCAGGAAACCAGGAAGCACCCACCTGGTGCAGCACCAGGTGGATACAGGACCCCAAATGCCTATCAGACAGGCCCCTTATAGGGTGCCTGAGAGAGTCAAACAGACTCTGAGGGAAGAGGTACAGGAGATGCTGGAAATAGGGGTGATTCAAGAGTCCAACAGTCCCTGGACCTCACCAGTGGTGTTAGTGCCAAAGAAGGATGGCAGCAACATGTTCTGTGTGGATTACAGGAAATTAAATAGTCACACAGAGTCAGATGCTTACCCCATGGCTAGGACAGATGAAGCCCTAGAGCAACTGAGTGGGGCTAAGTATCGTACAACCATTGATCTTATCAAGGATTACTGGCAGGTGCCCTTGACTCCCAGTGCTAGACAGAAGTCAGCCTTTGTGACTCCTTTTGGCTTGTATGAGTTCACAAAGATGCCCTTTGGGATGAAGAATGCCCCAGGGACTTTCCAGAGGCTGGTAGATAATATTTTAGCAGGAGCGGGAGGGTTTGCCCTTGCTTGCATGGATGATATTGCTATCTACAGCCATTCCTGGCAAGAGCACCTTCAGCATATTAGGGAGGTGCTGGGCAGCCTACAGAGGGCAGGGTTGACCATTATGCCAAGTAAATGTCAGGTGGGTATGGCAGAGGTCTCCTACCTAGGACATAGAGTGGGGAGTGGTTATATAAGGCCAGAATCTGCCAAAGTGGAAGCTATTCAGGCATGGCATGCACCTGTTACCAAAAAGCAGGTGAGGGCATTCTTGGGGAAAGCAGGGTACTACAGAAAGTTCATTCCCAATTATAGTACCATAGCTGCTCCCCTCACAGACCTGATAAGGAAGAACAGGCCAGATAAGGTAGTGCAGACTCCAGCATGTGAGCAGGCATTTCAGAAGCCTAAGGAAGCTTTAGGAGGACCTCCTGTGTTAACCAGTCCAGACTATAGCAAATAATTTGTTGTGCAAGTGGATGCTTCAAACAATGGGGTGGGGGCTGTACTTAGCCAGATTTTTTCAGAGGGAGAAGAGCACCCAGTGTTTTATCTCAGTCATAGGCTCCAACCCAGGCAAGAATGCTATGCAGCGGTAGAAAAGGAACGTCTAGCCATAGTGTGGGCACTACAAAAACTTCAGCCTTATCTGTATGGAAGAAAATTCACTGTGGTGACAGATCACAACCCTCTAACATGATTAAACAGAACCAGTCAGCAAAATGCCAAGTTGCTAAGATGAAGTCTGGGGTTGCAAGCTTATGATATATCAGTGCAGCACAGCAGTGGGAGTAGCAATGCCAATGCAGATGGGCTCTCAAGACATGGAATCGGGTGAGGTACACCCAAACAGACCTGACACTCTCAAGCGATGTTTCTCAAGGGTCACTTGCAAAACTTGTTTGAGTTCCCCGGGAGGGGGGAAGAGATGTGACAATTGGGGAGAGATGAGCAAAGGCTGCCAGCCTAGTCAAATAGAATGTGATATATAATTCTGGCATTTGTAAATAAATGTAAAATACAGGCATGTTTGAATACTGTGAAATGTGGAACTGCAAAATATGTGATAACATTGCACTCTACTGGCCCAGTGAAGCATGTTGTGACCCTTTCATGTTTTACAAGTCATCTCCAGTGCATCTGGATGAAGGTTTCATGCCCATTGTTTTAAGGCTAATGTTTATGACCAGAATTTAGATGTGAAATGTGCTTTATAGCTCTGGTTTCTGTTAGAATATACATGTGAAATGTCTTCTATTGTAAGTTTCTGAGCAGGTGTTAGATTGCTAAATAATGTAGTTTGTGGCCTGAGATCTCAGACCAGGTGTTAAGATGATGCAATATGAATACTTTGAAAACCTAAGTGTCAAAAATGATGTAATTTGGGAGGGCCTTAGAGACATGTTTGTTAGTAATGTTTAAATACTATTTCTCACAAGAGACTGGGAGTATTTTGATCTTGGATATCTAACTCAGCACTCTGCCTAAGCTCACATGTATGTTTTAGCACTGTGAATTCTTGTAGGAATAGTTAAAGCTAGTAAAGATTAATTAGGCATTTTTCTTTGAAATCAGACCTGTCCTACTGTATTATTTTAAGTTTATGTGTGATCTCTGAACTCTTAGCTATCTCTGTGGTGTAGTAGTTTTGTCTTGTTTTTAATTATTTATTATTAAATATTTTAAAACCTTCTACCTGTGGCTGGTTTGTGTAGAGATAGGCTCTAGAGTACATTGCATATTTATAGAGGTTATTGTAATAGGCCACTCTAAAATAAGCCTTGACTGTTAGTCATACTACCATTGGATTATAATATTGCACAGTAATAATTGGACACCCTTTTAAGGGCCTTTTAGTAGCTGATATTATTAGCTGGGTGGTGGCAGTAATTACTAGCATATAGTCTGGGTAAAGGGGCACAGTTGGAGAATCTGTGTCAACCTTTCCCAGGAGTGTCTGTGAAGTTGTATAAATACTTATCTCGAAGTGTGTTTGTGTTGTGTCAGCTACTTGGCAAGGACACAAAGCACTGGTTGGACAGAGAGGGTACTGGAGGTTCTAGCTTGCCCTGCTAGGCTGAGAACTGGACCCTATAGCTGTTTCAATGGGGAGTCTTATTGGGGACCCGGTGAGCAAGACAGCAACCAGCCCCAGACTGACTGTGATCTCTGTGTGCACTTAAGGAAAATTGTACTTTACTGTGTGTATCAGTTATCCTTAATTTCTTCTATGAGATGACCTCCCTGGTGTTAGTGTTGAGGATTGAGGCTCTTTGATTGCTGGGCCAGGGCACGGTCGTCACACCATGTACTGATAGCAATCAACGAAAGAATGCCACTGATATGTTAGGGAGAAGACCTGTGTATGGAGCAGACAAAACATAACAGCCAATCTTCTGGCCATCATGTAGATAGGCCCACATTTGAGACAGACTGCATTCCATGCAAAACTAGCATGTACACACAAGCCCTGTAAAACTAGCAGCATTCAATGCATATAACAGCAATACTCACACTGTCCCTAGGTCTGGAACCTTATACAAACATGTAGTTGGCCTGTGTGCACAAGCCCTGTTGTAAGGGATAAAGCTACCTGCTGTCTGTAACACCATTTCCCACACAGGAAGGATGTCTTCCATACAGGAAAGGTAAAGGGACAATGCCCACGCTGTCACTGATACAACAAAATAAAATGTGTACTGCTACTGATTGTTGCATTGCCATGACACTGATATGGTACTACAGTAGGCATGCTTATCACATAGTAATCAGAGAAGTGTACAACTGTGTTATGACCCACTGATCATGCCTACCACTAACAGCTGTATTAACACCTATATACACTGGATATCAAAGTCTACACACCACTATTGGAATGCCAGGTCTGTGTGCTGTATGCCAATGAAACCGCAAGAAGTCATGTCAAAACATTTCTCAGCTCAAATGTGACTCATAAACTGTAAAATTCTATTTAAAAAGAAACAAATCTGTTTCATGGAAGGTGAGCAACCATTGCCATTGATGTTAGAGTACAAACCAAGACAACTGGATATTGTAATCTTCTCAGCAGGTGTTTACACAACATACCAGTGCTAGAGTGTGCACACACATTCAGCTGGCTTACTGTACTATTACTTCCCATATGCTGGAGTTGCAAGTTCATAACCCAGAGACTGCCCATGCTATGGAATAGACTTCCCATACATGTCAAGCAGAGCACCTCAATGGCCCTCTTCAAGACAAATCTTGATGAGTGGATGTGAAATAGAAATTTCACCACAGGGATCACTCCAGTGTCTTTTCTCAACAAAGGTACTAGAAGCTAAGGTCAGGTGGCACAATGCCAGGGTAATCCCATGGGCTAGACTTGTAAAGGCTTCAGGGCCATTAGCCTAGTACACACCTATGAACCTATATGTTTCCAAAGGATAGGTTATATTCCCTATTGAACTGAGCAGGCTATAGGACACATCAAAGGTGGGGATTGTGTTGACATGTGCTTTTGTGAGGTCATGTTCCAATTGCACAAGTACCATGCATTGTAACAGGGGTGTGTACACTCCATATCCACTGTAGCTATATGGAATCAGCAATACCTTACCTATACAACCATCCTCCACCAAAGATAGAGTAATCCCCCTTGGTGGATACCACCAAGACACAAAGCATATAATAGGTTGCTATAGTGGTGGTACAGGGACACATAGGTGCAGACCACAACTTGGAAGCAAGTGCAACTCTATCTGAGCAAGCATGTAGGTTCACAGCTGACCTCCTATAGGGCTGACTATGACTAGAAATAAGACATATGCAAACTATCAAGGCCAGTTGCAACCATGTCTACACATATGTACACAGAGCCAGTAACACAAGTCAACCTATACTGGGCGTAAAGCACACCTCATACACACATGCCATGGATACAAGCAACCTGCATCAGACAGGATAGGTGGGAACAATGGCACCCTGTCCACAACAGTAATACAGGGGGATATGTACGTCATCCACACTCCTGCCCAGATCAGTGGTGAGCATGAACATAATGCCGGCTGATGGTAACAACAGCAAGTCTTCATGGGGCATGAGAACATCTCAGTTTGCCTCCTACATTAACACAGACATGTGTTCACAGTCCCATCACACACTACAGTGATGCCACCATGCACACAGCATCCACACACCATCTACATGGAAGATGTCCACTGTCTTCCCTCTACACAGAAATGAATGGTGTGTAGTGGATTATTACATTGTGTCAAACATTGGGGGAACTGGACAGGTCAGAGCCGGGAGTGTAATGCAAGATATACAAGCCATGATAGCTTTCAGTGTTATGGTACAGTCTGGATTATTTGCAAGTAATACCCACTGTTAATGTGCATGTGGGCAACTGCTTTTTTCCTGTTTATCTCTTCCAGGTACAATGTCCCAGGAAAACCTGCTCACATACGCATCCCTGGAAAAGTATGCTATAATCCAGTTCCTCATAGTCCATCATGCCATCCTCTTCAGCCATAGGGCCCAGGATCTACAGGAGAGGATCGCTCTGTAAAATGAGCTCATCCACAGTGTAAATGATGTTAGCCTGCACAACCGCAATTATGAACAGCTGCGGCATTTCTGCACAAATCTGATCCGCCACACTCATCAGCGTGCCACTGCAGTTAGAAGGGACCAGCTAGCCACAGGTGGGGGTCATGCCATCAAGCCTCCACTGACATATGTTGAGGAGCTCCTCGCCCGCCTTGGGGCACCCACCCACCAGCCAGGCCAGCAAGCTGAATACAGCATTGTGGAGGTGGGTGTCACCCATACAATGGATGAGGAGCATGTAGGTAAGGTCCTAGGGCACATTAGTAGACCACTGTTGCTTATCCATTTTCATCTGTAAAGTATCAGCATGCATATGTCAGATAAGATAGTCTGTTGCTGCGGTGTAGTAGTGAACAGATGTACGTCTCTCACGCAACTATTTAGGTCCCACTGGTATATAACTGGGGCAGCAGCCTGTAGCTGGTGAGTATGGAGGTGTGCCAATACACTGGCCATGTTATGGCCATGTATTTGTCATGCACACCTGTAACATACCTACCCATAATGCATGCTGTACATGTTCACTTATTGATGCTGTTAACTGCACTGCATCACACTGGTCACCATGGTGGCATATCTGAAGGGTATGCAAGAGCTATGCAGTATACCTAACAACCTGTCAGTGCAAGATGTGTGGACAGAGATGAACATAATGGTGGGACAAATGGCCTACAGTAGGGACATGTCTGAAACATTACCCTTATACAGTGGCTACAACAGTGTATACACCACTATTACAATGGCAACTGTTCATGATTTAAACAATGGCAAATCACAATACCACATTCCACACCTTTTACAACCTGTAATGTGATCCTAACATGAGCAATGAATGTGTAATATGGAAACCTATGTTAGGACAACAAATATGGGGAATACATACCTTAATATACACTGGAAGCATATGTGTGCACACACTCCAAATAACATATTGTGGAAGCAGCTTGTGAGGTACTGACAGCATTCACTCTTCTTGATTGCAGACCTTCCATCAAGTACAGGGCCTCAATGTCACACCAAATAATGGGCTGCTGTCCAAGAAGTATCTCTATGACATTTGCCCACTCACCTGCAGCAGAGGCAGCCATGGCTTGCACACATCTTACACACCATGAAATGGATCCCATATCTGAAAGGTAGCACTCAGGAGTGGGAAAAGTAGCCTTACCTCACCATTGCATATACCATGGCAAACAGTGCAGTCATGTATGTGTGTATGAAGTATGGGACAACATTAATGTTGAAAATAAACAGATGCCCATCCAAAACAGATGACAACACATGTTACAAACTGGTCATGGAGGCTGCCCAGGAACATGCAGCAACACTGAGGGAACTGCCGGTATGTCTAGCAAGTACTGCCTGTGCAGTACCTGTGTCGACAATAGCCTTGAATCTGCATAAGTGTGACCTATGGGTTAGGGTAATTAGATGGAAGAGTTGTTCCACAGGCAACATCATCCAGGGCTCTCTACAGATAGCATATGCATAACATCAAGTCTCCCAAAGGCATGTGTTGCAATGTGTAATGGTGTCATGAGACCAAGGCTGAAACCTACATACAGTATTTATAAAGATACATGTGGTGCACAAGCAACACCTCACTCCACCGCAGGGCCACCATCCCCATTTTTACCTTGCTGGTGCCAGTGTACACCTTTAGGTTTGCTGTTCATTAGCAGGAACTAGGCCAGTAGACTTGATTTTTGGAATTTGGAACACTGCAAAATAGCACTCATGTGTGGCCCATAGTTATCAAGCATCTGCAATAATGCTGAAGATGGGGAGGGATGTCATCCTGAAACACAACAGTGAACTGAAGCATACATTCAAAGCTCACTATGAATAGCTTTATCTGAACACAGTAAAGGTCATGAATTGTGTCAGACATAACCCTGGCAACACAGCAATAGTGAAGCCACTGTGTGACCTGCAAGGGCTGTGCACATGAGCTGATCTTGCAATGCGGCAGAGTTGGGGGGGCAATTGTAGGTCGGAGTGACCAAATAATGGCAAGTGAACATGAGCCATGCTAGTATACCCCTTCCAGGAATGGTGACTGCTGCAGTTCACTTAACAGGTGCTGCAACAAACCATTGTGTTAAGGGTGTGCACACTTATACAACCCACATATTGTATGCATCTCATTCATCATCTGCACGACTAACACATTTGTTTGATACTGCATTGGATTGCACAGGTCATATGTCACATATCAGGTGTGTGTAATGTTAACATATGCAGTATTGTGGCCCCACTGCATACCATGGAAGATGCTGGCATGTCAACAAGGGTGTGTACACTCCTCATATCCACATTAAGCTTTAAAGGTTGTCAGTGTAATCAGATTTTATTGCTCATACATGCACTGCTGATGTTAAGATCTGCAATTCAGAGGTCAGAAATTAACTATTGACATCAGTCCTCATATCATCCCAGGTATGTGTCAGACAACCACATAGGGGCTGTGAGCAACAGATCAAACATAAATGCCACACATATACACATTCAGCAATGGTGTGTACACTCGTGAGGTATGGAGCACAGTACATGCCAGTGTGCTGTACAGGTGCACAGCAATACTGTGTACATGGGTGCAGTGTGTTCCAGGGGAAGGAGCATCACCTACTAACACAACTCATGCATCACACAGATGTATAATGTTGGTAACAAGGATTGTGTATGGCTGCAGTGCATGCTGTTGAGTGCCATATGCCATGGATGTTGACTGTTGGGTAATGAGAGGTCTGTGTAATATCTTTGTGGCACACCACCTATAACTGTATGTGTGTGTGTGCGTGTGTGTGTGTGTGTGTGTGTGTGTGTGTGTGTGTGTGTGTGTGTGAGTGTGTGAGTGTGTGTGTGTGCATCTAGAAGTAAACCATAATGTACAAGTCTTAAATTACATTTTTTGTTTGCCCCTCACAGGTGGCAAGTTGGGTCAGGGTCCCTCCTGCATGCAAACTGTTGTTAATGTCCATACAGACTCTGACAATGATGATAGGCATGGTGAGGCATAGGAAGTGTTGTCAGGGGCTGAAGCTGTCATCGGTTGACATTCCACTTTTATCCACCCCATCCCCATACACAGTCTCAATGGCCATACATACCCCATCACAAGTGGCCATAGATGAGGGACAGTTGGCGGTTGGTGGTATGAGACAGGAGAGTGTGGGGACTATGGCAAGTGTGCCTGTACACAGCAGCTATAGCCGGATGACCGGTGAGGTACCACACAGGCAGATGTACAGGGGTGCTTGTAGGAGGGCTGCTGGCCATCATGCCCCTGGCAGTAGTGTCACAGCAGGTGTCACCAGATGCATGTTTTGGGCCATCATGGAGGCACAGACACATATGGAACATTACACCAGACAAAGTCTGAGGCTCCAGAGGGCTAGTCATTCTGCTGTACTTGACAACATCCATGATCTTGCAGGTACCCACTTATTTTGCAGAGGTCCTGGATAGATGGTTGCGTGAGATGGTGGGAATCCTGGACTGTGTGGTGTCTGTGGTAGAGCATGTGGTGGGAGTAGGGTAGTGGCCACATGGATGTAGGTCAGCAACACCAACAGGTGGAGGTCTACGTGGATGTGCAACAACTCACGGCTGCTCCTGTAGTGGCAGTACCAGCAAAATCACTGCGGGGGGGGTGCTGTCCACACCACAATGCAGCAACTCATGTGCACGTGGTCTGGCCAGTCCCAACAGGGATGTGGATCCAGTGGACAATTGTCATCATCAGGAGAGAGTAACATATCTGGGCTTCTGCCTGGTAATGCCTGTGAAACCCCTGGCAGGCACTGTTCACATGTCTGTAGCCAGAGATAGTGAACTGTACACCCTGCCATGTACAATCTGCAGCTGTCCAACAAACCCCCGTATAGGGCAGGCACATGGCAGACATGTGTGCATACATACCACACACATCACCAACACAGCTAGGGCACCTCATTACCTACACACACCACATCTGCACAGCCCATTTAATAAAGAACCCCCTAACCCACACACATGATGTCAACCAAACAGCTCAGCCTAGGCCTCTGGCAAACCTGCCAATACACCCTGTGCATATGATGATACCTGTGCAGCATCCCTGTCATCCATACCATCGATGCAGAAACATGCTCATATGGTTCTGATGCATGGGGTGAATGTACTAAGGTTTAGCAATGCAATGCTGTTGAATGTGTTTTGAGCTGGAATGATTAATGCTTACATGTCAGGGTGTGTAGATATCCAGCCATGATGCATTATAGCTGTTATTAACACTGACTGATTGTGGTCTCCATAATGCATTCTGTTTGTGTTCTAGGTGTCTATGTGTCAGCAGGATGTTGGTCTGCTGTCCTGTCCTATAAGGGGTATTGCACTGTGGTGACACATTGACTGTATCATATCCTGGGTACAGCTGAACACATGTAACAGGTCTGTATAACAGTTACTGCATGTACCACATGGCTGATAGGTCTGAGGGGTGTATACAGGTGAGTGCATGGTGGTTGATATCAGCAGCTCTTCTACAGTAGACAATTGTAAGTGTACTGTGTGGCACACACCAAATGTTCATGAATAACACACACACACACACACACACACACACACACACACACACACACACACACACACACACACACACACACACACACACACAGGCTTTGGTGTTGATGCAATACACAGAGAATACTGTTTACATGGATGTACTTCATTTTGCAGTGAACTCATTTTGGCCTATGTAATTCCACCCAGACCAAACTGCCAAAACATCACTTCAGGAAATAATCAGTTCACCAGTTTAATGTAATTGGCAATGGTACTGGCAGGGTATATGTCCTCTTCCCAAATGTAGTGTAATCCTGGTGTTGGTTAACATATGTGTGCTGGTGTGGGTGGCACAGCCTCCCACTTTGGAGTGTGAGGGGTGGTGTAGAAACACACATAGTGTGATTAACAACTACTTAACCTGTTAACATAAACTGTGTAGTATAACAGCACACTAAGCAGGGGAATACCCACAACAATAACCCTAATGTGAGTAGCTGTGGCAACAACAACCACACTGACGTATATGTACCAACTCCTGTATCACTGTACAGCTGTAGAGTGGTGAAGAGGGCATGTACACATCCACTACTAGTTTTGCTTGAATGTATTTCCACAAGACAATTGCTTTGAAATGTTACCTTTAACTAGTTAGTTCTCCGACAAATGATATCCTGGGACATATATTTTCTGCAAACTGAAGTAGATCCCTTCACATATACACACACACTTACTTGCCTACACTGAGAGTAGAACCCCTACCTAGGTACTTATTGCTACTAATGTGTTTGGCTTTAATTTCACACACCACAGAGCTTTTAGGGTGAGGTGTGTCCCGAGTTTCCTGTTAAGTGAAGAGCATCACCAGTATGGCAATGGGAGATGTACTGGGTGTTAATGAAGAATACATAGTATGACATACTGTCATATACACATTGACAAACACATACAATCATAGACACATTTGACAGACATGGGTTTAGCAGCGCTAACTACCTTGTCAGTGAGTCCATTCTGTTACAGAGAATTTGCACACAGCACATGCATCTTTGGGCTGGATAGTGTAATCACTTACCTGTATGGTTGATGGTGACAGCAGTCCTCATACAGTGGACCTTGGGACATGTACTGGGGGTACCATGGTATAAAGACTGCATACCCACCACCCACACCCTACACTTGGATATTGTACTCACTGAAACCCATGATAATGCTCTGACATACCCACAATCACACATTGACCAGGACTGCAATACAACTCCTTGTCTATCTAATCAGTGCTACTACAGGGATATGCATATATTGTACTTGCCACAGGGATAGTAGGGTGAGGGTTTGTCATGGCTCTCCTAATGTCAGCAACAACACTATCCCTTATAATGTATGGCAAAGTTTATTGTATTTGGAGAATGTGCCCTCAGAATGCTGTCTCCTACAAATATACACACTCACACACATACACACACTTGCCAGGACTCAGAAGGCAACCCACGCCTATCTACCCATTTGTATAACAGTGTTATGCTGGTACTGCAAGTTCCAGGTAGCCTATAGGGTGAAGAGTATAACAAGGTACATTTAATGTCAATTACAGCAGCAGCCTTTTCTAAGTATGGCAATGGGGGGTGTAGTGGTTGCGAAAGCCCTCAAGGTATTGTCAACTACAATTTTACAAACACACAGACACTGTTATTCTCAGTAATGCATACTGACACATTTGTCAGTACTGGGGTCCATAGGTGCAGGTGTTCCTAGGTATGGCCAACTATCAACCAATGCCACTTGAGTGATCCCCAGGGTGACAGTTAAATTCAACATTCAATCATCTGGGTTTCTCTTGCAGAGGGCCAGTGAGGTGCTTCAATTGACAAGTATGCAACATATATTACATAACATGGCCAGTATATGGGTTAGAGACCTGTACCCAAGCATGTTCTGTTTACTGTGGCAGTCTGGTTGAGGTATTCATGGCATGTGGTGCATACAAGTTGGGGTTTCCTAGCTGTGGCATTCATAACACAGCTGGGCAGACATGTCAGTGACAGTCAATCACAGATTGCCTGCAAACAGCAACAATGGAAACCTGAGGACAGACAAAAATCAGCTAGCCAACAGGTTATGCATTAGGATGAATGTTTTGACAGACAGACTTCTGACACTGATAGGTATGCCGTTACTGCATGCCAGCAGCCTTCAATGACATGTCCTAACCACATAGTAGTCTACAGAGCAATATCCAGTAGCAGATACTTAATAACATACAGCTCACACACCAAGAACATGATAGTCAGTAGTTCAGCTTTGCATGCAGAGGTGTATGGTTCCAGTACTACAATCTGCAATCTAATCTTAATTGGAAAAGCACTATTAAAAGTAGTAACATAATGGTACAATACATGCAAGTGCAACTGCATATAACCTGGGATACTACCCATGTATGAAACATATACAAATAGAAAAGATTGTTGTATTAGCCATGTATACTCAGGTGGTCCATACAGTATACTCACACCCCTTGCTACTGTAAAGACAGCACATATAAGCATGTTATGTACATGGAATTAAATACACTTATTAAAGATGTCATTAACCTGCTATTTTATCAGACTGGAATGTGATCACTGGTTACCAGGGCTGAGCTTTGCTTAGCAGGTGTAAGCATTGCTTAAATGTAAATGATAAGCACATTTGCGCACTGGTAAGTGAAGCCTACAGGGTGTAAGCCCTTATTTGTTTAACCGTACGTTAGCAGCACTTACTGTTGCTCAAACCCATGCAAACCCACTTAAAGCTGCTCAAAACTGCCTTAACTACTCTGTATCCAGCAGTCCTTGTTCTGAGTAGCAAAAAAATCACAAGTTCTTTCAGGTCTTGAACCCAGATCCCTGTACACCCGAATCACAGCAGTTAACAACTAACCCATTGGAGCTGTGAAGATGTCTGTTGTTTTTTCAAATATATCATTCAGTACACATACTGAATAGTAGTGAACAACTGCTTTGACTACTGCAGTTGTTTAGTACTTGTAAGTGAAAATAGTGTTGAATCAGTCATGTTTTTATATCTAAATATACACATATCAGATAAATATGGTGGGATACATCTGGGAAGGTATATGCAACATTCATGTTTACACATAACAAGGATATATATATATATATATATATATATATATATATATATATATATATATATATATATATATATATATATATATATATACTTGTCACCACAATAAACAGAACATGCTGGAGGGATAGATTTCTGTCCCAGAGACTGCCCATACTCTGAAACAAACTACCTATCTATATCAAACAAAGCTCCTCATTAGCACTCTTCAAGAAAAATCTTGATGATTGAATGGGAGATAGGAAATTCACCTGGGATCACTTCTGTAGCTCTGCTTGACAGGGGCACAGGAATATAATTTTCTTGAGTGACAAAAGCAGTGTACCATTTGGCTAGGCTAGCTTAGTACCTACCTATGAACCTATATATATATATATATATATATATATATATATATATATATATATATATATATATATATATATATACATATGTAGATATATGTATACATTTACATGCACAGATATATATTTATATATATATATATATATATATATATATATATATATATATATATATATATAACATATGCCCATACCTCAGCACCATAAGTCACAACCTTTTAGTGCAAAGGAATGTAATGTAAGTATTGCAGTTATAAATGTAGAATGTTGCTACAGTAACAGGGGTTGTGTCAACAGACATGTTATGTAGGAAGTCACTACTGATACTGACATGTACTCTGATGATGCCTGGATTGTAAAAGCCGAAAACACTACGTCTCTGGTGATTTTATCATATTAAAGTGACTGCTTCTTGTGCAAGAACACATTGGCTTGCCTGTTTATTTTTTTAATGTATGCCATCAGTTACTGACAAACATCATAAGATCATCATAGTGAAGTACCACACAAATCACAGTACTGATCCTGTGGAATACAGCAGAAATATGACCAATAAATTTGGACAGTCTGACAAAATATGGTCAGTCCAGAGGTATACACAGAACTCCTTAGTGCAAGACGTATGGACCAAGCCTGACAAAGGGGATGTTTACAGCCATGAAAATGGGGATATCACACAAATACTGGAATAGGTAAGCTCACAACGTTGGTGCATTCACACCCTCCTGTCTGTCCTAACACATATTAACCAGAGGAGCAGAGGTCCCAAGCCCACATACTTCCCACTATTTAGTGACATACATCTTCACAGCATCCCACTGCTTTTTCAGAAATACACAACATATATGGTGGCCAGGCAACAGCACATCTGACAAATATCTGGACATGACATCACACTAGGTAAATACACTGAACTGCTAGGCGTGTCACAAAGCACTGTGTAAACTACAGGCAGACTGCCACAACATTGACCCAAGTATCCTATGGGGGAATACACATGCACTTGCAAATATAGCAGACACTACAGGCATGTAACATCACAGAGTAACAGACACCAGTGTGAAAGTGCATACCCACAACCAATCTCAACACAGTCACAGTCACATTATGGTAAGCCTAATTAATAGTACAGTATATGGACTGTGTGAGCAAAGCCATCCTCATATTTGGCACTCACCCACTAACCCTACATATACTGGTCCAATACACAGTGTAGTCTGATGCCTGACTGTGGTATGGGGCATGTCTCAGTCTGGCCCTACAAACATATACACTGATGGTACCAGAAACTGGAGCAGCATGCAACATCAGACAGAACAGGACCAAGAATACTGACATCTACCACAGTCTGTACATAGGCCAAGTAACATATTCACAATACACTGCTACACAATACTGACACTCTGTCAGCAATCACCATAAGTACACAGACATCACTACTGTACAGACTACAACAGAATGTCCAGGTTTTGTCCTCAAATATAAGGCCTATTATACATAACATGTCTAGCAGTCTGATATATCACTGGTTTGTTATCAGGAATGATGTCAGTAAATAATGATATACTGTACAAATGCACCTCTTACTGCATGACATATGGACAAAGGGTGACAAACGTGGGGAAAGAGGCACAAACACAGGGCCAATATTGACATATTGCTGTGATAAACTCAGAAAATTCCTGGTGTAACATGGTTTGTTGTGACATATCTTTTTTGATGGATATGAAGTCAGTAACTCACATGGATGTCAGAGTATGCTACTGCATTTCTAAAGATAGGAAATGTGTGAGTAATACACCACATCTAAGACTCCAAACTCTGGCCAGTCTGCAGATAGCCCTACAGGTGAGAGTTTCCTTAACCATATAACACTGTCATGCCAGATTTTAAATCATGTAGAATGGCCATATCCACACAAACCCTGTTAAACCAACATTACTTCAAATGTAGAACAGCAATACGTACATTCTGTCCCCATGTCTGGAACATCCCCCTCCCGTTTGTTGGCCTGTCCCCACAGTGTATATTGTAAGAGGTATCTCCAACAACCCTCTGTGATGCTGTTTGTCAGACACCCACATGAAATCCTGCTCACAGTGAAGGAAAAGGGCCAATGCCCACATGAAGTGCTTAGTTATAAGAGTGTGTTTCCATGCAATTGGCTATAGGAATGATACCACAGCTGTTCCACATGCAATTAGCAAGTAGGGGACTGCAATTCATGCACAGGCCATCAGCTGAACATGAGCATTGCTTACAAGAGAGAGAGAGAGAGAGAGAGAGACAGACAGACAGACAGACAGACAGACAGACAAAGTAAGAAAGGAAGGGAGTAAGAGAGTAAGAGCCAAGCGTGTTCGTGTATGATCCATGGGAGGAGAGTGGTATCTGGATATTATAACGGTTGCCTATATTTTTTAGTAATCCATACTCTCACATAGTAATTGCACATGGCTGTACACATTTATGTTTGAGGATTGTCTACAACAACATCTGCACTGTTTGAAAACTGTTGGCCTTGTAATGTGGACATTGGGACATATAGGTCCTCAATATAATGATGTAGCAAAACCCAAACTGCAATGAATCCTGTCATTACACAATCAGCCCAACACCCACACAGGATACTGATGACACACACACACACAAACTTACTAGTACTGGGGTTCAAGCCCCTGTCTGACTATGTATTTCTATCACAGTGTTACACAGTTATTGCACGCGCTACGGAGCTTACATGTTGGAGAGCTGTCCAAAGGTATCTTTGAAGGTGAGTGACATCAGCAACAAGGCTAAAAGGAGGGGTAAGGGATGTCTAGTAAGTGTGAATGTCCACAAAATCAGGTGTCAACGAAGACACACAAACACTCTCTCAGAGAAACACACACATTATCACAGTTGGCAGGATGAGAATTATAACTCTTACCTAACTCGTTTGCTACACTACAATATTAAGCAGTTATCGCAAGCACCACAGAGCCTATAGGGCTGAAATATGGCCAAAGGGTTATTTCAAGGTAAATGACATGAGCAGGCGTGCTAAAGTAGGGCAATGGGAGGTGTAGTGAGATGTGAATGGCTTCAAAATCATTCATCTCCACACACACACACACACACACACACACACACACACACACACACACACACACACACACACACACACACACACACACTTGCAAGTACTGCGATGCATTGCTTCATTGCTTCACAGGTGTGGAGTAGGTGAATGGTCCTGAAGGCTGTACAAGGCAAGGCAAAGAGAATACCTTGGCATCATGCCACATGACAATAGTCCCCAGTGTGGCTCAGGGGTGAAGTCCCTGGGTGGTCCCCAGGGGTGGGTACTGTATTCACCATCCACTCATCTGGGTTACTATTTTGGGTGGCCAGTGATGTGCACTGCTTCCCATGTATGTGATCTATATTCCATAACATGGACAGTGTCTGGGTTGTGCATATGTCCCACATGCCTGTTCTTTGATGTGTGGAAGTGTACTTGAGGTCTCTGGGGCATTTTGTGTGGACAGGTTGTTATCTTTTGATGTAGCATGCCTGACCTCATTTGTGAGACCTGGCTATGTAACTGAGGTCATGCTTGGACCTACAGTGACAGCATGATACAGGTATTCAGTGGAGTTAGTGGCATCTGTCCATACAGGGGATGTTTATATAGCATGGTATTCCTTTTATGGGTTACGTTTGCAGACTATAAGTTGTTGCAGGCATCCAGTGGGGAACATAGCAAAAGGGCCACTGTAAGTATTTAGTTGATTACTGCAGGGATGGAACAGGGTGCCATGTCCTTTTACTTGCTGGATAACACACACTCAGTCATGAGATGTAACACATCAAAGTACTTTCTGATGTCAGTGGCACTGTTGTGGTCAACAGGCATGTAGTCCACTGCAATCACACCGTGGGTACTATCTTTGAGGCAATATGCAGGGAACTACCAATATAGTGGTTGTTGCCTAGCTAAGTGTGTTTATGTATAAGACGTGGGTGGAGAGTGTTCTCTGAGTAATAGAAGGGTTGAAAATGAACTGACAAATGAAAAACTGAAGAAAAGAACACACTGTGAACAAGCACCAACACTTCACTCAGCTCGATGAAGAAATAAATATATATATATATATATATATATATATATATATATATATATTTATTTATATTTATTTCTTCATCGAGCTGAGTGAAGTGCTGGTGCTTGTTCACAGTGTGTTCTTTTAATAGAAGGGTTGCCTATATTGTTCACCAATCCATAATGTCACATGTAAGGCTATGGATTGTCTACACCAACCTGTTACTACACAATCAGAGCAACCTCCACACAGGATACTGATGACAGACACATACACTTGCCAGCACTCAGATTCAAACCCCTATCTAGCTATGTATTGCTACTATAGTGTATAGCATTTATCACACGTGCCATGAAGCTTATAGGATGGATGTTGTCCCAAGATACTTTTAAGGTGAGGAACATCACCAGCTCTTGTAAAAACTGCCATTGGGTGATGTAGTGGATGAGAGATCCCAAAAATAATTTTACCCTACACCTACATTTGCCAGGGGTGAGGTTTAAACCTCTATCTAACAATCTTTACGGACCATTATGTTACGCACTTGCCACATACACCACTGACCTGACATGGTGTAGGGTTGGCAGCAGGTACTTCTAAGCTGGATGATATCTGCAGGACTGCTAAAGTCAGGGTCTGAGATGTGTACTGGGTGTAAATGGGGCCAAATTAATTGAGGTGCAGACATACAGATGTACATCCACAAACACTTGTCACAGGCAAGGTTCAAACCCATATCTATGTAGCTACTGCTACTACATTGTTTCACATTTATGGCACGCACCATGGAGCTTATGTGTTGGAGAGCTGTCCACAGGTATCTTTGAAGGTGATTAATGTCAGCAGCAGTGCTAAAGAAGGGGTAAGGGGAGAGTAGTAGGTGTGAATGTCCATAAAATCAGGTATCATCAAAGACACACATACTCTCTCACACAAACACACACAGTTTCACAGTTGTCATGTCTGGGATTAAAACTCCGAACTAACTAGTATGCTACACTGGGTTCCTAATAGATGATCGAAGATGCATTCTATCGAATGCATCTTGGTTGAACTTAAAACAATGAAAAAGCAAAATAGCAAAGCGGCTTTTAAACTAATTATTTCCCAGGGGAAGAATTTGCTTGGCCTCTTCCTTTACTTTGTCATTTTTGTCACTGTAGTGCAATCTCGGAGTTGGTATATTTACGTAGGTGGGGTGTAGGGGGTGAAGCCCCCCACTTTATGTATTCTTTCAATTTTTTTTTCTTTTTTTTTTTGGAACATTGATTTTTTTCCCTTGGAAAAAAATCGCTGTTCTGAGTTTTCGAGATTGTAAGCTTTTGCTTACATGGGGTCGATTATTCATCATTTGCTTTTTTAATCATTCGATGATATAATATAGACTCTGCTACACTATAGCATTACACAGTTATCACAAGCACCACGGAGCTTATATTTTGGAGAGCTTTCCACAGGTATCTTTGAAGGTGACTAACATCAGCAGCAGTGCTAAAGGAGGGGTAAGGGGAGAGTAGTAAGTGTGAATGTCCATAAAATCAGGTATTATGAAAGACACACACACTCTCTCACACAAACGCCATTTCAGGGGTAGAACTCCTACCTAACTAGTATGCAACAGTAGAGTATTACAAAGTTATCGCAAGTGCCACAGAGTTTATGGGGCTAACAGCTGTCCAAAGGTTTATTTCATGGTGACTTGACATCAGCAGGCTTACTTAAGTAGGGCAATGGGAGGTGTAGTGACTGTAAATGGCCTAAAAATCATTCATTTCCACACAGAGTTTCACAGTTGTCATGTCTGGGATTCAAGCTCTTACCTAACAAGTATGCTACACTATAGTGTTACACAGTTATCGCATGTACCACAGAAGTTATGTGGCTGGTGATTGTAAAAAGGGTTATTTCAAGATGACTGACATCAGCAGGCTTGCTAAAGTAGGGCAATGGGAGGTGCAGTGACTGTGAATGGCCTCAAAATCATTCATCTCCACACATACATACACAGAATTTCACATTTGCCATCTTTGGGATTAGAATTCCTACCTAATTTTTTTTACACTACAGTACCACACACGTATCACAAGCGTCATGCAAGTTATAGGTCTGAGACATAGCCAGAGAGTTATTTCAAGGTGACTGACATCAGTAGCAGTGCTAACATGGGCAACGGAAAGTGAAGTGTGTGTGAATGGGCCATAAACCATTCATATGGAAACACACACACACTCAGTCACACACAACTTTTACATTTAACAATACTGGGTATACAAATGCTAGATGATTACTAATTTATACTATCATGTTACACAATTATCACAAGCACCACAGACACTATAGGGATGAAGGCTACCAAAAGCAATGTCTACAGTGATTGACATCAGCACATCATGTGATATTGGCCAATTGGATGTGTGGTGGGTGGGACAGGCCTCATGATGGAAATATCTGTCACTGTCTGTCTCTCTCTTCCCCACATCTGTGTGTCTGTATGTTTGACATATTATAGTGTGTTGGCCTTGCATATGTGTGAGTATTCCTATCCAATGTGTGTGCAAAGCATGAATGGTGTACAATGTGGTGTGTGTGCACAGACATCTGCGATTGACAGATATGTACAGTCCACTGTGTTGTCAGACATGGGCTTCATTTCTAAGTGTAGGAGCATGCCCAGTCTGACCTTCTGTATTGAGTGTGTGAATCCATTCCATGTAGGTTGTACTCCAGTCCAGAATTTGGTGTTCACCTGCAGCTAGCAACCTGTTTCTGCAGGATATCTGTAGATAGGTTGACAATATAGAGTCACAATGGGCAACAGATAGTGGGATACTGTAACTATTGTGTCTGTGCTGCTTGTATTACATGGTTGGTTTTAGCAGAGATATTCAGACATATGTACTGTTTTACACTGTGATGTATTATGTCATCAACTACTGACATATATACTTATTTGCTCACAGTTATTTCCTGGGAATTACAAGATGAATAAAGCTGTGTCCAGTATTGTGGTCTGCAGCCTACATATTCTTGCACACTCATGCCATTCTGGAGGGGGAGCTGCAGACACTGCTGATAAGTCTGTGTAAATGGTCCAGCACCTTGGTACTGTGGTGGCTGAGGATCCCCCACTTGTATATATATTGATGTAACAGAATGGCCATATCCTGTTGTGGCCATACCTCTCAGCTGCACAGTTTCACCCAGGTTACCCAGAGGCAGGGCTCATATATCTGGTCAGTTCCCCTTCACATTGTGGTTTACTAGCAGGTTTGTAGCCACCCATTACTGGGTTTGCAGGCAGGGGTAGTGCGGGTACACATTAGAGTTTCAGACTTCACACACTCCATGACGTCCATGCTTCTACACCCCCACTGTGTTATTCTATCCCCTTCTTAACATTATGCGAGCAATATCTGAGAAATATCCCTATAGTTGTCCCTTCATCCCAGTGATATTTAGGGGTTGGTCCACAGTTCATGCAGTAGGACATGATTCATAGTTTCATAGGTTCATGGTGGGCATGCTACTGGGATTTGTCAATATGGTCTTGCATTTGTGTTCTGTTGACTGTTATGTTGTTAGTTGGGACCCCATGAGATAACATACATTGGCAGTATGGGTGAGGCACAGGCCTTTGACAGAGGACTTTAGGGCATTTGGTAGTGATGCAGGCCATCTGTAGCAGGCCAGTGCATTCTGTCATTCCTACATTCCCAGGCTGCGAGCAACTGGATTCCCCTGGGGTGACAGGGTAAGTGTGCAAGGTGTTAATGGCAATAATTCCTGCCCATATTAATCCATTGGTCTGGATACTGGCAGGGTGCTGCTTACAGTTAGGGACACACCTGAATGGGACTCCTCTTCAGCATGCTGCATTCTGTGGTTATTCCCATACAGAAGTGGGGCTCATACTGTACTCATTCTCAACAGCAGGGATATGACCGGTGATAAACCTGTGGCTGATGATGGGGTGAGCTGAGTGCATGTGTGATATGATGCTTCTTCCAGCTGACTCACAGATATACCTGGGATATTTCCCTTATGCTGCCTTGTGCAGGGACATAGTCAATCTCTCATTACTTCATAACTGTGCCTTTTGTGGTCTGCCACTGATTGGCCAGACTACTTCAGTATTCCATACTACACAGACAACTAATGTGCTGCTAACATGTATGTACAATTCCAAAGGTGTGTGCAGTTGACAGTTACATTACCCTGTCTAGGGTACTTCCACCTGTGTACTGTGAGTACATCTGGGCCCACATTCATGGCATGTCCATCTGTCAGACAGTGACAGATATTGACATCTGGGCAGTGAGTATGGACGATTGATGACATAGGTATTGCTGAGATGCATTGTGGTTGGCACTGCAGTTGTCGGAACATGGCCCTGTCATCAACAGTACTCGCCATAAGCCATCGAGACACAACCTGCCATGCCTACATGCTGACCACTTCCAGACAATATTGAACACAAAATAACCTAACACATGGATGACTGCATACTGTACACATGCAACAATCTATCCTGTAAATTGGGCCAGCTCAGGTCATCTGTGCTCCACTGTTATTAAACCCACATATACATGTTACTGCATTTCTACATGGGATTGTGGGGGGAGGGCACACCTGACAACTGTAAACATTTGCTATGACTGCACTGGTATTTCAGCTACTCTGTTGGCTTCCATTTTGTTTTGTATTCTGACCTATCATGCAGACTAGAGGCATATCAGTAGAGTACAGATCTTAGGTTTTATTGACCTACATTTCAGTTTCAGATGTCTCACCATTGAGAACTAACATACAGCTGCCTGACCTATTGTAGTCTATCTGTGTAGGTCTGGAGGGGGGCTGTTCACCATTTCCATCAATTGGAGGCCTTAGCACACCCTTTCTTTATGGTCATCTACACCTGCCCTGTTGGCTGAGGCTGGTGTTAGGTATGTGAGCCTCACTGACATGCATGTGTGTGTCCTATGGGCACACATTTGGGCCACCACATGTACTGCAGTGGGATTTGTCACCTTGACTAGTACTGCCTACTTTGTTGACACTTTGTTGACACCAGTATTTGTTATGGATTTCATGCTGCCCATATAGGTATCCACTGTCTGCTGCTATCCCATTCAGCCACCCGATTCCTTTGCATGCTCACATCCATGCTATAGATACAACTAGCAAAACATACTATTCCATTCAGCAATTGATAGGAAGAGTGACTTACCTTGTGGCTGTGCCAGTATTGAGGACAGTGCTGGAGGGCTGACTATGTGGAATGCACATAGTACACACCCTATACATGGTAAAGCACAGGTATTGTCATGTTTGACATCCCTTTTACTGTATGTGCGAGTCAGAAAGAGGTGTCAATCCCTGGGTCCCTTCCATGTCAGTGTATGTGGTATGTGTTGCCTCTTTGCCAAAGCCTGGACATATTGGGCACACCTCCTTCTCCCTACGTGGGCAGGCTCAGGTTGTCCCTCCTCCGAGTCCCTCTGTGCCTTTGATGGGCTTAGCAATGTTGGGGGGCTGTGTGGCCTTGCCCCATGCTGTTCCTGCTCCAGCTGTTTCAGCAGGATCATATTGTGTAGGTTGGCACATACAATGAACGTTTGTATACATGTAGCTGGAGAGTACTGCAAGGCTCCACTGGATATGTCCAGGAAGCAGAGCCAAGACTTGAGCATCCCAAACACACACTCTATTATGTGCGCACATCCGTTTAGGCAATGTAAACACTGCTAGGCAGCCTCAGACACACCCCCTTGCTTAGCTGCACTTAGTTAAGGGTAAACACAGACCACAGAGCTCCAATAAGCTTACAGCATGCATGACACTCCCCCATATGAGGTCATTTACCTCTTATACTTATACCATGGTATTGCTGCACCTACATGGTTGGGTGCAAGCTAACACTGAGAGGAATTATGTGATTCAGTATCATTCCCCTCATTTGCATAAAACAGAATGCTAATTCATAGTTACCACACTCAAACTGAGCCTTACCCCTTAGCAACCACTATTCCCTGCTATTGTTGTCTTATGCATGCCATTGACAATCATGGCAAAATGCTGATTTTGGTTTAAAAACTTATTTCCAACTTTTTTTCATTTTTTCAGGCCGATACCATTTGTGTAGCACTGCCCTACGCTTAAACGGCCGAAATCGGCCAAAAAATAAATAAAAGTTATTTTTTATAATTTTGCGACTATTTCCCCATGCCAATGACCATATATTTGGCCATTGGCATGCCTACTACATTGAATACATGCTTTCTTTGGAGCTGTCATGCCTCCGTTTTGTAATTTGCAGAAATGTATTCAGTTAGCAACCAAATACATTTCTGCAGGTTACAGTATTCCTGCACAGATGCCTGCCTGCTTCCTGGATCACTAATTCACCTCATTTGCATGTTTTTTACCACCAAATGTGGTAATCAGCATATAGCAATGGTGTTCGTGCAGGAATAGTCTAGGAGCGCTCATGCACGTCCCTGTAGCTCATTCCTGGATCGCTCGTCAGCCATATTGCCTGCAGCAGCTCTTGCACTATTCCTGCAGTCCGTGCAGTGCTTGCTAAATTCTGGAGATGGTCTTTTACTAAAAAACATACAATTGCCTTGCTCTTTAGGCTTAATTTGCCCTTTTATTGGACTCATTATGCCCTTTCAAACTCTTATTATGCTCATTATACTTTTCTTGTGCCCATTTTACTTCAAATATGCTCGTTATGCAAACCAAAGGTAATTCTGAGCCCCATATGAATATCTCTGCTAGTTTTATCAAATATTGTGGTTTCAAACATTTTAATTAATAATGCAGTTTGTGCCTTTTGTTTGCTTAATAATACAGTTTTGTGCTACTCGTCTAATTAATAATGTGTTTTGTGCCTTATAAATGCGCCATTTCATTTTCTTTGCCAAATAAATAATTTGTCCAGTTTTCTTTACCTTTACCTTGTTTTGTCCCTTTTTTGTTTGTTTGAGCTCCATTTCACTCAGTCTGCTTAGTCTGCCTTCACCTTCAACTCTTCACCTCATGGCTTGAAGAAGTTGTTCTTCTGATCTCGATTCTGACACCATGTCGCTTGTCTGGTCAGGATAAAACAGACGAACATTCAAGGGCTCAGTTCAATTAGCTTTATTACACACAAACACATCAGAAATGAGGCTTTGTTCATAGGTAGATACTAGGCTATTAGCCCTAGGGCCTACATAAGCCTAGCCAAAAAGGTACCCTGGCTTTTGCCACCCAATAAAATTATTTTCCTGTGCCCCTGTTGAGCAGAGCCAAAGACATGATCCCTGGGGTGAATTTCCTATTTCCCATCCAATCAGCAAGATTTTTCTTAAAGAGTGCTAATGAGGAGCTCTGTTTGACATAGATGGGTAGTCTGTTCCAGAGTATGGGAAGTCTCTGGGACAGGAATCTATCACTCCAGCATGTTCTGTTTATTGTGATGACAAGGTTTAGGTCCCTAGAGCGTGTAGCTCGGAGGGATTGGGATTTCTTTAAGTGGAGTATGTCCAACAGCTCTGGGTTTGACATAGCTTTGTATGTTAGGCAGAGATTGCCTCTGAGTAGACGATATACGACAGAGTAAAGCTGGAGTTTTTTTGAGATGGTCTGCGTAGGACATCTGTTTGAGGCCTGTAATCCTTTTTGTGAGGTATTTCTGTGGCCTTTCCAGTTGTTGTAGATGTCTTGTGAGGTACATACCAAAAGGGGCATTGTACTCTATAATGGGTCTAATGAGTGATGAGTAGAGGGGAACAATGACCTCTTTTTTTCTGGATGAGAAACCTTTTGTGATGAAGTGAGCCATGTAGAAGGATTTCCTGACCACTGTGGCGATGTGATTATCAAAGGAAAGACTACTGTCACCCTGTGTCCCAAGGTCTCTTATCACTCTTTTGGCATTATGTAGACTACCACTTATGTGTTAGTTCATGGGTACAGAGTTTTTACCAAAGGGGATGACAATACACTTTTTGGCATTGAGCTTCAGGCCATGGCTTTGACACCAGGCATCTGTCTCAGTGAGGCCCTTTTGTAGTATGTCCACATCATTAGGAGTTTCGATTATGGCTCCTAGTTTGCAGTTATCTGCAAACTTTGTTAGCCAAAGACCTTCTGTGTTAGCCTGTACTTCAGAGAAGTAGATACCAAACAGGAGAGGACCCAGGATTTAACCCTGTGGTACTCCACTAGTCACTGGTCTGAGGTCGGATTTGGAGTCTGCTACTTTCACAGTGTGGGTTCTGTCCATGAGCCAGTTGGCAACCCATCTTGTGACATAGGGATTTATACCTAGTTTAGTGAGCTTATCTATAATTTCAGAGTGGGGGATGATGTCGAAAGCCTTGGCAAGATCTAGATAAGCTGTGTGAACCAGAAACCACGAAGGTGCAAAGAGAAAACCAAAACAAACCACAACACCAAGGCTCTAGAAGAACCACCAGGAGAGAAATGTTTTAGTGTACTCCACTTTAATGACCGCTTTTGTCCACATAGACTTCCTCAGAAACAAAAATCTCACAATACAAATGCACTTAAAAAGCATACCCAATTACAAAAGCAATGATGTCATAATAAGTTAATTATTCCAATTAAAATAATAACTATAAAACAACTAAACAACCATAAAAACTTAATAAATGTAACATGAATGTGTTATATTATTTCAATACGTCTCCTATGATTTTTTAAAAAACATTTGATATTAATAATGTCATTCAAACCAGGTTTGTGATCTGCTTTCAATTTAATTTGCCATCTGGCTTCCCTTTGTTCTAGATAGGCTTTGAAATCTTCTCTCATTTGTCATGTTGACCTTGTTCCAAGATGGAAAATAAAAACGAATTAAGACCTATACATTCCACAATTTGCTTATATAGGGCATTGCTCAAATCTTTCCTTCTTATACTGTACACGTGTTCCCTAATCCTTTTAAATAAATGTCTTGTGGTCATACCTACATAGAATTCCAGACATTTATCACAAATGGCCACATAAACAACCCCCTGAGTTTTACATTTAAACACTCCTGGGACCCCAATAGTACATTCTAAATGGGAAAATTCTATATATGGTCCTACTAAAATATACCTACACATGGAACAACCAGAACATTTGTACATGCCCTTAGGTTTGTCAGAAAAGAGGGTGGGGTTAAGAATCAAACTCATGTCCCTCCCCTTCTCTAGTATGGTTTTCATATTATTATCATTTCTATAAACAAACGAGTTTGAGACCTACTGCTTTCAATAAATCAGAATTACCCTCTATAATTTGCCAGTTTTTCTCCATGATGTTACATAACTGTATTCCCTCTGAAGTCATTTGTAAGTTGAAACATAGATGACTATTGTCATTGTTTTTATTGCCACCATCTTCACTTATACCTTTCTTCAGAATAGGATAGTAATGACTCTCTCTTCTATCCCACACATATTTGGCTAATTCATTTAAATAATCTAACTCATATCCCCTGTGGCTGAAAAGTCCAATAATAAATTGAAATTCCTCAGCCAACAGTGAATTTTCACTAGTCATGCGGCTAGCTCTAATAAATTGCCCTTTAGGTATGTTGTTTTTAATAAATGTGGGATGTTGGCTAGAAAATGCAAATAGCTATTCATGAAAGTCTTTTTTCTGTGAATTTTACTAATAAAATAATGGCGTGTTTCACTCCAAAACAAATGGACATCCAAGTAATTGATCTCAAAGCCTATATCACCTAACACAAATTTGAGAAATTCAGATTTTGCATTCATTTTGGCTACGAAAGACTCCACAGAATGAAAATCACATGTTAAAATGAACACCAAATTATCGATTAATCTTTTTTAATAAATGATATTAAATTAATTTCTTAATGGGTTCAAAATCAAATGTTAGCAAAACAAGGTGCTGCCACAGAGCCCATTGCAACACCCCTGATCTGCTTGTAGAATTGTCCATTGAACAAAAAATAATTATTATGTAAAAGTATCTCTATTAACTGACAACAAAAGTTGATACTGCCATTGGTCATGTTGGTAAACTGAGTTACATATGCCCTGACATACTCTATTCCCTCATCATGAGGAATAGAAGTATACAAAGATGTCACATCTACAGTAAACATAATATGTTTAGAAGGATCAAACTGTACATTTTGACTAAATAATCTAATACTGAATGAAAAAGACACAGGAACACACCCACAAGATAAACGCTTCTTACAGAAAAAGCAGATAATCTCCAGAATTATAGTAATTGTAAGTTCCACAAAATTAAAAACAAAGTTGTTTATTACATAAAAACATCAGTAGCGCTTTAAGCAAAAGCTTCTCCAGACTGACAAACATACCATTGGGTCCAAGTGCTTATATTAAAAATTCAAAACACTGAAACCAATTACAGTCAATTATTAATTAAGAAACTTTTAAAGGTATACATCTGGCTAGTGCATATATGCATAAAAAATATATATTGACACATAGAGACATGGATCCTAGCAACTAAAATCATTATATACAGAAATATATACATACAAATAAAAACATGATATATGGTTGTATAAATATTACCCTGCAATCTAAGTCTTTTTATTTATTTAGGTATTCTACGTTTTTTAAGTAAGGGTTTTATTGTTGCCCTTTCATTTAAACCATGGCCCCTATCCGCCCTAAGTATAATGATCCAATTATTTTCTCTATACTCGGTATGATTCTTGATATCCCCTTCTCTTATGTTAGGGGAAATCAACTCAAGGACTCTGAACCTAAAATGATGTTCTTCACCATAGCAAGATATATGTTTCGCTAAAGCATTATGGTTTGATTGCTTCCTAATATGATAAATATGTTCGCTAACTCTGTCTCTAAGGATCCTATTAGTTTTGCCAACATAAAAGGATTGACAGACCTGGCATACAGCTAAGTATACAAGATTTGAGCTTTTGCAGGTAGTTCCTACTTGAAAACTAAAGTCCTTCTTTAAATCAGGATGGTAAAATCTGGTTTAAATGAAAGGGCAACAATAAAACCCTTACTTAAAAAACGTAGAATACCAAAATAGTTAAAAAGACTTCGATTGCAGGGTAATATTTATACAACCGTATATCATGTTTTTATTTGTATGTATATATTTCTGTATATAATGATTTTAGCTGCTAGGATCCATGTCTCTATGTGTCAATATATATTTTTTATGCATATATGCACTAGCCAGATGTATACCTTTAAAAGTTTCTTAATTAGTAATTGACTGTGATTGGTTTCAGTGTTTTTGAATTTTTTTTTTTTTATAAGAACTTGGACCAAATGGTATGTTTGTCAGTCTGAAGAAGCTTTTAAGCGAAAGCGCTTACTGGATGTTTTTGCGATGATAAAGAACTTTTGGTTTTAATTCTTTGTGGAACTTGGTTGCTTCATTACAATTACTATAATTCTGGAAATAGTCTAATACTGTTAAGAAAATCCCACAAATCTTTTAAAAAAGAATCCATTTTCTGCGTCAGTGGATTCAATACAGCATCAACCAACAAGGATATTCCCACTGTAACATAGGGGCTGAAATGATAGTCCGAAAGGGTGGATCTGCTGTATTTTTACGTGTTTTTGGAATGCCAAATAAAACTCCCACTTTGCGATTTTCAACACTACAAAAGCTATAAGTTTTCTGGCCCAAATTCCTACACATTAAACTGTCATACAAAAAATGGAAATGTATTTATAACATTTAATGATGTCATTGGCTATAACGTTTTTATATTCTACTTCATTACTTACCATTCCTTCAGTTTTCTGAACATAACTTGCTTGATTCATAATTACTAACATTCTGCCCTTATCACTTTTCATAATTTGAATGTTTTTGTCAGACAATTCTTTCATAGCTGTTCTCATTTCATTATTCAAATTATCAAAAAAGTACTTCTTGTTACCTTTAATATTTCTGCATATATTTTCAGCTAGCTTTCTTATCTCACTTTCACAAGAAGTTTCAAAGAATTTTAATGTATGCAATAACACTGGATTGTAACATGATGGTGTAACAAAAGGAGATGTGTCATTCTTAACATCTTTCAAGATGTATGTTAGATTTAAATTTCTAGTATATTTTTTCACATCTAAAATCACATAAACCACATTGGCCCTCCTCGTTGGAACAAAGTTTACATCCAACTTTAATAGCTTTGTTTGAGACTCATTCAATACAAAATCAGATAAATTTAGAATATCACAGTCTAACCTGGCCTTTTTTATTGTTTTTATTAGTAATCCATTGACGAATCCGACAATAACTTCCCTTTCTTCCTGGTCACCATCGGTTTCAATTTCTGCTGTCTCTGTTCTTTCCCCACAGCTAAAAAAGTCTTGAGTCTAACTGCTGCTTCATTTTCAACAGTTTCCAAAGCAGAATAAAAACATCACTTGAAAGCAGATCACAGACCTGGTTTGAATGACATTATTAATATCAAATTTTTTTAACAAAACCGTAGGAGACATGTATTGAAATAATATAACACATTCATGTTGCATTTGTTAAGTTTTTTATGGTTGTTTAGTTGTTTTTATAGTTATTTTAATTGGAATAATTAACTTATTATGACATCATTGTTTTTGTAATTGGTATGTTTTTTAAGTGCATTTGTATTGTGAGATTTTTGTTTCTGAGGATGTCTATGTGGACGAAAGCGGTCATTAAAGTGGAGTACGCTAAAACATTTCTCTCCTGGTGGTTCTTCTAGAAGCTTGGTGTTGCGGTTTGTTTTAAGCTGTGTGAACCACATTACCCTCATCTATGGCTTTGCTGACTGCTTCAAAGAAGTCAATCAGATTTAGGAGACATGATCTGCCTTTTACAAACCAGAACTGGGTAGGGTCCAGAGTTTGGAGATTACCAATGTCTTTGTTTATGAGTTCCACGGTGATACGTTCCATGGCCTTGCAGACCAGGCTCATCAGGCTAATGGGGCAGTAGTTCCCAGGGTCTGTCGTGGCTCTCCCTTTGTGGAGTGGGATATCCGTCATGATTCACCATTCAGTGGGCACAAAGCCTGAGGTGAGGCTATGAGTGAACATGGTACTTAGGTAGGGTGCCAGTTCATTCTGTAGTTCGTGTATAACGCAGCCTGGGATATTGTCAGGTCCTATGGATGCTGTGTTCTTGGCTTTGGAGAGTGTGTTTTTTATCTGTGCAGCTGTGATTACAGGACCTTTGCATTCTTCCAGTATGGAGATGGGCCCTCTAGGGGGTGAGAGAGGGGTAAAGTTAGCACTGAACCTATCTGCCAGGATGTTGGCAATATCAGTTGGTCCTGTATATTTAGTGCCATTGTGCTGTAACTCAGAGCTGATCTGAGTGTTGCCATTGAGATTCTTGACATAGCTATAGAATGCTTTGTGGTTGTCTTTAGAGTCAGTGGCAATTTTGTTTTCGTAACTAGCTTTGGAGGATTTTATAAGGGATCTCAGCTTCTTACTGAGGTTGACCAGGGTGTTCTTCCAGTCATGGGATTTTACTCTTTTTTGCAACAGTTTCTTTCTTCCGTTGTAGAGTTTGTTTATGGCAGAGGACCACCAGATTGGCTTCCTTTTTTTGGAGGATTGGCTTCCTTTTTTTGTAATTTAAATATACGTATAAACAGACTGACTACCACACTCATACATGTAAACACTCTGGCTATTCGCTCAAAATGGCAGCGGTGTCTCCACGGCTCAGTATTTATATGTACATGCCACATCTGGAAATGCTTCTTGAAGGTATATACACATGCTCTGATCTACGTTATCTGACTGATAGTGTATGACTTCATGTATTGCTTTGCATCATTATTATTACTGCTTTGTATCTCCTCATAATTTAGCAAGTTGTTTCCTGGTAGTCCTTGTAATTTATCCTAGGTCCCTCTGAAAATGAGTCCTGCCAATTAGGGCAAATTTGATCATCAAAATGTGTGTGTGTGTGTGTGTGTGTGTGTGTGTGTGTGTGTGTGTGTGTGTGTGTGTGTGTGTGTGTGTACACATGTGAACATGTGTATGTATGTGTGTGTAAAACCATATATAAAATTTAATAAAAAGAGGCCATTATATATACAGTCTGTGACCATTGTGCCTCTGGTCCATTGACTAGTGAGTAAATCTGAAGTGTGACTCGTGACCGAGGCTGTGTCATCAGTTTAGTATAAATGTTTGAAGTGAATCCATCTGATGGCATCTCTTTTGTCATCTGCATTCACTTGCTACCCTGCACTCTTGTTTAACCACTTATATTTCTCTGCAGATCTTGAAACTTAAGTGACTAATGTGATGTCTCCAAATCACACGTGCCAGTGTATGTATGTATATATATATATATATATATATATATATATATATATATATATATACTGGGTGAAACACAATGTAAGCTCAATGTGCACCTCTGGGTCTTACATTTAGCTTTATTTCTAATCATTGTACACCCTCTCACATTATCACATACAGACACCTATTCCAGAAACAGAAAGGTAGTACATCAAATATTTTATCGTCCTTCTAATGCATCATAGATGACAGAAATGCAGGGTCTACAAAAACATATGATAAAAGAAGAAACAATTAGAATATCAAGTAGAAATTTATGGAAGGAGAACAAACATGCAATATTACTAAAAACATGTGCTGCCAGCTTCTCATAAATTAATCATCTAATTCTGTGGCCGGTACCAAATTATTTCCATCAGGTTGTCTTTATTTCTGTTAAATAATTGTGCCTTAAGGCAAAGAAATCTAAAGAAAATATTACAGTGAGCTCATACTGTGTAATAATTCAAAATGGGAATACTTTAGGACTGAAATGTTTGGTTTCCTTTGCTGACCATTGTAACTCAACCATATTTTTGGAGTATGTTATTAATGTTCCATCCAAACATTTACATAAGCATGATGTATTACAGATCATAACTTGTACAGTGTTCTCTAATATTTCTGAAAATAATCTGTTTGCTACAATTAATGTCAGAAGACTGTTTACAGTGACTTTGACATTTCAGCTGTTTTAAATATGGCATAATTTGCAAGAAATCTTTAACAAGCAAATATGCTTTTGTTCATGTTCATTTAGTTGATGCCAATAATGCCATATGTGATCAGTTATCAATTACAATACTACATTCAGTATTTTTATTTCTGAACCTATTTGAATATACAAGACTGTTATTCCTTTGGAGTTGTCTATGTACAGTCATAAAATCAATGACTTCTTGGAAAATATGACTGCAGGAGAGGTAGAAGAACCCAGTAAACCCAATGGAGTAGGAGATATCACTGGGGCAGCTGACAGTTAATTATAAAGAACAAAAAAATTGTCTGTGATTCAGAGATGTACTGTGTAATAATTTATAAAGTCATGATTTCCCAAACAGCTGTTTACCCACTGTATGGATTTCATCAACAGAGACCTACACAAATTATCTTTCTCCTTTTGACCCTCAGAACTAATAAAGACAGTGGAAGGTGTACAACAAGAGTCAGATTCGTAGGAAAAGTCTTAGCATGCACTGTGCAAAGCTGCCACCTACAACCTGTATAAGTTCAAGTAGTGACTGGAAGATTATAAACCCAGGACAGTAAAGAAAAATGAAGTTGTAGGAACTGTCAGGCCACATAACATTTCAGAGACTTTCCCTTCTCTGGAACAGGATCACTATCCCAGTGAAGCAAAGTTCCTCCTTAACCCAAGTATAACTTAGACAACTGGATGGGTAACAGAAAATTCAGCCCAGGTTTGGCACCAATGTCTCTGATAGACACAGGCAGCCTGTAAATGATTCATATCCAAGGCTTGTGCTTGTAAATGTTTCATCTCCCAGGCCCATGCTTACACTTACCAAGGGTACCAGAACCTGTCAGAGATTTGGGATGCATGGCTAGACTTAAAAAGGTCCCAGTGATCATTAACCTAGTACACACCTATGAACATATGAACCTGTAACAACTGTGACACATCATCCCCTTATTCATTATGCAAGTGGGCATATTGATGGAGCTGTTACACAACTTTTGAGCAGCAAACTGAATTCTATTGCTCAGACATTATTTAAATCACATGAAGGTGCACAGATGCGTATGATCTGCACATTTTGTGAAGGTTAAGCTTTGCCTGAGAATACACTTTGGAATGGTACCTTGTGGATTGTACCACTAATTAGAGCAAGACTGTAAAGGGGTGGTTCTAGAAAAGAGAAGTGTGTCTGATGATAAGTTGGGTTGTCACATCGTTAAATACAGTGCAGGACCTGAACTGTAAGGGAAGGCGGGAGCAGGGTTTATGAACTAATTCTGTAATGGTATGCATGATAGTCTCACTATACTGTCTAGAATGCATAACATCAGCATGCGAGATCAGGACAAAATGTTAATTTATTCGTTCAGTTTTCATGGCCCAACCCTTAGATGATATCAAAGTTAGTAATAACTTCATGGGTGTGAACTAGGATAATGACTGCTGTGGCTTTTGTAAGCCTGGTCATGCATCCAAAACCTCTGATAAGTTCTGGTACCCTTGGGAGATGAAATATTTACAAGCAGGGACCTGGAAGATGAACCATTTACCAGCTGCCTTCATTCATTAGAGACATAGGTGCAGAACCGGGGTGAATTTCTGGTTCTCTGTTTAGTTGTTCAAGTTTCACTTGAGTTGCATTCTGTAGGAACTTTGCTTCACATGTATGCCTTGTTTCAGAGAAGGAGTAATCTCTGGAATACATACCTGTCTTTCCAGCAGTTCCTATTTATATTACAGGTAAGTTTTTTTTGCTTTAAAGTAAGGTTTCAGACTTTACAATGGGTAAGTCTGGTGCTTTTTGCTTTGCAGATATGGAGGAGGTCCAATAGAGAAGGATCCAAAGATGTCTCGTATGCCAGGCATAGATCCCCCCTCAGCAGCCTGTATGAGACAGGATATAGGGATAGGGCTTTGAGGCAGTCTACATAGGATATGTTAAGTATGCCCTGTATTCTGTTAGTGAAGAACCTTTGCAGACATTCCAGTTGTTGGTTGTGCCTGGTTAGGTACATACCAAAAGGGACACCATACTCATTGATAGGTCTGATAAGCACCCAATACAGTGGAACAGTGACTTCCTTGGACCTAGATGCCATACCTTTGTTTATAAATTGAAGAACATAAAATGATATTCTCACTACCCTAGACACGTGATGGTCAAAGGCTGTATTACTCTTTACATGTGTCCCCAAGTCCCTGACTACCTGGTTGACTCTTAGGGGTGCATTACCAATATGGCAGTTACCAGGAGTGTCTAACTTCCCAAAGAATGCTAATATGCATTTTTGGAATTTATTTATTTATTTTACATTTGTTGACTGGGCTAGTCCAACTGGATACATGTCCATTTTCAGTGGAGGCCCGGGGAGATAAGCTCCAAACTATGCTAAGTAACAATATTACAAAGAATAAATGAAAAAAATTAAATAGACAATAAAGACAGAAGACAAAAATACACATCAATAAACATTTATATACCTTTTCTTCATTGATTGAATTTCCGAAATCTCCCCCCCCCCCATATAAGCAGAATGATTAGGTAAAAGGATAGACATTTGTCTTAGAGAAAAGTAGGAAAGGTAAGATGGATTTAGGTGGTTATTGGGTATGATAAGGATTATACCCACTAGAAAAACAGAAAGAAATGCATATAAGGTTGAAATGCAGGTGCTTGGAATAGGGGGAATATTCTTATTTTATGAATACAGGGTAGTTTACAGGCACTAGAACACAGGAGAACATTAGAGCCAAAAAAGCAACATTAGTAATTAGGTTTGGTTATTGAATGATAGTGAAAACAGTATTAGTGCTTTTAGTTTTAATGTGGGTTAGTGCATGGGCAAAGCCATTGGGTTTTAAGGAGTAGTTGTATTCGATTCTTGAAGAGTGATAACGATGAAAGTAATTGTCGATTGCTGGGAAGCCTGTTCCAGATTCTCCCTACTGAATTAGAGAAGAGGGAGTTTCCTCCTTTGTTATAGGATTTAGGTTCATAGGTTCATAGGTTCATACTAGGCTATCTGCCCTAGGGCATTTATAAGCCTAGCCAGAGTGTGTTTGGCTTTAGCCACCCATTTTAAATTTATTTTGCTATGCTCTTTTTCGAGGTTAGTATACTGTGCCTCTGTCTAACAGTGACACAGAAGTGATACCCGGAGTAAACCTACGATCTCCCATCCACTCATCAAGATTCCTCTTGAAGAGAGTCAATGAGGGACTCTGCCTAACCTGGACTGGGATTTTATTCCAGAGTGAAGGGAGCCTCTGGGTTATAAATCTGTCCCTCCAGCATGTCCTATTTATTTTAGTGCTGAGGTTCAAGTCTCTTGAGCGCGTAGCTCGATGGGATTTGGATTTTCTGAGGTGCAGCATGTCCATTAATTCCGGGTTGGACATGGCTTTATACATCAGGCACAGATTGCCTCTGAGCAGGCGGTATGCCACTGAGTAGAGCTGGAGTTTCTTTAACTGGGCAGCATATGGCATCTGTTTGAGCCCTTTGATCCTCTTGGTGAGGTACTTTTGGGGTCTTTCCAGTTGCTGCAGGTGTCTGGTAAGGTACATCCCAAAAGGGCATTGTACTCAATTATGGGCCTGATGAGGGATGAGTAAAGAGGCACGATGACCTCCCTGATCTAGATGTGAATCCCTTCATGATTAGGTGGGCTATATAAAATGTTTTTCTAACCACTTTGGCCATGTGGTTGTCAAATGAGAGATTGCTATCAGCTTGGGTCCCCAGGTCCCTAATTACTTCTTCTGTACTTAATGGATTACCACCTATGTGGTAATTTGTGGGCACTTTGTTTTTGCTAAAGGGGATGACTATACACTTTTTGGCGTTTAGCTTGAGGCCATGGCTCTGGCACCAGTTGTCTGTTTCTATGAGGCCCTTTTGGAGGATGCTTGTGTCGGCTGGAGAGTTGATTATGGCGCCCAGTTTGCAGTCATCTGCGAACTTGGTCAGCCACATTCCTTCCATGTTGGTCTGTACCTCCGAGAAATAAATACCGAACAAGAGAGGTCCCAGGACCGAGCCTTGTGGGACACCACTTGTAACTAGTTTGGAGTCTGACATGGCTCCAGCAATTCTAACCATGTGGGTTCTGTCCTTGAGCCAGTTTGCAACCTATCTAGTGACATAGGGGTTTATATTTAAGCTGGTGAGCTTATCTATAATGCCAGAGTGGGGTATTGTATCAAAGGCTTTTGCGAGGTCCAGGTAGGCTGTGTGGACCACCTTCCCTTCATCAATGGCCTTGGTGACTGTTTCAAAGAAATCGACCAGGTTTAAGAGGTAGGATCTGCCCTTAACAAAGCTGAACTGGGTAGGATCCAGTGTCTGTAGGTCCCCAATATCTTTATTTATGAGGTCCATGATGATCCTTTCCATAGCTTTGCAGACCAAGCTAGTCAGGCTTATGGGGCGATAGTTTCCAGGATCCACTGAGGCACCACCTTTATGGAGAGGGACCACTGTTGCTGTACGCCACTCTTTGGGTACATATCCTGTAGTAAGGCTGAGATTGAACAGTAGTTTTATGTTTGGGTTTAGCTCTTCTTGGAGTTCATGTAGGACGCAGCCCGGGACACCGTCTGGTCCCATTGATGCTGTGTTTTTTGCTTTGGAGAGGGTGTCTCTTATCTGAGCATCTGAGATGTCAGGGGGGCAGCACTCTGCTGGGTTAGATATTTTCCCTTTGGGTGGGGAGGGGGGAGAGAAGTTTGCGCTGAACCTGTCAGCTAAGATGTTGGCAATGTCTGTGGGTTCGGTGTATTTTTTGTCATTTTGGACTAATTCTGAGCATATCTGGGAATTCCCACCCAGGTTCCTAACATAACTAAAGAAAGCCTTGTGATTATCCTTAGTGTCCTGTGCAATTTTTCTCTCGAAGCTGGCCTTAGACGATTTTATGAGTGCCTGTAGTTTTTTGCTAATACTGATCAGAGATGCCTTCCCTTTTTGGGATTTTGCTCTATCATGTAGTAGCTTCCGCCTTCTATTGTATAGTTTGTTTATGGCTGGGGTCCACCAGACAGGACGTCTGCCTTTGGAGGATTGGGTCTTGGTTTTATTTAGGATCGCATGATCCATGCATTCCTGAAGGTGTTCATAAAATGTGTTTATAAAGGATTCTGCGGTCTGGGCCGTATTTTCCACAGGCCCGGGGGCTTTGAAGGATTCCACCTCAGTTTTGAGGAGTGTGAAATTTGCTTTAGAGAAGTTTTTCATTGTAGTTTTCTGGGTAGGGGGTGGGGTCGGGATGTGAATATCCAGTGAGATTAGTTTATGGTCTGATCTTTCCAGTGAGGGATACACTTCTGGTCTGGAGCATAGAGTCCCCATGTTGGTGATGATCAGGTCCAGTATGTTTTCCCCTCTTGTGGGAGTGGTAACAAGTTGTTCCATAGCATTTGAGTTTATAAATTCTAGGAACCTTTGGGCTAGGGTGTTGGAGCTAGAGTAATGCTCCCAGTCTATGTTTGGGTAGTTAAAGTCGCCCAATATAATGGTGTTTTCCAGTGTTCTCAGGAAGGCCGAATGGGGTTCCTGGGTTTGGGAGGGTGGTCTGTAGCAGGCTATAAACTGGAAGGCAGTTTTACCCACTGTTAGTTGCACATGGATAGTCTCTGATGCTTCATGCTGTGCCACCAACCTGGAGGTGTGGTTATCTTTGACGAATATTGATACTCCCTTCTTTTTTGGTTCGGTCCAAGTTTTGGGGCCGAAAAGCATGGTATGAGGTATAACCTGGTAGTGCTGGGGTGCTCTCGGGAGCCTTGAACCAGGTTTCTGTTACTGCACAGATATCGATGTTCTCCATGCTAAGGAGAGTTTTGAGTGCATGCATCTTGAGGTTTAGACTTCTGGTGTTGAGTAGCATTACTCTTAGTTTCTTATCCCTTGTGATACCTATGGAGGTGGGTTTGTCTTTTGAGCCTTGCCTAAAAAAGGCACTATGGGGGTAGCAAGAGCCTTTGCCAATATTTGAAAGCCCAGGGGTGACAGGTGCAAGCCATCCCTAGTGAAGCATCGTGGCTTGTCGAGCATGTCATCCCAGGCTGACAGGCATTGATCCCCTTTGAATGACACCAATACTTAAGCCAATTGTTGAAATTGATCATCTTGTCTTCATATTGTGGCATCATTCTTGGTGAGGGTAAGATGCTATTCAAGGTCAGGGTCATACCGGCCTGGGCTACATGCTCAGAGAGCTCCTCTATGTCTCTTTTCATGTAGTCCAGGGAGGTACGTCTCAGGTCATTCACACCAGCATGGACAATGACTGAGTCATATTTGTACTTGCCTTGGAGTGACCTGAGTGCTTGTGTTATGTGGTGGATCCTAGCACCCGACAGGCAGCTCACCGTGACCTTCTCCTTGTTCAGCCTGGTGAGTGGGACGTCAGTGTGCCTGATGATAGAGTCACCTATTACAAGTGTATCAGGTGTGTTGTTTATCCTTAAGTGCTGTGACTGTTCGGCACACTGGCTTTGTGAGCTATGTGTTGCACGTGTTTTGTTTTGGGGTAGCGGTTGCTTGGGTGTCTGCTTTGGAGGTCTCTGCTGCTTAGGCAGATTTTTATTTAGAGCCTCCAAGTATGTTTTTGTGTGTTTATGTGTTTGGTTTGCTGTTGTGGTAGGTCTATGTGAGACTGGAATTGCAGTGAGTGTGGTTTCCTTCTCCTCCTGACTGGTTACACCAGTACTGAGTTGAGAGAGCTTAGCCTCGAGTTTGGCTATATGGTTGCATCTCTCACATATGTTGGAATTTGTTGGGAGGAGGAGAGGGTTGTCTGTGTACATGAGGCAGTTGTAACATTGCCTCAAGATTCCCAGATTCACCAGCTGGACCGGAGAGGAGATTGACAACTGACCTTTGGACATGCTAGAATAGTATTGGGAATTCCTTTATAATTGAAAAAAGGGCCAATGGGGAACAATGTACTCAAGGGGAGTTTGTGAGGATGTAGTGCTTTTAATTTTTTAGTGCTGACTTAGTGAGCAAGTGCCAGGTAACTTAAATGCAATGTGTTACAGGTAACTTAAATGCAAAAACGACAAACAGTAACTTTCTTCAAGTGAAACAAGGAAATAAGTACAGTAAGCAATGCAGATATCACTAGGGATCCACAGAAGCACTGAAAAGCTACGTTTTAGGTGGAATTAGCATTTCAGGGAAATAACAAGCAAACAAACAACAAGCATACAAACAAAGCTAGATTCAGCAGGTCTGGATCTAGTCTATGCTACAGCAAACAAGGTGTACCAATTTCAGTAAGAAACAGTTCAAATATGCAGGCATTATAAGCCTTTAACCAGGAATTCCCAGCTCAGAAGGGCAGAGTCCAGCCTCACCTCCCACAAGAGTGCAGACCACGAACCTTCTTAATGTAAAATAACTGGCCTGAAGCCCAAGTGCTTAAACCAGAACTAATACACTTTTAGAATAACAGACACTGAGCCCTCAATCAGCAGTTCCCAACTTAGAAGGATATAAGCTACCTGTCCTGCCACCACAGTGTAGGCCACAAACCTTCCTAATGTAAAACAACTGGTCTGAAGCCCAAGTGCTTAATCCAAAAGACTTAGAATGATAGCTACACTTTAATCAAGTTACTACCAAGCAGTAATAAATATAATTGAATACTTTAAAGAATGCCTGGATGGTTACTTGTAATTTATTCGCTGAGCGAAGGGTAGTGAGATTACTATAAGGAGAGATGAGGCTACTGAGAATGGGGGTGTTGGTGGGCTGATGTAGTATTTTATGGGTAATGATAAGTTGTTGAAAAAGTATCTGGTTTTGAAGTTCTAGCCAACCAAGCTGCTTAAGATTTAAACAGTGGTGGGTTTTAAATGGGGAGCCAGTGACAAATCTGGCAATGTTGTTGTAGGAGGTTGCCAGTTTATTAAGGTTACTTAGGAGAGATCGGTATAAATGGGAGAGGCATAGAGGAGGGTAGAGATAAGGTGGGTATGGGTAATGGTGGTTCTGGCTTCAGGGGTAAGAAAAGATTTTATATGATAGAGAGAGCCAAGTTTTCTGTTATACAGTTTTGATAGTCATGTTAATATGTGAATCAAAGTTGAATGTGAATCAAAGATGTCGATCAATTGTTATGCCTAATAGTTTGGTAGTTTGGTAGTTGGGTCTGATGTAATGACAGTGCCATTACTAGTCTTGACAGTGAGGTAAATAGGGGAAGACTTAAGTGTTGGGGTAAAAAGCAGTGGCTTAGTTTTTCTGGCATTTAGTAGGAGGCAATGTTGTAGAGATCAATTTTCAACTGAGCTAAATACAGTTTGAGTAATGGTTTGGAGTTCAGGAGCAGAAGAGACAGTACATACTAGAGTGGAATCATCTGCATATTGAATGCAGGTGGCTTGAGGAATATTTAGATGTAGATCATTAATGAATATAGAGAAGAGGAGAGGTCCTAGGATAAAGCCTTGTGGGACCCCCAAAGTAATAGGAATATGAGAGGAAATGTGATTCTCTCAGATGACCGCTTGCTGTCTATTTTCTAAATAGGACTTGAACCATTGTAGTGTTTGTGAGGTGAATGAGGGAGTATTTAGTATGTTTAGAAGTATTTGATGGTAACCATATCAAAGGCTTTATAAAGGTCAATAAAACGTGCAGCAGAGAGCTTATTATTGTTACGATGTTTGTTAATGCAGTCAGAGAAGGATAAGAGTGCAGTAGTGGTGCTATGAAAAGGCCTAAAGCCATGCTGACAATCTGACAGAAGGTTATTTAAGAGAAGGTGATCAAGTAGCTGTTGGTGGATTCATTTTTCCATTAGTTTGGCTAGAGGAGAGAGTAGGGCAATGGGGTGATGGTTTGAAAGTTCAATGGAGTTACCACCTTTATGAAGTGGGATAATGTGAGAGATTTTCCAGTGAGATGGGATAAGGCCTTCAGTAATGGTTCTGTTGATAAGAATGGAAATAAGGTAGGATAGTACTTTTGCAGCAATCTGCAGATATTCAGCTGGTAAGAGATCAGCTTGAGGGGATACATGGTTTAAGTTTAGTAAGTAAGGTAAAGATGAGAGATGTAGGAACTGGTTTTAGATGAAAGGGCGGTGGTATGCTAGTCAGGGTGGATGGGAGGTTAGAGTTAGCAGGAGGTAAAGAGTTAGCACGAGATTGTACAGTTTCAGTAAAGCAAGTATTGAGGGCATTAGCAATCTCATTTGAAGAGTTTGAAGAGAGACCTGTGGGGGGTTGGAGTCTTGGTGTGTCCTGGGTGTAAGAGTTTATTTATAGCTGACCAGAAAATTTGAGGTTTTTGTTGATGTTTATGCTGAAGTTTAGCATTTAGTTTTAGTCCATGGTTTTGACAACAGATATCTGTCTGTGTCAGCCCTTCTTGGAGAACATTAGTGTCAGTAAGGGATTCTACAACTGCTTCCAGTTTGCAATTGTCTGCATATATGGTTAAACAGACACCCTCAACAGTGCCCTTGACTTCAGAGAAGTAGATGTCTAAATGGAGAGGTCCTAGGATTGATCACTGAAAGACTCCACTGGTGACTGGCTTCACTGTAGAGGTAGACTTCCCAATTCTAACTTCCTGGCTCCTGTCTGTGAGCCATCTGGCTAACCACTGGGTGACATAAGGGTTTATACCTAACCTTTTGATGTCAACATTGTCTTAGATGGATACTGTATCAATTTCCTTGGCCAATTCAAGGTAATAAGTGTGACCTGTTTTACCATTGTCCATTGCTTTGCTGACCTTCTCAAAGAAGTCCATCAGGCTGAGTAGGCATGATATGCCCCTGATGAAACCAAATGGGTCCATTGTTTGGAGGTTTTCTATGCCATTACTAATAATTTTCATGATAATTTTTTCCATGGCTTTGCATATGAGACTAGTAAGACTTGAGGGTCTGTATTTCTGGAGTCCATAGACGGCCCACCTATGTGCAGAGGGATGATAGTTGCCATTCTCCATTTGTGATGCATGAAGCCTGCTTTGAGGCAATGGATAAATAATGATTCCAGTGGGTCTGATATGTTATTTTATGTTTCATGCTATTCAGAAAGCAACCTGAGATATTGTTGAGGCCCACTGCTGCAGTGTTTTTGGCCTTAGAGATAGCATTGAGCACCTGTTTGCTAGTGGTAGTTGCCAGAGTTATATTTAATGGAATTTCCTGAGAGGAAGCTGGTGGGAAAAGGGAAACGTTAAATCTTAATTTGCCTGCCAATAGATTTGTTATATCTTCTGGCTCATTGAAGGTGCCTCCATTAACAATGAGCTCCACACATAATTATGTATTGTCTTTGAGGATGCAGACATAACTATAGAATGCTTTGTGGCTGTCTTTGACCAGGGCAACCAGGTTTACCTCAAATTAGGTTTTGGTAGACTTTATTTGTCCTCTGAGTTATTTATTTAGTTTGATGAGACTGCTTTTATCCTGCGGGGTGCTATACCTAATTTTATCATGATTTTCTTCCTTCTGTTATAAAGCCTTTTGATGCTGTAATTCCAGCAAGGTGACTTCTTTTTTGAGTTGAGTCTCTACTTATTCCTGGTGGGTACAGCTGCCTCTGTGCATCTATTAACATGCTTATATAGGGTTTCTTTGAACAGTTTCACATAGGCAGCAGTGTTTTCAGGGTTTAGGGAGAACTGGAAATTTTTCCATTTCATCACTTAATATAAAGAAATTAGCCTTAGAGTAATTCCTGAATGTTCTAGGGTTTTATTTTTATTTCAAAGGAAACTGTTTTGTGGTCTGATCTTACTAGACAGGACATCACACTAGTGGGTGTGCAACACTTTGCCATATTAGTGAGGACCAAATTCAATATGTTTGCTCCCCTGGTCAGTATATTGACAATATAGTCCAGAGAGTTTGTGTTTACAAAGCCAAGGATTCCCTGTACCTGTACATTTTCTGTCATATATGATTTCCAGTTAATCGTCGGGTAGTTAAGGTCAACCATGAATATGGTATTGGGTTGTATGGTGAATGTCTCCAGTAAGCTTAAGCACATGTTATAGATTTCATGGGTCATAGAGGGGGATCTTGTAAGGAAGTGATATGGGATTTTGATTATGGAGATTTGAATGTGGAGAATTTCAAGTGAATTGTCTTGTTTGATCAGCTTGGAGATTTATTTATTTTTGATGTAAATTGAGACGTCTACCTTTAGTCCCTGCATGTGTAGTAGCTGGTCTAAATGTGTGGCAGGCATTATAGACTTGCACTGCCGGGTGCTCTCCATGGTTTTAAAACATGTCTCAGTGACTGCACTGATCTCAGTGTTCTCTAAGGTAGGTGAGTTTGTAGGGAACAGCGTTTGCTTTTTAGACTCCTGGCATTGACCAGTAGTAACATCTTTACATTTTTTTTGAGTTTAATTTGTTATGTTGGAAAAATTGTCAGTTTGCATTGCCTAAATAAGGCACTATGGGGGTGGACAGTGTTTTGTTAATATACAAAAGCCTAAAGCGGAGAAGTGTAGACCATCCCTGGCAAAGCAGTGTGGTCTGTTGACTATCTCCTTCCAAACTAACAAATATTGCACCCCTTAAAATGACACCAGGAACAAGCAATTATTAAAGTCAGTCATTTTATGTTCAGATTTTGGTATCATCCTTGGAGAAGGTAGAATGCTGCTCAGTGCTAGGCTCATACCAGCCTAGGACATATAGTCTAAGAGCTTCATCATGCCACTCTTCATATAGTCTAGGGAGGTATTTGTCTCACATCATTTTCACCCACATGGACTATGACTGAATCATGCTGGTACTTGTGGTCCAATGACCCAAGTGTATGTGTAATCTAGCAGATCTTGGCCCATGATAAGCAACTGACCATGACTTTCTCCTTATTCAGCCTGGTGAAAAGGACATCAGTGTGTCTCCAGTGGAGTTCTCAATGATAAGAATGTTGGGCGGTGTGGCGGCTTGCCATATGCACTTAGAAGTAATACTAGCTGCCATACATGATACAGGATGCTTTACAAACCTCACAGATGTCTTCCTTAACTCCTTGCTGGTTTGGCAAGAGAGTGGTATTATTCAAGGCAGCTGGACAGTTATATTTTTGAATCACTTAATTATTTTAAAATTACTCATTTAAGCATTACATGTCCTTAACAATGTATACTTTATTGTTTGTCTTTTCGGCTTTTCCCAGTTAGGGGTCGCCACAGCAGAACTCCGGTCTGCTAATGATTGGCAGTAGACTTTTATGGTGCCAAGTTGCCAGCCCGACGCCCAACCTTCAGCGAAGGCACGCCCATTCACGCATGTCTTTCGGAGGCCACTCGACCATGGGGAGGACATGCAGACTCCACACAGAAGGCACTCCAGCTGAGAATCAATCAAGAGAACCTCTTGCTGTGAGGCAACAATGCTACCGCTGTACCAGTTTATCAAATGCCTAAAATACAATAATAATTCACCCTCACAGGTGTGTGTGCACATGATCAGCAAACACATTAACTTACACTCCTCAAGCCTTTTTAATCTATTATCCCTTAATTAAATCATTCCCTATCACCCCTTATATTTAAAAAAAATCTGCATTCATTCAGCATCCCCTGTTCTTCCTACCCCTAACATCCATTCTTGCTCCCCTTTATTCACACTGACTTCCCCTTTCATCCCTCACCTCCTCCTCAAATATAAACCAAATCAACATCATACCCTTATCTTTCCAACCTTTTCTTAATCACATTCCTTTAACAACCCAGTCCCACTAGTTTACCTCATTAAACATCTAATACTCCTTGCATTCATGTTTATCACTTCTCCCTTCAATCACCTATCCTTTTGTAGCCCTTCAGTAACCCTTTCCCCAACATGGCAACTACATACAGCTACATTTTCTTTCACTGGACAACTCTCACAGGCTGATCCCCATCAAAAATAAGCTGAAACATTGGGTCTACTCCAATAGTTTCTCTCAGATTTTCAGGTCCTTTCTCCAAAAATATTTTCAAGTGAAAACATTTTCATGTTGCACCCCTATACTTTCAGTAACCATTATCACCCATAAGTTTATCTCCCTTTAATCTGGCTTATATTTTGTACCACTTATGCAGTACCCACTCCCATGTATCACATATGGGACTGTAACAATGCTTCCATGCTTCAAACCATACATTGCCATCATAACCAAGCCCATCCAGGGTCCTTCGTACCATGCGTTGTTAGTCACACCTATGCAGTGGCGGCTGGTGACTTCAAATTAAAGGGGGGCTGCAGGAGACAGCTAAATGGGTGGGGCCACTGGGAAGGCGTGTGGCCAACTAAAAGAGGTGGGGCTATGCCCAAAACCACAACAACTGAAACTTTACTTAAATACACTTGCCCTGGGTGCCAAACCGTCATTACGAGAGTCCAATCAAGACAAAATGAAGTGTAGAAGAAAAAAATATTTCAATGCATTGGCTACATGACAACTTACTTAATATCTAGATGGAAAGACAAAGGTTGTGAGGCATGAAAAAATAAATCACTTTTTAAATACATTACTGGAATGCCAGTCAAAAGCAGTTCTAATTATAATTTATATTCAGCTTTATAAAATTATCAAGTAACATGCTGAACGTAGCAATCTCTGTGATACCCCCAGTTGTAAAATTGGTTCTTATCCAAAAAAGACCTGCTGCCTGACAACTATCTACTTGTTTCATAGGGAAGACATGACCAAAGTAAAAAATGAACAGCAAACAAGAAACAAGCTCAAGATAAATTGCTTAAAGGATTCCTGCACAATTTATGGACCACACATGATTGATTGGCATTCCGTTTAGTTTATGGGTAAAGCCTTCAAAGATGATTACAAGTCTCCAAAAAATGTAATGAGCTTCTGAAAATACTGTAATCCTGTCCTTTATTACAAATACTGTCATATGCATTTCAATGCCTAAGGCTTACACGTTATCTAGTTATGTAAATATTCTCTGCATGGCAACAACAAAAAGTCTTTCAATGTTGGTAATTCTTTAACAGTATGCTTATTAAAGCTTACTTACATCTTAATATCTGACAAGCTTACCTGATGGTCATTAAAGCATTGCTACTTAAACACAGAGCAACAGGGCACTGCAACAGCATGCATTTTCTGAATAATAAGAAGCATAAATCAACAGTATAAAAATATGACGGAAAACCAGAACATTCTGCAAAATCAAGGACGGGTGAAAAGCCACGGTCATACTTGTGGCCTGCCTTGGATGGGAGAATACTCTGCACACTTACACTGCATAACTGCTCATTGCCTTGCTTGGACACATCCAAAGCCACTACAGTGGGGAGTGGGGTGCAACAAGTATGTCACAATTTGAAATGTCCCTGGCTGACTGTGATGCCTCATACCTCTCAACCTCAGAGCAAGAAATCTGGACAAAGCCATATATAGAAGTGGGACACAGGCCCAAAAATAAGAACAATTTTTAAATATTGCTCTTATAAACTTAGAAAGATAATAGACTAGTAGTAGGTCTTGCATTAGTATACATTTTCTGAAGGGTATGAAATCTGAAACTCAAATATATGCCATTATTTTCTAACTTCAGTCTTTAATGATTTGCCACTAATTTGCCAGAAAACCACACATTTATGAAAAAACGGACCACAAATGTTATGCAAAAATATAAAAATTGCCACACAATACAGTTGGGAACCTGCCAAAGAAGGGACACCTTTTTAATATTAGTACTGTTAAATTCAGCAGCTGACAAAATAAGAGCATCTACACAAATTTCTGTAATAAAAGTAATCTATAACTCTGATCATTACAGTTACTTATAATTGTAAACCCTCCACGTTTTCTTCCAAAATTGCCATTTTGCAGAGGGATTATTAGGGGGAGAGCAACATTTTGAGTCAAAAGTGGGGGCAGTTGAGAGGTTTGGATATTCCTAATTCTATAAAGCGACTTATAGAATTCAACCTCTTAATGCAGGAAATCTGGACAAGGCCAAATATATTGGGGGAACATACAAACAGTACTAAAAATTGCTCTTGTATAAACTCAAGACAGTTGATAGAATAACAGGTCTTGCTTTAGCATGCATTTTTCTGAAGGTTATGACGTCTGAAACTCAATGTCTGTCATTATTTAGTGACTTCATTCCTAAACGATTTGCCAGAAAACCACAAATTTTATGAGGAACAAACCAAAATTAAGAAGCAAAAATCTGGACAGTTGAGAGGTATAGTTCAGCCAGGGCTGTCTGAGTTTGCTGCCCTTCCCCCCTCACAAAATCATGGTCGAATGGAGCCTCCACCCTGCAGCCATTCCAATATACCGTTCCTTGGTTATTTCGTCCCATTTACCATAAACACTGTAATGTGCATACTGCTTTACTTCTGCAATGATTTGGATTTCATTTGAAAGTTTTATTTTTCATTTTACAGCACAAATACTAATATATATCTGCTAAACAAAGTAATGCAGTCTCACAATGAAAATGTACTTAGCATTAAGACTTCTCTGCCCTTGAAACTCACATTCATTGAAACAGCATTGAAACCCACATTCAAAGAAAATGCATTTTGCCAGTGGCAGATAAAGATTAACTTTGGGCTGTTTTCAAATCATAGGCCCATTGAACACGAAACATACACGTGCTCTTTGATACACCTTCCTGATTGTATTAAATTATATTCCTTGTACAATACAATACAGTTGTTAGAGGGCATTTCAAATTTATTGTTTTGAAAATTTTTCCAGTAAACAATGAAACAAAATGCATGCACCAATAATGACAAAACCACCCAATTCAGAACATTTCCATCATAAAAGTCTACTCAGACTTCTACAGTTCACCAGTATCAGCAAATATGCACAATCTCTGAAGAAGTAAAATTCATCTAAATTCCACGTTAAAGAAATCTGTAACTAATGAAGAGGTTTCTGCTAGCAAACAACTTTATATGTCATTGTTTCACCTACAAATAAAGTGCCTGTTGCTCTTGAGAAATAAATTGCCTATGCTGCATTAAAACATGATAAGCTAGTGATATCTCAATAGGGAATGGATGGCAAACTGATAACAGGTTCATAGTTACTAGGAATCTTCGCCAAAAAGGACCGCAGCATCCTCCCCCTTTGCAACATAGTACAGTAATGCATCTACCTACTGTGGGAGTAGAACCTACAGCCTTCTTCATCAAAAGCACATACACTACATGTTGTGCTATTAAAAATGCAAGTAGACTCAGCATAAGCAGCACTAAACTTTTGTTCCCCTGCAGCTCTCAGCTCCTTGTAAAATCTACTTGACACTCAGCTGTTTCTCTGAACTTTGCAGCACAAGAAATCTAGAAAAAGCCAAAATTTATTTTGGGGGGGGGCAAAATCCAGGGACACATTTTAAACATTGCTTGTATAATGTTGGAAAGTTACTAGAATAAAATGCTGCGTTACCACCATACATTTCACTGCCAAGTCTTAAACCCAGGACCCTGTACAAAACAGTCAGTGTAACATGCCACTATGCCAAATCAGCTGTTTTATGAAAGAGAGGAAGACAAACTTAAATGGCTACCATTTACTGAATTCAGTTCTCACCATAGCTGTCAATCTCTTAGCACAAAACACCTGAACAAAGTCAGTAATGGGGGAATACAGCCCCCAAACATATTCAGTGAATTCAGTTCTCACCATAGCTCTCAACCTTAGCACAAAAAACCTGGGAAAGCTAATAATGGGAGGATACAGTCCCAAAAATAGGGACAAATTTCAAATACCAATGTTATAAACTTAGAAAATTACTAGAATAAAATGTTTTGTGTTACCATGTACTTTATGAAGAATATGAAGTCTGAAATTCAAATGCCTGTTATTTTTATTTATTTAACATTTGTTAACCAGGAAAGTCTGACTTGGAACAAAAGCCAATTTTCAGCAGAGGCCAGGGAGAAACACTGCAGACTCCACACACAAGGCACCCAAGCCAAGAATCAAACCAGAAAACCTGTAGCTGTCAGGCAATAATGCTACCAGTGCACCACTGCACTACTGACTCTGTAAGGAAAAACAAACATACAGAAACCACAGATTTTATGAGGAACAGAACAAATATGAGGCAAAAATCTGCAAACTTATTTTACAAATGGTGGTGGATAGGGAATTCAGGCCACTTGCATCCATGGTACAGGGTTCAAGCCTGAGGTATTCTCCACCCACCACCATGTGTTCTCTGTGGCATTTCAAACACACACACACACACACACACACACACACACACACACACACACACACACACACACACACACCTGAATTAGTTCAATAGTTTCTGTTTACACAGAAATACACACTGACCTGAATTAGTTCCCTAGTCTCTATTTAAACAGAAATCCACAGCAGTAGTCTCTGTTCCTAGAAATCCACTTTCAGCCTGTGAGCCTGCAGTAGTATCTTCCCGTCTACACAGAAATCCACTCTCAGCCCGTGCAAGCTAACGGCTGGGTTTCCGGTCCTCCTGTTAGGTTTCTCAGCCTGCCGAAGATGCTGGTTTCCCGCAAGAGTAGGCTGGAAGCCCCAGCCTGCTGACGATGGCAGTCTGGAGTCATTCTGTTCCGCAGTCGTCATCACCGCACAGATTCTGGGCTGCAGGGCAGGGATGCTGTACTCCCTTATTCAGACTGCCTGGCAGAGCAGTCTGGAGTTCTGAGAGAGTACCTGGAACTCCATAAGCACAGTACGCATGCGTGGAGTTCCAGACTCATTCATTTTATTTTTCTTTTCTGTTTTAGTTTTCTTTTCTGTTTCCCTTTTCTTCTTCATTTCTAGGTGGGAGGGCTGCAGTCCTGCAGTCCAATAGCATGAGCCATCCCTGCACCTAGGACCATATAAATCTCTGTTTTCCATCTCTTATCCTTTTTGCTGTCCCTCAGGGGTCTGCACCTTCATCTGCTCTGAGCTCTTGGCCTTCTCTTCTGCTCTCACTCTCCTAAGCTCTTCTGAACTTCCTGAAATATCAGTCACTCTCATCTCCCAGAGGAGGAATATCTCACCCTTCCTCATCCTAAAACTGCATATATCGTATCTAATACTCTTCCTTCCTCCCTCATTTTCTGAGCAGCTACATTTTCCAACTCATTTATCCTTCTCCTGTTATTCTAGTTATTAATCCTTTAGTTCCTCACATATTTTCCTATATTCAGCATCTCCTTTTAGTTGTTCCCTGCACTATTTGTATGTAAATGTTCTCCTTGCCTCTTTCTTTCCTCTTTTCATGATAAGACAAATGCAATACAAAACAAATGCACCAAATACAGACAAAACAAAACTGAAAAATCCAGCCTGACTAGCTGGTCTTCTGTAAATTATATGCAAACCTTAAAGAATGGATGGCAAGCTGATAATAAAAATGTCAAAAGTCTCATTTATAATGTTTAATGCCAAGACCAAGTTCAATCTCAGTCCCAGGACTAGCCCATTATCCTGAACTGAATAGCAATATCAAAGCAGCAGGATTCTAGAGACAGCCAATTGAAAACCAATCCATATAATGGGGGACAAAGCCCACTGTAGTTCACCTGGATGATAACTGGTGCCATTGACCTTACCTCATACCACGTAACATACAGACAACCTTACCCTTTTAGACTCTACCAGTCCTTCATCAGTTATTGCTAATCCTTTCTTCCTTTTCTCTCCATAAAAGCCTTCTGTATACTTTCTGTATACTTTCTGCATCTCTTTTACTATAACCATCTTCGGGGAAACAGTAGATGTCACACCAAATGTAACAATTATACCAGCATCATCATGTTCACAATCAGAATATTCCATATCAGCATAAATCATCTTCTTAACCCTCTTTCCAGTTGTTTCTAAATCTTCACTAGCTCCTACTCACTTTGTTTAACCATCACCTCTAGGATGAATAAGATCTTAATACCTACAACTTCGTTCTATCTATCTTCATTACTCATGTCCTTGTGCCAGTCACTTCTCCATTGTAGACCTCTTACTAACTTTATAGTTTGGAATCTGAGACCTACCCTTTCTCTCACCATATGAATTTCTCTCAGAATCTCAGGCGATTATCTACATGCATTCTAAAACAACACCATGCATTCATCGACAGACATACAGTAATATCAGATACCCCTGGCTCATTTCTTTTCCCAGCCTAACCTTTCCATCTTATCCCATAAATCTCTACCCTCAAGCTGGAATTTCAGTAGAAATCACCCAGTGAAGGCTTAAAACTAAAACTTCTTCATAAATGAATTCCCTCAGAATCTTTTAAATACAGACCTATTACTTTCTCTCAACAGTATTCCTGATATCTAACTACACCCATCTCTCTCTCTCTCTCTTTGTAAGTAGTCTCTTCTATTCCAAACCAGCCAACAGCACTGTATTAATACTTGTGCCTTCTTCAAATAAGTGACCCAGCATCTTCATCTACACTCCCAGATAACAAACTAGCTGAAATCTTTGCATACACATTGATCAAAGACATAGATCTGTATCTCATCTTGTCCATATCACCTTATCTTCTTTTATGGAGGAAAAACCACCACCACTCTCCAAACTAAGGCAAGTAAATGCTCTTCCCCAGTGGCTGTGTCGAACATTTTCCTCAAATCCTTTTATACTTTCCTTTTCACCACTTTATAAAAAATCCACTGGAAGACAATCTTTTCTTGCCACCATTTATACTTTCCTTGCTGCAGTTGCTGTTGTTATCTCCCCTGTCATGACTTCCCATTACCATACTTTCCTCTTTCCTGTAGGTAATATAGACAGCCTTTATTGCTGCAACCCCCCTTTAACTAAAGTATTCCCCTCCATGGTATCTACAAGACATTGCACTGTGATACATCCATTTCCTTGCTCTTATTTCCTTTAGCCTCCTATTATACCACCTCCTTCATCCATATCTTTCTTTCCTCTGGTCTCCATTTTCACATATTGTAGCTCCAACTGCTGCCCTAAGCTAGCTAAAATGGAATACCTAGCTTCAGTGAGCATGCACAGACAAGCATCTTTATCAGTCCACACAAAATACACCTCCCTTACGTTACCTTCCATCATAAAACAGTCTATCCTGTTTGTCAGATTCCTCTCTTGGCTTCAGAAAGTTACCTTCCCCCGACCCCCTGACCCCCTTCATATTGTTCTACATATTTAATGAAGGCAGCTGTTAGCACAGTGTCTCAGTGGTTAAGACTGATCTCTGCTTCACAGCTCTAGGTTCCAATGTTCTGTCCTGATGTGCAGCCACTCTGTGTGGAGTCTGCATGTTTCATAACTGTCTTTTGTCTGTGTGCATGCTAGCTGACTGGCTGTCATAAAGTGCCTATACACATACACAGACACACACACACACACACATATATACATATATATATATATATATATATATATATATATATATATATATATATATATTGTATTACTTTTGCTCCTTTGGTTTAGGTCATGGCTGAATAAATTAAACTACATTAAAAACACCTGCTATAATAAGCACACATCTCATTTTTCTCACTCTCATCCTTAGTTAGCATCTTAAAAAATCTGAATATTTACCCTCTGACCTGCATTTTAGACTCCACTACCACCCATGTCTCTTTACCCCCATTCCCTATCTCCCTGTCAGCTACTGTCAAAGGTTAGGATTTTTTCTTGGCATTTAAAAATATTTTTTCATAATATCCAAAACAGCATTTTTATTTTCAAGAAAATATAATTTATTTGAAAAACTGTGTTACTTACCTCTGTAAATTCCGTTTCACTCACTATAGTGGCCCTACTCATATTATCAACCCTGTAGTTTCAGAAGCTTTCCTTATTGTTTCATTTCTACTAGGAATTATCCTATTTTTTTAAAATATAGATTTTATACACTATATGAATAAATATGTTTGTTTCATATTTTCTGTATGCTTTTCATAAACATGAATGTTGTGTAAGCATTAAGTACCAATGTGAACTTCATCACATTCAGTCCTTACTTTTTTTAAATGTTTTTCTTTTTTTGTGAAGTCTCACTGTGTACCCATTTGTATCACATGTATGGTATTTCTCTTCTTGATTATATTGCCAGTGCCTTGTGCTATTTCCCTAAGCACTGACACCATACATTAGCTTTGTTGTCTTTCATACTCTTGAGTGTATGTTCTTTATATTTCTGCTCCAGTACACTGCTGCATGCATCTGCATTTTGCCTTCATGTAGATCATTCGTATTTTTTAATGTTACTTCTATTGCAAAAAGATATTTTCAGATGTCCAAAGTAAAAAAACGCAGCAAAAAACTAAAGTCCAACACTGTAAAGGCCAAAGGCGAAAACCAAATAATAAAACCAGCGTGGAAACCACAGAAAGGGACATACAATGAAGACTTTATTAAAAAGAAGAGATAAGCGCTTTCAGTAAGAACCTTCTTCAGATCTTAAGAACATTGCACAAAAACAGCATATTTAAACTAGTTACAACCAATCAGAATCTACATACTAAATGACGTTTCTTTAACACAGGTTTAATAGGAAGGTGAGCATTTAACCTGTGCTGCTTATCAGCTAGTAATTCAGTTATCCAATGAAATTCAGTATATTCAGTATCATTAAAAACATCCCCACCTCTAATACTAGAATCAGTCACCTGTATTGCCATAAAAACAAATGTATGAAACAATGCAACATGCTTTGCTAGAGCATTGTTACTATTATTTGACAAAATATTTAAAAACATGTTGCAAAATCCTCTCTCTAAACGGCCTATCAATTTTTCCAATATAAAAACATGAACAATACTTACAAGCAGTGAAATATACTAAATGTTGAGTGGTACGATCAGCATACAGGTTAAGGGAATATCTATTCCCACAAAGATGAACAAAAACGTTGTCCTTTTTTATACGTGTACATGCCTTACAAGATTTACAAGAAAAAGTGCCCTTTCTTTGACTCATTATTCATCTAGTGGCAGGAGGCTGATTACAGAGCCTCTGTTTCAAATTCCTACAATTCTTGAAAAGAAAAGCAGGCTTTTCTCCCACTAGCTCCTTGATACGTTCATCTAACATAAGAAGTTTCCAATTGTTCTTAATAATATTACATACACTATCTATATCACTAGTGTAAGTAAGTGGGACTTTGACACTTTGTTTAAAAGGACAAAGCCTATTTGTACATCTGTTACTTTGGCTAACTTTATGAGATGCAGAAAATAAGGTGCACCCTTACTCTCATGTAACACTATCTTATTGTCCAATACACTATTCACTTCCTTAGATCGATATCCCCTACCAATCAAACACTTCGCAAAACTCTCAGATGCCTGTGCAAAATCATCTTCCGCAGTGTGTAGCCTTGAAATTCTAACTAATTGTCCTTTTATTAAATTCTTATATGTAAAACTAGGGTGCATACTTGTTCTGTGTAAATATTTATTCTTCCAGCATTTTTGCAGACATCTTAGTTGAAAATGTCCGACCATCTAAACTATATATACATACATCTAAAAAGTTGATAGGGTAAGCTGACACTTGTGATGTATACTTCAAAAAATCCACTGTCTGTTCCAAAAAAACAATGAACTGATTAAATTGTTCACTGGTACCACGCTACAACAGAAAAATATCATCAACAAATCTCTTGTAAAATGCAGAATGTTGAAAATATTCATGCATAGGCACCAATACATGATATTCCTTCCCGTATGCCAACACTTATTTATTATTTATTTATTTAACATTTGTTAACCGGGTTAGTCCATCTGAGCTAGGGGCCCATTTTCAGTGGAGACCCAAGGAGAAAAGCTCCAGACAATCTACAATTTTACAATAGATAAAAAAATACATAGTGGTCAGATGTACAAATACTTAACATAAGATCTATTCTCTACAATTCACAGCACTGCATTTTTTAAAACATTGAACATAATATTACAAAAGAACATGATATATGAGGTACACTCAGTATTTACAGAAGACACATAGTATAAGAGTAACTTTTGTGTTTATAAATATTGGAAGAATAAAGGAGAATTACATGACAGAGAGAAATGGACAGAAAGGGGGTGATATATCAAAGAAGAATAAAGGATGCATTACGTGAAAAATAATTGTCATGTGGGGGGTTGACATAGGCAGGACCAGGTCTTTTGTAGATAGTGTTTAAGTTCTTGTTTAAACAGGTGCTTTTGGGAAATGCTTCTTATACTGAGAGGTAGTGTGCTCCAAGCATGAGCTACAGAGTATTTATAAAGGGACTTTCCAATATTCTTGTTGGGTTTGTAGATGTCCAGAAGGTGTTTGTCAGTTGTATGAGGGTGACGGCAGGGCCAGAAGTAAGATACAAGGTTAGAGATAGACAGGCAGGAAGAGGGATCATTCAGAATACAGTGTGCAATATGTAATTGAGGCAGTAGTAGCTGTTTAGAGAATTCTGGCCAATGACGTGTCTTAATGGTGAGGCAGTGATGGGATTTGTAGGGAAGATTAGAGGCAAATCTGGCTATTTTGCTGTATGTTTGCTCAATCTACAATAATAAAACATAACTACAATATTTTTCAGAAGAAATAAAATACTAATTATAACAATATTACAACTTCACATCATCTACCTAATTCAATCCACATCCATTTGACCAAGCATCATAAACAATCTTTTAAGAAATTGCCATAACCACACCAATGCCCTAGAGTCAGCCTTCCTCCACCCCTAGAAAAAGTACACAACACCTATCCAACAACAACAACTTCTATAAACAATTTTCCACCTTAATATCTTCCCTACAGCCTAATAATCCCCAATCTCAAAATCTTTCCTACTCACCTTAGCCCAACCCCTAACTACCTTCCAGATTCTACTTCTCCTCATCCCCCTTTATCAACACCTCTAATTCACAAGCTAAAACCCTGACACTCTGCATTGACAACCTTCCCTGTAACAATACCTCCACTGCATCCATTATCATTGTAAATCTCTCAAGCTATTCTCATTAACCGCATCATCCACACATCATTCACCATAAAATAAAGCACTAAATCCTCCCCTACATAAAGGAGGCAACTCGCTAAGATCATGGACCATAGGCCCCATCATCAGCTGTATCCATCATAGGATAAATCCTATAAAAAACCATCCATAATCAGACAATAGCAACATCACTGGCTTCCAACGCCCTTGCAGCCACCACTTCAATAACTAACCCACCAGACCCAACACCCTTCACTCTTTAACCTTGTCTTTCACACACCACTCTCTCATTGACACTGTCCTCTCTCTTGATATGGTCAATTCAATCCAAAGCCTTTGATATGGTCAATCATCCCTCCAAAAAATCTTTCCCTATCCCACTCTTCAAGTCTTTGGTTTGTTTCTTGTAAACCACTTGTCCCTCTCTCTCAGGCTGTTTTGTGGCAAAGGCTCTTTCCTCAATCCCCTGTTCTTCTCTTTGTTCTCAAATGATCTTCTAGGGCCCCTTTCTCTTACCCTCAATTCTCCATGTTCATCATCTTATAATCCACCTTCTCTAATCCAAGCTGATTCTTCTATCATTGATCTCTCAGCATCTCTTCTTGAAAGAGTCTCTTTCCTAAGCCAAATCTTCTTCCATAAACAAAACCTTCAATAACACAAACAGCAAAACCAAAAACAAATTAAAAACAAATTCCAACCTTAAATTACTTCCCACACTACTGGCTAGTAGCCTGTCCAATATACTTCCTTCTACCTGCTTACAATGGACAACAAATACACCATACAATCACATTTAAACAAACTTACAACAATCATATTATTAACACACATATTAATTATTAACACTCAATTAGACATTTCCCTTCCCTCACCCCAAAGCAACTCCTACTACTCTCTACCTCTCTCGCTCACCTTCTCCCATCTAATAACCTCTATAACCAAACACAATTCAAACAAATTACCAATTTACACACAAAACATTACTCACAAAACTTGTAAAAGGCCTGTAACCCCCATCACCCCCATCACCATTAACACTGCAACCTTTCGACTGCCTGCAAAATTGCCTGCTGCATTTCTCTCTCAACTAACAACTGCTCACAAAATCACAAACCTTCACAACAACACACCAACACCCTAACAACAATCTATCTTAACACAATCTCTTCACCTGCATTCCCCTCGCCTAAACTCCTCTAATAAAATAACAAACTAGCTGGTGACTCCTTGTTCTCTCACTCCACCCACCCACCACCACACATAATGGATGGCAATGGAACCTCCTATTTCCTCTTTTCTTCTTTTTTCCTTCCCTCTTAAAATCTAAAAAAATCCTAAAAACTTAATGGTTGTGTGCCCTACAACCCCTGACTCTACCTACTCCCTGCTTAGCCTCTCTCTCTTCTTCTTCTCTACTTATACATAGCCAATAAATGTATAAATGTTATCTTCCACATTTTTAACCCAATGGTTTTTTTTTAATTATTTATATTATTAACTAATTCCTAATAATGTGCCATTATCTTATTGCTTTTTATATATTTATTATAAGTATGTGGTTTTTTTCTCCCGGCTTACTGAAAAAATGAAAATGAAAATGGAGACTAGCCCGGTCAACAAATGTAAAATAAAATAAATAAATAATAAATAAAGGTTTGGATAGTAGAGTAGAATGAATATTAGTAAGGATAAGGGCTGTTTGCCAGTGAATAGATTATTGCCTGTTGGAGAGGTAAATTGAAAACCAATTGATAGAGGAGCTAGATAAAGGTCAGAAAGTTTAGCTAGAAGTTTAGAGTGAGAGAGTGTCAAAGGCCTTAGAGAGATCAAGGAATAAACAGGAGACTAACATGTTGTTGTCCCAGGCTTCTGCTACTGTTTGGCTGAAGGAAAGTAGTGCACTGGAAGTGCTGTGGTGGGGTCTAATGCCAGCTATTGAGAATAAGAAAGAAATTATGTATTGCTACTATTATGCAAGAAGCTCAGAATTTGCAGACAGACAATATACAAAAAGATTAACAGATAAATTAGAGGAAAGAAAAATACTTCCACAAGAAAAACTGTCAGAAGCTTCAAATAAACAACTTTGTTTATTAATACAACAAATTTATGAAAAATCTTGGTCCGTTTGGAAAAAAGAAGCAACTGAGGAAGTGCAAAAATATAAAGAACAAAATACAGAGACTTTTGAAAGGCATAAAAAACATTGATATGGGAAAGAAAGAGAGATCTGATCTGGTGCAATATTTATGCAAAGGAGAAAGCCAAACTAATCAACACAAAAAAGGCAGCCCAGAGATAATCGAAGAGAAATATAGGCAAGGAAAATTTCACAATAAAAAAATATGATCACAAAGAAGGAATGTAGAACAGTATGATTAGTAAAGTATAAGTTAAAAATGTATTTATTTATTTATTTTCAGTTTGATTACTGGGGAAGTCCACTGGGCCACGAGGTACCCATTTTCAGTGGAGGCCCAGGAAGAAAAGCTCCATAGGCAGTACAATCAAGGTTACATAATGCAAGAGGTAAAATACAATGTCCAAAACAGTCAGGAAGATGTGAAATGCAGAGTATACATAGTAAGAGTGCAAAAACATTTTTTTTTGGCTTTAGGTAATTACATATTTGCATTATTTACATACTTACAGCCAACTGAAAGTCAGCTAAAACCATTTTGGTGGAAAATAAAAATGAAATAAGAGAGTAGATTGGTGCTGGAGTATAGAGGGCATTAGTGGAGAAAATCCCTTGAATTTATGTAGGGTGAAAGCAAGAACATTACCATTTGGAGGATAGGTGTAAGAAAAGTTGGGTCTTAAAGGAGTCCGTGTTAGGTATGGTCCTAAGTGATGGAGGGAGAGAGTTCCATTTTAAATAATAAAATAGAAGTTGAAGTTATGGAACACTTGTGAAGTGAAGGATTTAGTGTAGAAAGTTTAACACAGGTTACATCACAGCATGATGGAACAAGTCCCCAAAGTAAGGAGAAACAGGAGAAGCAGGAGCCATCTGAAGAAGAAATAGGAACATGGGAAGGAAAAACAGATTTAATATGGTATAATAATTATGCAAAGGAGAAAGCAAAAATAATCAAAGCAAAAAGTACAGCACCAAAGAGATTTGAAGAGAAATACAGGCAGAGGCATCCACACATGGAAAGTTGTACAATATAAAAAATAAGAAAACAAAGAGAAAAAGTAGAAAAGATAATTAGTAATGGAGAAGTTAAAGAAATAGAAAATGAGGATATGGATTACCTGCGAAGTGAAGGATTTAGTGTAGAAAATCTAAGTCAGAAAACATCACAGCAGGATACAGGAATGAATCCCTAAATTAAGGCAAACACAGTTGAGCAGGAAACATCTGATCAGTTGCTGTATGACTATACTTTGGAGCCTTCCAAGGAAACTCATGCAAATGTCTACTTGGAGTTGCACAGCAAGGGGAGGAACAGGAAACTGTGGTAACTCTAATGCAGCCAATGTTGTGGGTTGACAGGCCAGTGAGTTCCCATATGAAAGAGCAATGGATGACACAGGATGAAACCAAAAAGAATGTGGCACTGGAAGATGATGTGGAACTACCTATGGAATGCCTCCAGGAAATGGAGAACAAATAATATGCCCTCAGTTTAGAGGAAAATGACCTAAGAGAAGAGTTACTTGATTTAATAGGGATGGACAGATTAAAATCAGTGAAAGAAACAGATTACATGAAGTCAATAAACCCAAAAAGTTAAGTCTGATAAAACAAATGAACACAGTAATTAGGACTGTCCACAGAAATTCATGCAATACAACAGAAGTAAATAGGATACAGCTAAATTAACAACAGATAAAGTCTCACCACAAAAATACAGAGTAGTAAGATAAAGGAAGGGGAGAAATCAAATTCCATCATGGAAGTATCGAATAGAGAAAACTATAAAGCAATTAAGACAAGGTGTCACTGTTAGAAGAGTATAGAAGAGAGTAACAGATCAACAAAAATACTTAGAAAGATAGATATGATAAAACAATGCACAGTATCAGAACACATTAGGATCTATCATGTACTATCACAAATAATAAACTAAAAATATCAGCACAGGCAGAAAAAAATGAGAAAATATGCAGATAAATATAAAGGGAAAGTACAAAATAAGCAATTTATTGATGACCCAAAAAAGTTTTATAGAGAACTGGGAAACAAGGCAAAAGGAATCGAAACACCACCTATAAAAAGAAATAGATACAGTGTGGATAAATATTTATAAGGACCCTGTGGAACATAACAAAAATGATAAATGAATAGAAGTAAAAGGCCAAATGTACAGGATATGCAATGGGATGAAGTAACAGCTTGAAAGATTGAAACAAATTTAAGAAAAGCTCCTAACTGGAAAACCCCAGGCCCGGATGCAGTACCTAACTTCTGGTTAAAAGTATTAATGTCTTTACATGAAGATTTAGCCAAGAGTAAGAACTATTTATATGCACACCTTGAACAGACACCAGCCTGGCTAACAACAGGAAAAACAATACTCCAACTTAAGAGTGAACCTGCAAGCTATCCTAAAAATTATAGACCAATAGCTTGCCTTCCGATGATGTATAAACTATACACTGGAATTGATGCCGACAGAGTTTATAGTCATTTAGAAGAAAACTCAATAATGGCAGTAGAACAAAGGGGTAATAAAAGATAGTTGTATGGAACAAAGGATTATTTTATGTTAAATAAAGTCATAATGGATAAATGTAAAAAGGGAGAGAATGTAAGTATGGCATGGCTAGTCTATACAAAAGCATTTGATAGTGTCCCACATTCATGGATAAAAGAGTGCTTAAAAATGTATAAGATACACCCCACACTGATTGATTATATCACAGTGACCATGAAACAGTGGCACACCAGTCTACAGTTAAGTCATGATAAAGGACAAATTATTATTCAAGGGACACAAATTCAATTAGGGATATTCCAGGGTGACTCCTTTTCACCACTGCTCTTTTGTTTTGCCCTTAACCAGAGGCAGCTCATGCTATTGGGCTGCAGGACTTCAGCCCCCCAGCTGTAAAAAAGAAAAGAAACTAAAAGTAAAAATGAAAAATAAAAGTAAAAAAGAAAGAAAACAAACACAAGTCCCGAAAGTTCATGCATGTGCACTCGCAGCATTTCTCGATTTCCTGACTGCTGGTGAACCAGTTCAGAGCATGGGCACAGAATCCGGACTGCTGGTGAGACAGTACAAATTAGGAAGACAGCATTCAACAGCAGAGATCCCGACTGAAAGGGGATCAGACTGCAACGTCAGCAAACTGGGTAGCAGCTTGTTCTCACAGGAAGGAGAAGGACTTCCTCTCGCAGGCTTTTTCTGCAGGAATGGAAGGAAACTGGGCTTTGAACTTGTACAACACACTTTGCAGCAATGGAGCTGGGCTTAGGTTGTGTGTGTGTGTGTGTGTGTGTGTGTGTGTGTGTGTGTGTGTGTGTGTGTGTGTCTGTGAAATGCCCCAGTTACATATACCTGGTGGCTAGAGAGAACTCAGGAAATATACCTGGTGGTTAGACTCAAGCCCTGTACCTTGGGAGGAGGTAGCAAGAGCTTGAATTCCCTACCCACCACCACTTGTGAAATTTTGCCTCATATTTTTGTTCTTGTGAAATATGTGGTTTTCTGGATTTTGAATTCACTAACTAATGACAAACACTTGAATTTCAGACTTCATATTCTTCAGAAAGTACATGGTAACACAACCTTTTATTCTAGCAATTTTCTGTTTATAAGATCAATATTTGAAATTTGTCCCTATTTTTTGGGGCTGTATTCCCCCATTATTGGCTTTGTCTGGGTTTTTTGTGCTAAGAGGTTGAGAGCTATGGTGAGAACTGAATTCACTGAATATGTTTGGGAGCTGTATTCCACCATTATTGGCTTTGTCTATGTGTTTTGTGCTAAGAGGTTGAGAGCTATGGTGAGAACTTAATTCACTAAATGATAACCATTTAAGTTTCAGTCTACCTGGCTTTCAAAAAGTGGCTGATTAGGTATAGTGGTTTGTTACTCTGACTGTAGTGCACAGAGTCCAGGGTTCAAGACTTGGCAGTGGAATGCATGGCAATAACACACCATTTTATTGTAGCAACTTTCCAAGATTATACAAGCAATATTTAAAATGTGTCCTTAGTTTTGGGGCTTTTGCCCCCCCCCCCAAATACATTTTGGCTTTTTCCAGATTTGTGCTTCAAAGTTGAGATATACAGTTAAATGTTGAGTGGATTTTACAAGAAGCTGAGAGCTTGAAGAGAAGTTTAATGCTGCTTATGCTGAGTCTGCTTGTATTGCAGAGATTGTGCATATTTACTGATACTGGTGGATTGTAGAAGTTTGAGTAGACTTTTATGATGGAAATGTTCTGAACTGGGCAGTTTTGTCATTATTGGTGCATGCATTTTCTTTTATTGTTTACTGGAAAATTTTTCAAAACAATAAATTTAAATTGCCCTCTAACAGCTGTACTGTATTATACAAAGAATATAATTTAATACAATCAGGATGGTGTATCAAAGAACGCATGTATGTTTCCTGTGCAAGGGGCCTATGATTTGAAAACAGCCCACAGTTAATCTTTATCTGCCACTGGCCAGATGTATTTTCTTTGAATGTGGGTTTCAATGCTGTTTCAATGAATGTGAGTTTCAAGGGCATCGAAGTTTTAATACTAAGTCTATTTTCATTTTGAGAATATACTGATTTGTTGAACAGATATCTATTAGTGTTTGTGCTGTAAAATTTAAAATAAAACTTTTAAATGAAATCCAAATCATCGTAGAAGTAAAGCAGTCTGCACATTACAGTGTTTATGGTAAATGGGGCGAAATAGCCAAGTAATGGGACATTGAAATAGCTGCAGGGGGTGGCCCCATTCGACCATGATTTTGTGAGGGGGGAAGAGCTGCAAACTCAGACAGCCCCGGCTGTCCAGAGTTTTGCAAAATGAATAGATTTTTGCTTCTTATTTTTGGTTTGTTCCTCATAAAATTTGTGGTTTTCTGGCAAATCATTTCGGAATGAAGTCACTAAATAATGACAGACATTGAGTTTCAGATTTCATAATCTTCAGAAAAATGCATGCTAAAGCAAGACCTGTTGTTCTGTCCACTGACTAAGTTTATACAAGAGCAATTTTTAGTACTGTTTGTAATGTATATATTTGGCCTTGTCCAGATTTCCTGCATTAAGAGGATGAGAGGTACGCACAAATAAATCACTTTATAGAATTAGGTATATCCAGACAAACTGTCCCTGATTTTGGCTCAAAATGTTGCTCTCCCCCTAATAATCCCCCTGCAAAATGGCAAATTTGGAAGAAAGGTTTATAATTAATAAATAATTGTAATGGTCAGAGTTATAGATTACTTTTAATTTCAGAAATGCATGTAGATTCTCTTATTTTGTCAGCTGCTCAAATTAACAGTAATAATATTAAAAAAAGTGTCCCTTCTTTAACAGGTTCCCAGCTGTATTGTGTGGTTATTTTATATTTTTGCATTACATTTTTGGTCCATTTTTCATAAAATTGTGTTTTTCTGGCAAATTAGTGGCAAATCATTAAAGTTTGATGTTAGAAAATAATGACAGACATTTGAGTTTCAGATTTCATACCCTTCAGAAAATTCATACTAATCCAAGACCTACTATTCTGTTATCTTTCTAAGTTTATAAGAGCAATATTTAAAAATTGTCCTTATTTTTGGGCCTTTGTCTCACTTTTGTTTATGGCTTTGTCTAGATTTCTTGCTGTGAGGCTGAGAGGTATGACAAATGTGTCAGGGACATCACCATCAGCCAGAGAAATTTCAAATTGTGACATACTTGTTGCACCCCATTCCCCCACGTAGTGTCTCTGGATGTGTCCAAGCAAGGCAAGGAGCAGTTATGCAGTGTAAGTGTGCAGAGTATCCCCCACCCCCCCATTCAAGGTAGAAACAAGTACTACAGTGGCTTTTCATCTGTCCTTGATTTTGAAGAATGTTCTGGTTTTCTGTTATATTTTTATACTGCTGATTTATGCTTCTTATTCAGAAAATGCATGTTGTTGCATTGCCTGTTGCTCTGTGTTTAAGTAGCAATGCTTTAATAACCATCAGGTAAGCTTGTCTGAGACTGTAAGATGCAAGTAAGCTTTAATAAGTATACTGTTAAAGAATTACCAGCATTGAAAGGCTTTTTGTAGTTGCCATGCAGAGAATATTTACATTACTAGATAGTGTATAAACCTTAGGTATTGAAATGCATATGACAGTATTTGTAATAAAGGACAGGATTACAGTATTTTCAGAGGCTCGTTACATTTGTTGGAGACTTGCAGTCAACTTTGCAGGCTTTACCCATAAACTAAAGAGAATGCCAATCTATCATGTGTGGTCCATAACCTGTGCAGTAATCCTTTAAGCAATTTATCTTGAGCTTGTTTTTTGTTTGCTGTTCATTTCTTGGAACAACCTCATGTTGATCAGGATCGAACACAGGAATGGCTAAGGAGAGGTGAATTTAAACCAAAAGATGAAAGGTGAATATTGGCAGCTCAAGACAGTGGACTACTTGTATGTTGGTTTACAAAGTCCATTGAGCATGTGGGAGAAACACACAAATGTAGGTTTTGTAAAAGAATTGGAAACAGTTGCACGTCTTGTTGTTGGTTGAGATATACTAATGGCAGAAGAACTGTATACTAAAAGATATAATAATGTAGCAAAATTGTTGCATTGGGGATTGTGGAAACATTATTACACTGAAGTCACTGAAAACACTGGAAATATGAGCCACAAAGCATCACAGAAAATGATGAAGCTCCTATCACATGAGATCATCCATTACCAACAGTTCAAAAAATAGATGCAAGAAAAGCAGATATAGTAGTCCATGAAAAGAAAACAAGTATAGCATTGATTATTGAAATCACTACACCCAGTGACTACAGTGTCTTACATACAGAGAAACACAAAATCATAACATATCAGGATTTGCAGGCAGAAATGAGGGCAATGTGGAAGAAAGATACCCAGACAGTTCCAGTAGTAGTAGGAGCAACGGGTCTTATAAAAAATAATTTACAATTGTACTTAAATATGTTACCGATACATGTAACTCTGTACAAATTGCAGAAGGAGTCATTACTGGACACACTGCAGGTGCTGCATGAGCACTTCTGACTAACATCAAAGACTGATGCAATACTAATTTCATGAACTTTAATTATATATTGACTTAAGAATGGGGTCCAATGCCATCATGGTATCACAAACCCAAAAGATTGGAGAAATTAAAAAAAAAGTCTGCTTGGTCATTATTTGCTGAAGTGCCTGCACACTTATCGCTCGGGTTATCCCCAACAACTGTCTGTTCATAGCCTTGCTGTTTTCTTGGCATTCTACTGAATACAGTATTCATATCCCTCTTTGGCTGCCAGTGGTAATACTTCATCCTGCCAGTCCCTCTAGATGCTGAAATTTTCCAGGGAACCCCGTGGAGCTTTAGCCACCCTTTCAGATTATATTATTTTTATCTCACCATACCTTTACATTCTCTTTTAATCCATGTCATCCTGTCTAGCATATAGACGTAGATGTGTAGATAATGTCTATCCACCAAACCTTCTCATTTTACATTTCTAGTCTAATTATCAGTCTCATTATTTTACAGAGTTTGTTATTTGCTACTTCATTAACCCTTCATTAATCATTCACATCTGACCCCTGTTTTACATATATGGTTACTCCTCCATCAGACTTTCCTTTACTATCTTGCTAATAGGCTTTTATCCAAGAAATTCTATATCATATTTTCATTTTTTAACTGTGTTGATATATCCCTTCCTTTCCCTTTTAAAACACCATCTATAATCACCAATTTCCCTAGAATATTTTCTTCACACAATAATTCTTTCTATCCATGCTTTCTACATGTGCCCTCTGTAGCATCATATTTTATGTTTACTTCTCCCTTCTCCTCTGTGTTAATCCTTTCCTTCACAGTTTACTATCATGGCATAGTTATTTGAAGGCAATTTCCAGTCGATGTTTAGGCACTGCTGTTATCCCTTGACTAAGATGAAGTTTGTCCCTGGTGTACAGCTCTTACAATACAGCACTTTCTTCTAGTTTTCTGATAGCTCAAAGTCCTGGACTTTAGTTCATTTACATAGCTAACAGTTAAATAATTGATCCTCTGTTACCTTACAATAGAGAGAGCTACTTTTGACATAGATCCTTCACCTGTTCACATACCTCTCAACCTCTTAGTGCAAACAATCTGGACAGAGCCAAATATAATGGGGTATAAAGGCCCAAAAATAGGGACAGATTTTACATATTGCTTTTATAAATTTAAAAAGTTGCTATAATAACAAGTTTCACATGAGCACACATTTTCTGAAGGTTATGAAGTCTGCAACGCCAAAGTCTGTCATTATTTAATGACTTCAGTTGCCAGTGATTTGCCATAAAAATTCTATGAGGAAGAGACTAAAAATATGAGGCAAAAATCTGGGCATTCTGCAGAAAACTGGACAGCTGAGAGGTATGCCTGTCTGTCACCTTCTTGGCACACTTTCTGCAGACCAACCCTCTGTTTCTTTGTATCCAATCTAGAATCACTCTGGCATGAGAAAAAAAGAAGTGTAATTTGCTTTAGCCCTTTTTAAATGTGTCTGCCATTATAGGAGCCACACAGACTGATACAAAAGCACAACCTATTGTTATTTCCATAATTGTGAGGTTAATCTAAAAACACATTCCTAAAGATAAAAAACACAAGCTGGGTTGATAAACTTGCAAAAACAAGAAAGCAGGCAACGTGTCAGCTAAATCCACAAAGACGAACCACCACTTAGACCCTGGTCTGAAGAAGTTTAATATTCATTTAAACGAAAGCGCTAACATTTTAATACAGTTTTATTTTTGGAATAAAGCTTGGGATCATTTTATACTTCTAAGTGGTGGTTCTTCTTTGTGGATTTAGCTGACACATTCCTAAAGATGGTAGCCACCCTCTTACCAGGAATTTTTCTGGCTCATTGCATATTATAAAAAGTAACAAAGAGTAGTATTTAAAAATAAAGTAATTATACTCTTCTTCTTCTTTCAGCTGCTCCTGTTAGGGGTCGCCACAGCAGATCAACTGTTTCCATTTCTTCCTGTCCTCTGCATCTTGCTCTGTCACACCAACCACCTGCATGTCCTCTCTCACCACATCCATAAACCTTATCTTAGGCCTTCCTCTTTTCCTGTTACCTGGCAGCTTCATCATTAGCATCTATTTCCCAATATACTCTGCATCCCTCCTCAGCACATGTCCAAACCAACGTAATCTTGCCTCTCTGTCTTTGTCTCCAAACCTTCCAACCTGGGCTGACCCTCTAATATACTTATTCCTAATCCTGTCCACCCTCATCACACCCAGTGCAAATCTTAACATCTTCACCTCTGCCACATCAAGTTCTGACTCCTGCCTTTTTGTCAGTGCCACTGTCTCCAACCCATATAACATAACTGGCCTCACTACCCTCTTGTAGACCTTCCATTTCACTCTTACTGGTACTTGTCTGTCAGAAATCACTCCTGACACTCTTCTCCACCCACTCCATCCTGCCTGTACTCTCTTCTTCACCTCTCTTCCACACTCACCATTACTCTGAACTGTTGATCCCAAGTACTTAAACTCATTCACCTACCACCTCTACTCCCTGCATCCTCACCATTCCTCTAACCTCCCTCTCATTCACACACATATATTCTGTTTTAGTCCTGCTGACCTTCATTCCTCTTCTTTCTAGAGCATATCTCCACCTCTCCAGGGTCTCCTCCACCTGCTCCCTCCTCTCACTACAGATCACAATGTCATCTGCAAACATCATAGTCCACGGGGACTCCTGTCTGATCTCGTCTGTCAACCTGTCCATCACCATTGCAAATAAGAAAGGGCTCAGAGCTGATCCTTGATGTAATCCCACCTCCACCTTAAACGCATCTGTCACTCCCACTGCAGACCTCACCGCTGTCACACTACCCTTGTACATATCCTGTACCACTCTTACATACTTCTCTGACACTCCCGACTTCCTCATACAGTACCACAACTCCTCTCTAGGCACCCTGTCATATGCTTTCTCTAAATCCACAAAGACACAATGCAACTCTGTTCTCAGGGTAGCAAGTCTTCTTCCAACTTCTCGATGCATCTGAGTGACCAACAAAATCGCTCCTTCTTGAACCTTAATCTTTCGCTGTTCTTTCCCTGCTGAGCTACTTTATGCATTTTTCCAGTTCTACTCTCGCCAAAAAGTGTCCAACCTAAGCTTGTACCATTTTGCTTTCTGCAGCTGATGCAACTATTACTCCAAACTGCTCCATACTTTTTCTTTTTCCATTCTTTTCTTTCTTATAATTACATCTCTTTCCATTTATATCACTGACTTCAAGTCTCCTCTTTCTCCATATCTGCTTGTAACTTCTACATAATTCTATACCTAATTTCCCATGCTTCCGCTTCTGCACTCTCCTCCTGAACATAAAAAGGTCTGCTAAAAATCTCTCTCTCTCTCTCTCTCTATATATATATATATATATATATATATATATATATATATATATATATATATATATTATATGTGTAAACATAAAATCATCATTATCATCATCATTAGCCCCCTTTTCCCCATTTCTTTTCAAAAGGTTAAGACAAAAGAACAAAACACGGAGGAAAAAGCTGGTTTGAAATATAGATAAGGTGCAAGAAAAAACATGAAAACCAGCTAAGCGGAAACGTACAAACTACTTTAATAAATACACATAGCTAAAACCAAAAAAAGAAGCAGGAATAAAATTGATGAGCACTTTTGCACCTACACTGGGTGCTTCATCAGATCTAAAAAATGTAAGAGAAGACACAATTAAATACAATATGGTTGACTGAACAATACCTAACAAATTATCACTTCAGACCCAGTGATTTCAATATGGGTCTTTAAGGAACATGTTTGTTCAATCCTTTACCCCTATGGACTTCCAATATAAGAATATAAGAATCCATTCAATCTCTAGACACTCAGACCGTGTCTTGATATCACCCCTTCTAGCTGTAGTACAGTACATTTCAGTAACCATAAATTTAAATGTATGCATAACTCCTTCATTTAGTATATGCTTCCCCAAAGCAGTCCTTGTATTACCTTTGTTAATATAATAGAGATGTTCCTTAATCCAATCCCTAAGACACAGATGAGTCTTCCCAACATAGTAGCAATGACATATTTCACAGATTGCTAAATATACAATATCCCTAGTACTACAATCAACATACAGACTGAATTCAAACATCTGTCCTCTAACTGGGTGCACAAAGGAGTTATCTACCTGTATGTACTTACAGACATTGCAAACTCTACATGGGTAGGTGCCAAACCTCTGAGATATTCTATTACTGTCTTTTACTTCAGCATTCAATGGTTTATAACAAAACATTTTTTTTCAGTGAGAGACTATTCTTAAACATAAAATGAGGCTCCTTATCAAGTAGCTCTTTCATTTACCTTCATACATCAGCACCCACCAATGTTTCCTAATAATATCACAAACGAAATTAACATTACTGGAATATATCAAAAACATTCTCAACTGACTGTCCCTATCGTCCTTATGTGATGTATTATCTACATCACCTATTGGAAAATACGGTCTAGATCTAGTTTGTCCGAGTGATACTACTCCATTTTATGCTTGTGAAATATCAAAATCAAAGTAGCCTATCTGTTGAAGCTCATTAGTCAGGACATTGAAAGAATCATACATCTCACTATTTCTAGTATGTAATCTAGCGTCCCTAAAAAACTGACCTTTCACAATATTCCACTTAACTTGAGATGCATACTTTGAGCATGCAACATGTTATTCCTCTTACATGATTTCTTAAAAAGCATCATACCTAAACCATCAAAAGACCTATTAATACAGACATCTAAAAAATCAATCATGGACAAAGAATATTTAAAAGTAAATCTTAAAAAAAATCAATGTTCCCTTGGAAATAACCAATGAATTCGTTCAGTGCCTCTCATGACCCTGACCATATAAAAAATATGTCATCAACAAAGTGGCCATAATATAATAAAATAGAACTCAGCTGTAAATTACAATCATCGAAAATGAGTAGCCTCCCAGTGTGCGAGCACTATGTTCAAGTAACTATTTGTGCACATGGTGCCCATAGCAACACCTATCTTTTGAGCATAATACTTATCAGCAAATGAGAAAGCATTATTAGTTAAAACTATTTTAAGTAGAGACCAAATTAGATAGACCCATTCAGCTGTGTAATCAGAATGTTCACACAAGAAACACCTTACATACTCTATACCAACTTCGTTAGGTATGGAGGTGAACAGAGAAACAACATCCATAGTAACTAATACATAATCTTATACATTATTAGCAGCTGATCACTCAGATAGCCTTTTCAAAAAATGTTTGGTATCTTTAAGTATCATATCTGCTTTCTTAACCATAGGGCGAAGCTGACTTTCAACATGCATAGACATGGGCTCTCTTATCCACCCCTACCAGAAACTATCAGTCACATTGGTGGATTGGTCAAGCATTTATGGACCTCAGGGATTCCATATATTATGGGTATAAGCAGATATTCAACCATAATAAATTCAGATAACTTACTATTGATGACACCTTCTGTCAGTAGTTCATGAATCTGCATATTCACATTTTCAATTACTTTAAATACTTCAAGTCTACAACACTCAGTGTAAGTCACAGCATCATCCAGCACTGTAGGCATACTATTAACATAGTCGGCGGTATTCATTATAGCAATTCCTCCCCCTTTATCTGCTGGATGAATATACAAGTCATCATGTGCAATTAATTTGCATAAAGTCCTAAACTGCATCTTACTCATATTAAAAATACCTGCTTCTTTTACTAAGAAAATCATAGATATCATCTTCACACAATTTTCTAAATACCTCAACCAATGGAGGGTTCACAGGTACCTACTGACGTGGTCATTGAAAATTTGAAAAACATTTAGTAATATTCCCATACATTAATTTGAGTGAAATGTTGCTTAGAAAAAAGTTTAAGATCAAGCAGAACATCATGCAAGCATAACCCTTTAGCTGGAATAAAGGCAAACCAAAATTTAATACCTCACATTGTTCTGTTGTAAGTGTAGTTGAAATATTAATTATTAAGTCTTCAGTACTTTGCTCCAAACCACAGTGCTCAACTCCATTTATCCCGATAACTGCAGTCTCTTGCATCCAAATCTGTTTCTGCTCTTTGAGCAGCCACTCATTTCCTGTCTCACAGCAGTTACCTGCTCTCGTAGTTGCAGATGCAAAAAAGGCTGAATAAATGAAGCCAAAATGGTACCTCCCACCACTGAGTCTGGGAAGTTCAAAACACTAGAACCATATTTAGTCCTAGTAGATGTAATAACCACAATCTCACTCCTTTTCTCATCCATACAGGAAACCTTAACATCCAATTGCCCAAGGCTTTGTGTATTCAAAACAAAATCATTAGTACTGTGATGGCCCACCACTGCCAATCAGTAATCAAGGAGCTTCAATCCTCACCACTGGCAAATGCAGAGGGATGTTTGCTGAGAGGATAACAGGTATACACACACACACACACACACACACACACACACACACACACACACACACACACACACACACACACACACACTATTTCCAGATGCAGCTGTCTGCATCAAGTGCAATTTCCCTTAAGAGCACACAGAGACCACAGTCAATCCAGGGCTGCTTTCTCCCTCTTTCCCCAGATCCCCAGTAAGACTCCCCACCGACACAACTATAGAGTTGAGATCTCAGCTGAGTGATAAAGCCAAGACTTCCAGCACCCTCTCTGTCCAACCAGTGCTTCGTGTCCTTGCTCAAGTAACTGACACGCATACTCTTTTACACACACACACACACACACACACACACACACACACACACACACACACACACCTGAGAAAGACTGGCACAGGTTTACTAGCTATGCCCCCTTCTATTAAAACTATAAGGTAGTTTTCACTGCCACCAGTCACTTTTCGACAGCTGCTTTAAGGCCCTTAACAAATGGTGACCAATTTTACTGTGTAATATTAGTATTAATATTAATACAAATGGCAGTTTGACCAAGAGCATGGCTATTAGGAGTGGTCCACACAGTGTCACCAAATAAATATGCAAGTACTCTCAAAACTTAAATATCTCTACACAGATCAGCCACAATGAAAGGATTAAATATATTTAATAATAAATAATAAAAGAACAAGGCAATACTAAATATATATTCACAGTGACATCAGAGTTCAAAACCACAGGAAATATTTAAAATAATATTGCAGTACAGGCTCACACAGAAAAAAAAAAATCTAAACTAAGCTTTACTATATTCCTGTTTGAATCTAAGAGAATTATACTATTAAAGCAAGGCAGATGATGTGAATGGTTCTTGTTGTCAGGTCCAAGACTGAATGCAGAATGCTCTGTCTCACTAAGAGACCTGTAAAATTAATATCTAAAATATTAGTCTTGGGATAGCTTGCAGAATGACATAATTTCTTGTCATCTGACTTCTAGTTCTCATGCAAACCCCCCACTGTTGGAAGTTGACAGTATTTAGCATCTACCTGTAAAAATATGCAGACAAGGGCTTTTGCTCAGATCTTTGTCAGATGCTGGTAGTCATAAAATAATTGCCTTCCTTCATGCTTCAAAAGTAGCAACTAGTTCACTCCAAGGACAATACAGAAAGCTTCCTAATACATACTTTATATCTCTAGCTGCACTGAAAACTTGAGAGGTAGCCTCTTTACTGCATAACCTAAAAAGTAATTTAATTTCAGATATTTTTCTGAGCTGAGGTTAACCTCCTGTATTCCAGTTTCCACTGTTAAAATATATACAATTAAACAGTTGCAAAAGTGTATGTACATTTCTGTTCTCTTCCAGTAGGGCACACTGTGGTTACATTTTAAACACAGCACTTTGCAAATACCTTTTCAACACACGCGTCTGTACAAGCAGTTTAATATACAAGACATATAGTTGTAATGGGTCTACTTTGTTTCATTGAATCTCATTTCACTGAATTTCATTTCACTCCTACCAGATCACTGAAAACTCAAATTACTGAAAACTCATTTCACTGAATCTCATCTCACTGAACTGCAGTTAGTATATATGGCACTGTGTAGAGTACTGCAAGGCAAGTAAAAGGTATATGCCCTTTTCCACACTGTAGTCTGATCCTGGAGTTAGTATATAGTTAGGGGTGTGTGGGGGGCACAGGCACAGCCCCCCACATTGGGGGGTGTGGCAGGTGTAGCCCTCACCTTGTTTGTTTTATATTGTATTTTACCAAAAACTTCAAAACAATACATTTTAAACAATAGACATGCATAGTTACAACACCAGTGACTAACTCTCTCTGAAAGACAATAAGTACTCAAAATAAGTGGGGGGCTACTCCCTTCAAACCCCCAATGTGGGGGCCTGTGCCCCCCACCCCCTAACTATATATACTAACTCCAGGATCGCACTACAGTGGGAAAAAGGGCATATACCTTTTACTTGCCTTACAGTACTCTACACAGTGCCATATATACTAACTGCAGTTCAGTGAAATGAGATTCAATGAAATTAGTTTTTAGTAATTTGTGTTCTTAGCGATGTGGTCGAGGTGAAATGAAATGAGATTCAACGAAACAAAGTAGACCGAGTTGTAATACATTCATAACACAAGTATCTTGTATAAATCATTTTGATATTCACCAATGACATATAGTTATTTACAAAATTCCAACTTGCTGTGCTGGCAGTATCTCCTTTCATCACAAGTACTATTAACATTGCTACCAGCTTCAGAAGAAAATGGTTGTGCAGTTCCTGACAAATAGGAAACCTCCCTTTGCTTTTCCAATCTGTTCTGCACTTTTACTTCATTTTGCCCATTCCGATTGGTTCTTAGCCATGAAAAAATTTATCTGTCTTGAAAGTCAGCAATATCTCTTTGCAGATTTTTCCTTTTGGCATCCATGAAACACTTGTAATACATACCTATATCGGAGAACAAATCATCATGTTTCTGGCTACAAGAAGTCACATCCAAAAGCCTATTAATGTTTTCTAAATCTTGAGCAATCTCATTTCAGTCACAAGTCTCAATAGGACCAAAACATTTAATCAATAACTATGTACCTGGAGCTCATCTCCAGATTAAATGTTTGTCATTCATTTAATAACTCAGTAAACAAATTGCCGTACGTAGGCATCTTGCATGTATGCAAACCCCCTGGGTGTTCGGGTGTCGTGTCAACTGCCATGGCACTTTTCTTGAGTCAATGCCATACTCCTAGCCCTTCTACAGTCATGCAGGTCGTCTCTTCTAATCCATCCATTTCTTGGCTGGATGTCTATCATTTCCTTTGCTTTCTTCTTGTCTCTCCCAACACTGTCTTCTGCTTTCCTGCACATGTGCCAGAAACATCATAATCTGTTCTTTTTGACATTCTGTGCAAATGGGGCTACTTGGACTTCTGCTCTAATGTTGTCATTTCTAACTCTGACTCATAGTATGTATCCTACCACCCATCTCAGGCATTTCATCACCATCACCTCTAGTTTCCTCAACTGAAATGTCTTCACTGTCCAAGTTTCTGTACCATGTATTTATTTATTTAGTTAGTTATTTAGTTAGTTATTTTTTAGTTATCTGTCTATCTATTTGTCTGTCTATCTGTCTACCTATCCATCTGTCTATCTATCTGTTTTTTGTTGACTGGATTAGTCTCACTAGACTACAGGCCTCTTTTCAATGGAGGCCCAAGATTCTACTATTAGGGGAAATTTCGCTAGGGCACCAGGGAATTTCCCCTACTCTTTTTGATATGTGTCATGAAATCTTTTGCATCCACTACAGCTACCACCAGCTCAAAGAGATGGGACCTCAGTTTAATGTCTCATTATTCAGTGGTATCGGTCACAATACATTGTTGTACACTTTACTTTTCAGCTTCTTTGGAATTTTTCTGTCACCCACACTACCCCTGGCAGTCTGTGCCATTTGCTTGCACTACTTCTGATTCTAGCTTTGCCATTTTCATTCAGACTTCCCTTCTCCTCAAGTACCCCTCACAGATACTTGAAGCTGTTAACTTTGTCCACTATTTCCCATCAATCTCAGTTTTCAGATTCTTCTGATTTCCACATTTTGCTGCTATAATAACTGTTTTATCTCTACTCAGTTTCATCCCACATGCCTTTGGTTTTGCATTCCATTCCCCTATCATTTTGTGAAGTTGCTGTTCAGAGTTTTCTTATAATACCACATCATTTGCAATCAGCAACTTTTTTGAGCTTTCACATCTGTACTATTTGATAATGTTGTCCATCACCAGTATGAACAGCAATGGGCTCAGAGATGAATCATGATGCACACCCATTCACACTGGGATCCCCTATGCATGTCTGATCACTGTTTGTACTTGTGTCATTTGGCCCTGGAGCATAGCCTGCAGTAATTCTGTCATGTTTCTGGGACTTCAAACCATCACAGGACTATCCAAATCACCTTTGTTAGGACCTTGTCATTTGTTTTCTAAGTCAGAGGATGCCCATGTGGTCTCTTTCCTCATCCTTAACTTATTTCTCCACTATCTGTATTACTGCAGACATCTGGTCAGTTGTACAGCATCTTGATCTGAATACCAAATTACTCATCTCCCATGTTATTTTCTACTAGTCTGTATATTCATTTATCAAGAAACCTCTCCATAATTTACAGGAAGTGTAGAAGGTGTTCTAAACCTCTGTACTGCCCACAGTTGTGAATGCCCCCTTCATTCTTGTACACTGGCAGTAGAATGCTTATTATCCAGTTATTGGGGATACACCTTTCTTTCCATACTTGTATGAGTACCTTCTGGAGCCATTTCTCCTCTAACTCACCTAACATCTTGATCATATCTGCTGTGACTTCATCCAACCCTGCTTTCCTTTATTTTCCTTAAAATTGCTTTCACTTCTTCTAAGGTAGGTTCTTTCTTTATCATTGGCTGGGCATGGAGCAATACAGTTTCTGTGAAGTTTGCTACATTTAGAAGTTGTTAGAAATGTTCCTTCCACCTGCCTTTAATGCCCTGAGGACTGGGATCACATATCTGGTCAACAGTCTTCACACATACTGCTTTGAGACACTGCTATTATTCTTTGATTCCAACTATTTCCTCATGTTCCTTCTTGTTCTTTCACATTAGTCATCTTCCAGGTCTTCAGCTTATTCTTTGTGGACATTTAAGCTTTCTCTGACCACTGCAAATTGCAGCTTATTGTAGCTATTGATGGTTTATGTTGTGGGCTAATTGTTTCACTGGGGATGACTTTGCAAGCTCTAATGCTAATCCATTGTCCTTTCATTACTAGAATGAAGTCCACCTGAGTTTTCTGTTGCTCACATGGTTTAACTTTGAATTATTGAGCATACTTATTTCAACATACACAAACTTGTAATAAAAATACACACATAAAGATCCTCTGAATTGAGGCCAACAAGTTTCAATGCACTTACAAACATTGAATCATGACATTTTCCTTACTGTGTGTAGACCAAGGAAATGAGCACTAACATAAATCCTGTAATGGCAGGGCAAGTCCATTAGTGCTGTCAATTTTCAGGTCTCCAGACTGTACATATCAAGTTTAAGGCAAATGACAATTTAAAGAAGTAGATATACATGATGTGTCTACCTATTGATCTATCTGTTTATACACACACACACACACACACACACACACACACACACACACACACACACACACACACACACACACACACACAAGCACATATATTTATTTGTAAAATATAAAGTAACCCAGAGAGTATTTCACTTTATGCTTGGTTCCCAAATAGACAAAGAGCTATGTAAGAACTATCCTACATCTCTTGATTGGTTGTATGGATGTGCATCAGAACTGTGATGGTATGTGCTCATTAGTAGGGCTGAATGAAGCTACAGGAGACAGTAAAAGAAAAAACTCTTCATTTCAGTACAGAAAGGGACAGTTTTCTTTACTACCACTAGCATTCTACAAAGTGTTGAATTCATAAAGGTACTGCAACATGTACACAGCCTTTTTTGGTATTCAGCAAGCACCCATACATGGTGCTATATGGTCCTCCAACATGAACACATGCAGCACAGTGAAGGGCTGGCCATACTGGCCATGCTGAATGCTAATGAGGCATTCTGGGGGAGAGAGGCATATGCTAATTAACCATGTGCTCTGTTTATGGTACCACCATCAGGAAGCCATCTAGATGGCCAAACAGTTCAAGAAAGTGCTCAGCCTTCTAGATCAGCATGGCCATCTCCACCACATAGCAGTAGCAGACATGGCCAAAAGGCTATGTTCAACCGCTGAACACAAACATGGTGGGAGGGGGACCAGTAAACACCAGGAATTACTTTAAAAGAGCTATAATGACACCAACATCAAAATAGGGATCAGAGATGGGGGGAGCCATTGAATACCAGGGAGAAAAGCTCAAAATCACATAACAACACTACCACTACTATGGAGGAAGAGATGCAGTGCCATATGAGTATCAGCATTACTAAAGGGATTGAGGGTGGGGGAACCACTGGACACCAGGGAGGAAATGTTTAAAGTGTTGCACTGACACCAATGTTAATATAGGGATGGGAGGAGCGGAGATACAGTGCCATACCAGCAACAACATTACAGTGGGAATCAGGAGTAGGGGGATACACTAGGCATAAGGGAATCCTTTAAGTGCCTTGATGGCACCTATGTTGCATCAGTGATGGGGGTGGGGAAACTACTGGGCACCAGGGATGATTCTTTAAAGTGCTGTAATGGTACCTAGAGTGTAACAGGAATCAGTGGTGGGGGGGATATACTAGACACCATGGCCTAATACGTAATATATACTACAAGGATGGGGGGATCCACGGGAGGGTAGGGACAGGTGCAGGGACTTTGGAGTGCATGTGTGTGTGTGTGTGTGTGTGTGTGTGTGTGTGTGTGTGTGTGTGTGTGTGTGTGTGTGTGTGTGTGTGTGTGTGTGTGTGTGTGTGTGTGTGTGTGTGTGTGTGTGTGTGTGTGTGTGTGTGTGTGTGTGTGTGTTTGTGTGTGTGCACGTGTGTTCATTCGTGCATGTGTAAGAGATTGGAAAGGGGATTTCCCTGCCTACACATGCATCAGGTTACTATTGTGACATGCAAATTGACCGTGATCTGCAAATACTGGTAGTACCTGCAATTCTGGAAACATACACATTAGCCAATAATGAATTCTTACTGTGTCATGGCTCGCATGTTTCTGAATCACAAATGGGCATGTCACACTGGAAAGGCATTTCTAGCACAAAGTATCTGGTTCATGATAGCAACTTTAATGAATACAAGGAAACGTTTGCACCCGAAGAAATTAGGCACCCCCAAAGCCATAGAAAGGTAGTATGGAAGAGACAGTGCTAACTTGCAGAGCATAGTTTACTTATAGTTGTTGGTCAGTTTTTATAATAATAAAGTTTTCCTTAACAGATTGTGAATGTCTGAACAATGACAATTTTGGCATCCGCCATCAGCTTAAATGGGTGGTATGAGTTAATATTGCATCTGGACATCCCAGTGTGTTTTTCATGTTGGAAGGTGCTACATAGTTTTGGTTTTAGCAGTTCAAAGGCATTTTTTTAATTCAACTGAAAAACATTTGAATTTCTATGCATGAAATGAACAATAACAGCAAAGAAAGCATTTTCAAAATAAATGCTTCTTCGGTTCTGATATATTATATTGTGTACATGTTTGTCAAAGGCATTTTGTTGAATAGTTACTGTTAATTTTATCCTCCAAATTTTTTTTTCCTACTTAAATGAGTGTAGTATGTTCATGATGCTGAACTGACACCTTTTGAGAAGTACTTTATGTTGTTTAAAGAGTTGTGTGGTTTTAGAGATACCTATACAGCCTTTTTACAAGAGCAGCAAGTAGTATATGCAATAAATGCTAGCAGATTGTGTTTACTTAACTGGAGCAACACCACCAAGTCAGCAAAATAGTTGCATTTTGGCACTGGTGGCATTTATATGACACTTAGAATTTCACCCTCCAGTTTTCCTAACACATACTTATTAGGTAAGGAAAAAATAATCAGTGATGCAGAACATATTAGCCCCAAGCATTATCCATCCATCCATCCATCCACCCATTCAACAATCCATCCACAACCCATTTTTCCCATTATGGCAAGAAGAAGTTGCACCCATACTTGTAGATGTAAATCTCTCTGTCTCGCTACATATGTATATATTGATTAACATATATATATTTGGTTTTATTGGCCTGAATGTATATATATAAAGACTTAAAAAGTAAAACGTCATGGGTATTCAAAAGCCATATAGCTAAAACACTTAAATGACCACTATGGGCAAATGATGAAAAACATATATGTTTTATCTTGCCATGATTTAGTGCACCTCCCAAAGCTGTCTGCAGCAAAATAAGTACTCATGCCTAATTTTATTTTTTATTATCCTTGTCTGCCCTCATGGGGGCAGACATCATGATTCCTTTAGAAAACTAGGTCTGTCCTATGCTGCACAAATTGTGAGAATAAGTAGCCCTACCATTTGTTGTCAGACTAGACTTCAATTCACTTAGAATGGAATATCTGAAAAAAAAACTGCCAAAAGTCTGCAGTTCATGTGCCATTGATTGGTCTGCACTGAATTTTACAAATGTTCTTACTGATGTACTACACATTTCCTGAAAGAAGCTTGCAAAAGTGTCAACAAATTACTGAGATAAAAATACTTTTTACAAGCAGCAGTTTTGCAAGTTTGAATTTTTGGTCAGGTTACTCCTCCCATCTTCCCTCCATCATTGAGTTAGTGCCTCACATTTCCAGCTTGGCTAGATTCAACTGATTTGTCAACTTTGCATGACAATAAACATCAAACAATTCACAGCCTGGTGTGCCACTAAAGCTGTTCCCTCATATGTCTTCTCAGTTCTGAATAGTATTTCCCAGGAATTATTTCTAAAAAAAAGCAAACATCAATCCAGAGTTTAGGCCAATCTATCCATTTAAAATGTGCACAGTAAAATATTTGATTTGAATGGTATTCTGGTTGCTCATGTTGTTACTTTTGCATAACTATTCTGTTACAGCATAACCTGAACTATGTTTAATACCAAACTTTACATAGCAATGAAACAGCTCTCAGTTTCTTCTTAAAGGACAATGGGAATCTATTATTAAATGCTCAACTTCTCTGTCATTTTTCTCCCTATTTACAGTCCCTGCTATGAATTAACAGCAATAAAGCATTTAAATATTTTTAAATCAAGTGTTTCTCTCCACTAGGATAGTAACTTACTGTACTGTGGTGATTTCACTTTCAAAAAACTTTTATCCCACCCTGGAAATTGCAGTCCCCAATTCATTGATGTCATCAAGGCCAGTGAATACAGGTAATTTTATGGCCAACTCCTTCCCCAAACTGACATCACCACGACCATCCTAAAAACCCACCCATGCTGTGATGTCACAGTTCCCTGGTCCTTCTCCTACCAATATAGAAAGTAAAGGCTAGAACAAGGAAACAGTACATGAGTCAAGTCCCCTGCTGTGAGCTGTCAATCACAGCAGGTAACAGCTTAAATTACCCTTAGCACTTTAACAGCTAGGGAAATTAGGTGTGAAGGGGATGGGAGATGAGTCAAAGTAGTACAATTCAGGCTTCAGATTGTAATTTAGCCATTCTAAAAAGAAGCAGCAGTAAAAAGCACTTTGAAAGTCTGTTCTGTGGCATTTGCATTGTTTGTGTTTTAAGTAGTCATTGAACGGCATGAAATGTTACTTAAAACTGACAGACAACACTGTATGCATTTAAAATCAATGCAGTGACAGCTTTAGTAAGAAAGAGGCCTGCATGATGTCACTTTTTTATAGACAAGCACTGCATTGTAGAATACCTAGAGGCAGACTAAACAACCAGGATCACTTCAAGATGCTAAACCCCATGCAGTTAGACTCAGACATTATGTATACAAATATTTAAAAACCTGCAAATAGTCCCAGAGTGGTATTAAAATGAAGGAAACCATGATGAAATAAAGATTTTTATTTGAGTCTGTGGGTGTGCCTCTCCTTTAACAATGAACTCACAAGCATCTGATGTCATCCATTAATTTCTGTTGCTATAGCTTTATGTAGTTTGTCTTAGTTGTATACTTGTAGCATATTTCTCATCCTCTCAGCAACAGACTCCTGGAGAAAGCTTTCAAATCAGATACTTTAGAAAATAGCAATACTACTGATTTAGTAAGCTTAGAAAATAAGATTACAAGAATTAGCATTCATTTTCTGAAAAAAAAAGAAGTCTTTAATTGCAATGCATGTCGTTATTTGTACATGTGAAGCTAACACCTTTTTCAAAAAGCTTTATGGATTGTAGTACTTCAGAGCAAAAGTATAAGCCAAAATTAGTGACACTTGTGGAGTAAGCTGATAAGTGATCCAACACTCCTGCTCATCTGTTCTCCATTGCAACTACCCCAAATCAGACAGTTATGTACATACTTCAGGACACACGTATTCAAACAGTACCAGCAGCTGTAGCAGTGGCACCATATTCCAAACAGGGCACTCAAACAATGTACTGACAAACACAGTGCAATGTATATGACTCAATCAAAGCAATAATGAAATCGCTAAGGACTACACTGGTCACAATTTTTCTCTTAATTTCTCTGTTTCACAATGCATAACATTAAAAAATGAACAAGCATAGGAATATGTCTAGTTCCAACCTCATCACCACGATGGAACACTACTTGGGTTTTATGATTTTTGGAAATTATTGTGACTGAGCTCATCAACAAAGTTTAGCCCACTCTTTTCTTTGTTTTTTTATTTTTACAATGCATAACATTCACAGCACACTTACAAAGGCACACCTTCACCCCCCACAAACACACAGCCACCCACATCCACAAAATATACCAGTCAAATTTGAGGCTTTTCCCACATCTCTGCAAAATATTGCTGTAATAATGCTGTAAGATGAAAAAAATTGATGGATGTCAGCTCAGGACTCGCATCCCTTCCCATTGGAGCCACCCCACTACACTTACATGGGTCTACCTCAGAATATTGAAACCCCATATAAGCAAATCCTGTTTCATCAAGAAGACAATATTGAATCTGCATTCACCCAAAACCGTAAACCAGTGAAAACAGTCACTGGGACTTGGCCACCAGGACAACATGCACACAACAAAGTGATTAAAGCCCATGAAAGTGGGGAGCTTTATCCCACCCCCCCCCCCGATGTGGGGGGCTGTGCCCCACTCCCACAACTATATATACCAACACTAAGATTCCACTTTAGTGGGGAAAAGGGCAAATACCTCCAGAGTGGCCAAGGGGTTAGTTACCTGGTGAATGTTTTCACTGGTTTAAGGTTTCACAAGTGAGGATTCGATATTGTTGTTTGGATGAAATGGGATTCACTGATATGGGGTTTCTATATTCTCAGGTAGACCCCATTTCCACATGTGCCCCCCCAAGCAGGGTAGCAAGCAGGTGTTAGTACAGATTTGTTCATAGTTCTTTTACACTACACACACACACACACACACACACACACACACACACACACACACACACACACACACACACACACACACACACACACACACACACACACACACACAATACATGGTTAATGTGGACAAATCTGTTTGTTCAGTGTCACTACCTGCTACCCATTACCTTGTCAGCACTTGTCAGTCCACAGCTGCAAATCCTGCTAACACAAACATACACACACACACACACACACACACACACACACAAACACACATACACACACACACAAAGGTGAAACAGAGTAATTTTAAAAGGCAATACTGATTGTGCCATTGTCCCCATTATTGTTGGCTTGGTACAGAATTCATAAACAAAAGAAGTTGAGAGGTATGAGTACACAGTGTTAGTAAATATTATTCTTTAATTGCTGCATTGTAGATGGTCTCTGTACTAGAGACATTATTTTGCTAATTAACTGCTTGCACTCAAAATCAATATGAAGGTATTCACAATGACTACATTTGTGCTATGTTTTGTATCAGTGACATGAAAGAGTAAGTTGCATTTACCTGTTGTAAAATAACTCATTTACTTCTTCAGTCTAGTTCTGCTAGTAATGTTCCCGCTAGTAAGTGCAGCCCTGCTGTTATTAATCTGTCAAGCCTTTTATAATAGTTTTTCAGTTCCTTTTTTTTATTTTTATTTTATGTGTGTGTGTGTGTGTGTGTGTGTGTGTGTGTGTGTGTGTGTGTGTGTTGATACATTTTGCGATTCAATCTGTTGATTATGATAACTAATGTAAAGCCAGATAATATTAAGCTGCAAATTATCATTATAGTCAACTGCATATACTGTTTGGCTT